>NC_079137.1:32509124-33114838 GCF_945859705.1 Episyrphus balteatus | reverse complement strand
TAACTTTTGTATCTTAAAAGATTATTTCCTCAAATTTTGCAAAATAAGATAAAACTGTTTTTTAATTTTATAAAGGCCTTCCTTTCGTGTCTTAAAATTACTTAATTATTTTTATGAGTATAAAATAAAGAAAAAATACATTTCAATGTAGTTTGTTTGTGTTAAGTTATTTGAAACTAAAGCTATTTTATTGAAAAATTATAAGAAAAATATTGATTATACTCATTTTAAATAAAGTCGTTTGTAAGGCAAAGTGAAATAGTCGAAAAACTACGCTTTTGAGAAAAGATCAAAAAAAGAAATCACAAAAAAAAACTGGTTGTCAATTTTCACGAAAATCCTTCTTAATTAAATACTCTAAACGGCTCTTTTGAAAATCTTCGAGTAAAATCAAAATCAGTAAATAAAATAATCTCTATGTAACTTTTCCCATAGATGAAATTTTTTTCAACAATTACAATATTAAATTCTATAGGTCGTTTCAAATCAAAAGTCCCATGGAAAATTGAGCAAAAATAAAAAAAACTCATTCGCTTACTGGAAGGAAGCATTTATGAGGCAGCTGAACTTTTTCTAAAATTACGATAAAATAATGAAGAACAGTTCTTGATATCCCTATTTTAATTAATTGATCCGTCTGTGAGATTTACTGGGTTAGCCTCAGAAAGCGGAGGCAAGTCTCCCGGGCTTGCATCACTCCATATCCACGGACAATACAAAAAAACATACAATTATTTTATTATTTATCATTTGAAGGCAGTTGGGATAACTTTGCCGAAGATATTGTTGTAGGACTAGGTGAAGATGGACCAGAAATGTCCAGTTTAAATGATAGCAATTCATAACTTAAAATTCTATTCACATCTTTTCATTTGTATAATTGGGCAGTAAATATCTTATTTTTATTTTTCAATTATTTTGGAGTCGTCACCATAGAAATCATTAATAAACAAATTCAGAATTTTCGTTTGTTTATTTTTTTCTCTAGCATTTCTTTCATTCAAACAAGCATGATTTGTTGTTATTTTTGAGTTGATTTGTCGCAATGAGCCAATAAAATTGAGTTTTTTGTTTATTTGTTCTCAATTTTATTGGAAGGGAGAAAATAAACTCTGAGTCAGGACTTTTGATTTGAAACGACCTATAACATTTTTCTGCTATAGGTCGTTTCAAATCAAAAGTCCTGACTCAGAGTTTATTTTCTCCCTTCCAATAAAATTGAGAACAAATAAACAAAAAACTCAATTTTATTGGCTCATTGCGACAAGTCAACTCAAAAATAACAACAAATCAGGCTTGTTCGAATGAAAGAAATGCTAGAGAAAAAATAAACAAACGAAAAATCTGAATTTGTTTATTAATGATTTCTATGGTGACGACTCCAAAATAATTGAAAAATAAAAATAAGATATTTACTGCCCAATTATACAAATGAAAAGATGTGAATAGAATTTTAAGTTATGAATTGCTATCATATAAACTGGACATTTCTGGTCCATCTTCACCTAGTCTTATAAAAATATCTTCGGCAAAGTTATCCCAACTGCCTTTCAAATGATAAATAATTAAATAATTGTATGTTTTTTTTGTGTTGCCCGCCAATATGAAGTGATGCAAGCCCGGGATACTTGCCTCCGCATTCTGAAACTAACCCAGTGAATCTCACAGACGGATCAATTAATAAAATTAAAACTGTTCTTCTTTATATTATAGTAACTTTAGAAAAAGTTCAGCTGCCTCATAAATGCTTCCTTCCAGTAAGCGAATGAGTTCTTTTTATTTTTGCTCAATTTTCCATGGGACTTTTGATTTGAAACGACCTATACCTTAGACTTTTTCTAATAGTACAAATATCTTCAATTTCGGTTGCATATACTAAGTCTAAGAGCCCACAGCAAATTTTGGGAGTGGAGGTATAACCAAAATGTGAGTATGCTGTTTTATAGCCTTATGCGTTTTAATAACAAATTCAAAAGTCTGGCAGCTTTAAATCGCGGCTTTTATGATTTCCGAGGGGTTAAATATCGCGAGTTTTCCAATTAATGTGAGTAGGCTAAATTAACACAAAATCACATTCTGAATATAAGGACTGATGCTCTGTCATTCCCCCAAAGCCTGAAGACATCAATCTTGACAGTGCGATCAATAGAACTCAAAATATGTATTGAAACAGGTCAGGATGCACCAAAATACGTTTTTTTGTACTATGTCTTTCGACAGATATATCGTTCTCTATCAAAGAAAAGCAGATAAAAGCAGCCAATTCTTTTTGTATCTTTTAGTACATAAACCAAAGAACATAATTGTGAAAAAAGTAGACAGCGGAAACATAATAAAAATAAAAGCTTATTGTGTGAAAAAAATAATATTAATTAAAAACATATTTTTAAAAATTTTTATTTTCAGTAATATAAATAGCAGTTAAAATAAGCTTTCCAACGACATACAACACTTATATAATTTATTCAAATATAGTTTTGAAAACGTATCGTGAAGATTTGCTTTATTTTGTTATAGTACAGGAAAGTTAGTAAAAAAACAGGCATATTGTGGAACGAAATACAGGACGGCTGAATTTTTCAAATCTGAAAGAGGGGTATTAGAAAAGCTTAAGTCCTGGTTTTCGGGACGGCACCCCCCTGGCGAAATCCGCCATTTTGAAAAACGCAAACGCTCTATATCTCCAAAACTATAGGTTCTATAGAATTGGTTATCAGACCAAAGTTCTTGGAAATTTAATTATATTTTTCTTTGTAATACAATTATTTTTCTAAGCGGGCAATAGTTTTGAGGTTATGTTGTTTTTATTTGTTTTTCGGCTTTTTTTTTAAAGTTTTTATCATTCCCGGTAATAGTTACATAATTTCTTAAACAATAATAGTTATAGACCATCAAATTTCCAGTAATTTGGTATATTTTTTAAAATCATGCGATGTATGAGTCGAAAGTTATTGATTTGAAAACAATAGTTTTAGTACGGGAAAGTTAGTAAAAAAATAGGCATTTTGTGGAACGAAATATAGGAAGGCTGATTTTTTCAGATCTGAAAGAAGAACATTAGAAAAGCTTAAGTCCTGGTTTTCGGGACGCCAACCCCCTGGCGAAATCCACCATTTTGATAAACGCGAATTGGTCTATATCTACTTAACTATTGGTTTGACCGAATAAGTTACTTAACCAAAGTTAAAGGTAATATAAACATCTTTTCTTGTGCATTCACTATTTTTCAGCGAGAACAACACTTTTGAGGTTATGTCGTTTCATTTTTTATTTTTTCGGTTTTTTTAATTTTTCTCAGTCCTTATGATAGTTACATAATTGTTTAACATCATAAAAGGTGGATGTTTGACTTAAAACAAAATATGTATACCACAATATTGTAAGTTTTACCATTTTTTTTGTTTTTTTAATATTAAATTAATATTTAGAGGAAATTGTCCGAACACCTAAATAATGAAAAAAACACCTCCTCTCATATCAAATTTTTCTTGTTTTCGCATATCGTACACGATATAGCCTTTTTTCATACTTTATGCAATAAAATATATGTATATTGTTTGAAAATTTTGAAAGGGATTGCTCTTTAAGGTTCTGTATCTTTGGTTCGAAAAGACATATAATCTTCAAAAGTATACCAAATTAATGGAAATTCGATGCTCTACAACTTTTGGGATGATAAAAAATTATGTAACTATCATAGTGACTGAGAACAATTAAAAAAACCGAAAAAATAAAAAATAAAACGACATAACCTCAAAAGTGTTGTCCTCGCTGAAAAACAGTGAATGCACAAGAAAAGTTAATTATATTACCTACAACTTTGGTCAAGTAACTTATTCGGTCAAGCCAATAGTTAAGTAGATATAGACCAATTCGCGTTTTTCAAAATGGCGGATTTCGCCAGGGGGTTGGCGTCCCGAAAACCAGGACTTAAGCTTTTCTAATACCCTTCTTTCAGATTTGAAAAAATCAGCCGTCCTGTATTTCGTTCCACGAAAAAGTCTATCTTTCCTGTACTATTACTCAAACAAAGTTTTTTCAAGTGGAGACTTCAGATACAATTTTGTAATAGAGAAACTCATTTTAAAAATCAAATTTCAATGAAAACATAGATTGACTTTCCCTTGATTCATTTCCGTAAAGAAATTATAGTCCAGAAAATAAAGGAGTTTTACCCTACAAAAGGTCCGGTAGTTCTAAATTTTTGATATGTTTTTAGGTATGGTTAGTAGGTAAAAAAAAACAAAATTTCCACAACCACGCCCCCTCCGCCCCCTTCAGCATCAAGGCAAAACCATAGAAATCTGGCACTTTTCACTTTTTTGCCCATAACTTTCTTCTGGTGCATTTTATTGGAAAAAAGTTGTTGGTAGACTTGTAGAAAACATAATTTCCTACGAAAATGACCTTGGTAGTATTTTTATACAACCAAAGACAACGAAGTTATGAAGCTTCCAAAAACATGTAAAATTTCGGATTTTGCAATGTTTTCAGTTTCTTGTCACTTAACAGTGCTATAACTCTTTAACAATTGACTTTTACGCAAAAGTCTTCATAATCAATCTTATAGACAATTTAATTACCTAAAATAAAATGCGACCCATTTTGATTTTGTGAATCAAATAACCGAGTTAGGGCTAAAATAGTAAAAAAGTGTTTTTGATAGTTTTCGAAAATTTTTTAATTATCCATTAAATGAAGGATTTGTATCCCAAAAAAGGTCGGGTGGTTCTTATTTTATATTTTAATGGTAGATTGAAAAAAAAAATTCATAGCCACGCCCCCTCCGCCCCCTTAACCATACTCCAAAAACCAATTCTGCATTTTTTCAGTTTTATGAAGTTTCATATATGAGTTGATGAGTTGACAAGTACGATTGAAGGAGGTTCAGCTTTATTGCTATATACAATAGGGTAGTCCTTAGGAACAAAAATTGGGGACGACCCCTAAATGGTTCCAAATCAGGAATAAAATGCCCTAATTTTTTCAAGTTTTTATTCCTAACCCTTCCTGGCCATATTTAATTCACCCAACACTGGACACAGAATATCGCCCTTGCTATAGTAACTTCTTATCAAAAATTAAAATTTCATAAAACCCATTTTTGAGACGCAAATGGTCCTTTGGGAAATTTCTTTTTCCACAGCTCAAAATTGATTCTCCCGGCTTAAATTTTTTCCACTTTGCGGCAAATTAATAGATTTTTCATTTGGGCAAATGATTTTCCGCTTCGCGTTTGCCAAGTTATAACACAAACATTCACGTCTACCTGGCGACGTAACTTCCGTGAGCGGTCCACTTTGGATATCTAAAGGCCCCAATGTCGGCAGTTTTTTTAACTAGCAAGGCAAGTCAATGTCCTAGCAACTAGCTTGCCTGGCCTACTACTGAACTGTGTCTTGTCCTGTGGGACAATTAAAAACAACTAAAACCCACGGGGGTCAGTTCCGTGGGTATCACACTTTTTTCTTATTCTTGAATACTGAATGAACTTCTGCTTTTCAAGATTCTGTAAAATGTCAAATGTAAAACAGGAGAGTTTTTTTCTTTCTATTTAAGTTCTTCTTTTTGAAAGTGACTGAAAACAATTAGATTCTCACCTAGCTTTTGAACTAACTTCACTTTACTTAAGTGGATTTTGTTCGCACTGAGTGGGAACTTAATTCCCTGCACCTCCTGAGTAAAGCTGAGAATTGAATCAGACTTGATGGTATTAGTCAGGGATGGAAAATGACATTTTTTAATTGTACTGAAAATTTAATTTGTATTGTACTGAAAATGGATACAATTGTATTGAAATATATTTTTTTCACACGAGAAATTAATATAAAATTTAATCAAAATGTTTTATTTGCAAAAACTGTTAAATTTTGCATATACATTTAATTATTTTCTGCGAAATCGAGTAATATTTATTTAATTTCGGTATAAATAAATATGAGAAAAAGTACATATTCACAAAAGACTACAAGTATTAAAAAAATTGAAAAATAATTCAAAATCGTGGGGACTCAAAAATAAAAGTGCAATTTCGCAATGGCAATGGCTCAGTTTTGAACTTAAAATTAGTTTTAGAAAATTAAATATTCGGTAATTACCACAACTCTCTGAAAAGATATAGTGTTAACACTTTTCCAACATAAAGACGTGTTTTCTTTGAGTTTCATGAAATTAAATCTACACTAACATGCCTTTCCCTTTGAAAATTGTTTTCATTTTTTTTTTTTAATTGAATTACTGAAATTATAACAGAGTGAATTCAGTGTTTTGCATTTTGACTTTATTAGTCCCTAATTCGAACAGCATTTACAATATTTGCTGATGAATGTCGAAAAAAATAGAACAAATTGATCAAAATTGAATTTTTTAATACTTTCGATTTCCTGTTTTTTTTTTTTTTTTTTGAAATCTTAGATTGCAAAAGAATTTTTAAAATACAGATGAAAAAATTGTATCGAATTTAGACAAATTGTATTTTTGTACTCGAGCAAACCCATTTGTATTGAATTCGATACAATTGTATCGACTTTTCCATGCCTGGTATTAGTTGTTGAGTATAGGTAATTCAATTTTGAGTTCAAAAGGGAATGAACTAGCTGTTGAAAGCTCTATTAGTTTTATGTAGAAGAAGGTAAGAGTTTTGAGTTTTTTGCCTATAGAATTTCGTAGTTTTTCGGACACGACCCTAAGATAAAGAAACGTTTTCCAGAAAACCTTACTTTTTAGTCGAAAATATATTGTAAAAAATATTGAACACATTCATAGAGTGGTTTACCTAGATCCTTGGGACAAGTGCCCCCTTTTTCCCCTCTCTGCGTGCGCCTATAACCAGGATGATTCCGCACTGAAAAAAACTGCTTCTTTCTTCTTCAAAACCTATTAACTTTTATGTTAAAACAATTCTTAAATATTTTTTTAAAGAAACAAAAATATTACAATTTTCTATTTAACATTTTTATTAACAACCATCTTGAATTTTAAACATAATATCCACAATTCTCGATTTTCCATTGGAAGTCTGGATTATCTTTTCCGGTCGTTTCCACTCTTGAAGAAAATACATATCGATTCTGATCACTATTGACCAAATCTGCTGCATACAAATACTCATTGAAATAATCATTTTTTATATAGCAATGGTCTCCGTAAAGTTCTAAGCTCCAAGAAATTGATTTATCACTAACGCCCTCTTTAATTGTTGTCTGGATGTTGCGTTTTTCACTGTCATATTTATCGATCGGCGACGCATACAAATATTCCTTATAAAAAGCTTGATTTTTGAAATAAATTTCATTATCAATTATTACAGCCTTCCAGGTACCATTATTGGCTATTTTATTGATGTCACAAGTGAACACAGATCTTTTCTGGCTATTCATAATTGGCATTTTTGATGCTGAAAGATATTCCTCTTTTCCCTTATTTCGAATGCATATCTCTGCGGCAAAGTTCAAATTTTTAGCACAGGTTGGTAGCTTTTGGATAAGCATATTAACGCCATATTTGCATTTCTTAGAAATCTCGCGATAGTCCTTCATTGACTTGATCTTCGAAATATAAATGGCAATTCTGAGAACAGCTGGATTGTTCATGTCATTGTTGTCAATCAATTTCGAAAATAAAAACAGCAATGCAGAAGTAATCTGTTCGATTTTCGAACAACCATGCATTATGTTATCGGCCAATTGGATAGGAGAAACATATGAAAAACTTTCATTTATCATTCGTGTCATAACTTTTTCGGAGCTTATTTTGTCGAATTCGAAAATTTCATCTGATAGCTTTCGAACATCTGAATTATTCTGAAAGTTATTTTGGATCATGTATGATTTGAGAATATCAGCTACAGAGTTCTCGTTTTCAAGCTTAATTTCATTTATAGTTTTTCTAGCTCTTTGCCTTTCACTTTCAACATTTTGATAGAGTACTTCACTTTGTAGACTTTTTACTATAGCCATCAACTTGTAAGGATTTCGATGACCATTTTTTTTCATTTCAATGTGCAGTGCTTGAAGAACTAATAAACTAATAGCAATTTTTGTTTGTGCTTTTGAAAAATCAAGAATTAGATTTGCATTTTGTTCTAAATTATTGTAGACATTTCTCACAATGTCAGCTATCACTTCGGTTTCATTGTACGCGTATTTATTTATTCCCAGGATAATGTCTTGAGCAAGCAAGAATTGATTATTACGTATTTCTTCGATGGCACTCTTAGTTATGTCATTTTGTGATTGTCCTGAATTAAATACAGGAATTAAAATCAAAAAGAAAACAAAAATATACACTTTTGAGCACGATATAGAATTCATGTTAGCAATGCACTTTCATGGGCGAATTTCCACTTAAACTGATACCAAGTTAATAATAGGAAATTTAATTTTAATTTCTTATCAATCATCGATGACTTAATAAAATGATGCTTTCTTATCGTTAAGGGAATTGATCATGAAATATCAACTTTGACCTTACTAGAGCTGGAAATTCCAATATTAAAATGGTATTGCGAATTTTTTATACAAACAAACACATACTGAAACAAAAAAAATTGAAAAACAGTGAGAAATGGATTTGATGTTAATTTAAAAAATAATAACGTTTTTCGACATTTTGCTATCATTTTTGCGGGAACATGCAGGCGTTTGATGTAATTGCCTAAATGAGCAACGGCGGATCCAGGGGGGGGGGGGGCACGTGCCCCCCCCCCCAGAACTGGTTCATACTTTAAGCAAATCAAATGCGAATTTTATTGTTTGTTGCATCCCTTTACCACCTCACAAATAAATAAACGAATAACTAAACACGAAATTTTTTTTCAATAACATAATTGTGAAAAAAGTAGACAGCGGAAACATTTAAAACTCAATTCGAAATTAAAAAACTGCAAATAAAAGCTTATTGTGTGAAAAAAAATAATATTAATTAAAAACATATTTTTAAAAATTTTTATTTTCAGTATTATTAATAGCAGTTAAAATAAGCTTTCCAACGACATACAACACTTATATAATTTATTCAAATATAGTTTTGAAAACGTATCGTGAAGATTTGCTTTATTTTGTTACTCAAACAAAGTTTTTTCAAGTGGAGACTTCAGATACAATTTTGTAATAGAGAAACTCATTTTAAAAATCAAATTTCAATGAAAACATATAGATTGACTTTCCCTTGATTCATTTCCGTAAAGAAATTACCAAAAATTAAAATTTAATAAAAACCATTTTTGAGACGCAAATGGTCCTTTGAGCCCATTGTGCGACGACGCGACGGTCGGGAAATTTCTTTTTCCACAGCTCAAAATTGATTCTCCCGGCTTAAATTTTTTTTCCACTTCGCGGCAAATTAATAGATTTTTCATTTGGGCAAATGATTTTCCGCCTCGCGTTTGCCAAGTTATAACACAAACATACAAACATTCACGTCTACCTGGCGACGTAACTTCCGTGAGCGGTCCACTTTGGATATCTAAAGGCCCCAATGTCGGCAGTTTTTTTAACTAGCAAGGCAAGTCAAGGTCCTAGCAACTAGATTGCCTGGCCTACTTCGCGGGTCCTCAGTATTTTAAATCCCTTTTCGGGTCCTCTGTCCCGCTCACGTTACTTTCGCATAAGGTATAAAAAGACTCCAAAGAGGCGCTAACTACAACAGTTTTTTAACTGAACTGTGTCTTGTCCTGTGGGACAATTAAAATAAACTAAAATCCACGGGGGTCAGTTCCGTGGGTATCACACTTTTTTCTTATTCTTGAATACTGAATGAACTTCTGCTTTTCAAGATTCTGTAAAATGTCAAATGTAAAACAGGAGAGTTTTTTTCTTCGTATTTAAGTTTTTCTTTTTGAAAGTGACTGAAAACAATTATTCTCACCTAGCTTTTGAACTAACTTCACTTTACTTAAGTGGATTTTGTTCGCACTGAGTGGGAACTTAATTCCCTGCACCTCCTGAATAAAGCTGAAAATTGAATCAGACTTGATGGTATGAGTTGTTGAGTATAATTCAATTTTGAGTTCAAAAGGGAATGAACTAGCTGTTGAAAGCTCTATTAGTTTTATGTATAGAAGAAGGTAAGCGTTTTGAGTTTTTTGCCTATAGAATTTCGTAGTTTTTATGACATGACCCTAAGATAAAGAAACGTTTTTCAGGGCTAGATCGGGGCAAATCATGAAAACCAAACAAATTAAAGAAAACCTTTCTTTTTAGTCGAAAATATATTGTAAAAAATATTGAACACATTCATAGAGTGGTTTACCTAGAGCCATGGGGACAAGTTCCCCCCTTGCCTCTCCTTGCGTGCGCCTTTAACCAGGATGATTCCGCACTGAAAAAACTGCTTTCTTCTTCAAAGCCTATTAACTTTTATGTTAAAAAAAAATTCTTAAATTTTTTTTAAGGAAACAAAAATACTGCAATTTTCTATTTAACATTTTTATTCAAAATGATTAGATTTCAAATATAATATCCACAATTCTCGATCTTCCATTGGAAGTCTGGATTATCTTTTCCGGTCGTTTCCACTCTTGAAGAAAATACATATCGATTCTGATCACTATTGACCAAATCTGCTGCATACAAATACTCATTGAAATAATCATTTTTTATATAGCAATGGTCTCCGTAAAGTTCTAAGCTCCAAGAAATTGATTTATCACTAACGCCCTCTTTAATTGTTGTCTGGATGTTGCGTTTTTCACTGTCATATTTATCGATCGGCGACGCATACAAATATTCCTTATAAAAAGCTTGATTTTTGAAATAAATTTCATTATCAATTATTACAGCCTTCCAGGTACCATTATTGGCTATTTTATTGATGTCACAAGTGAACACAGATCTTTTCTGGCTATTCATAATTGGCATTTTTGATGCTGAAAGATATTCCTCTTTTCCCTTATTTCGAATGCATATTTCTGCGGCAAAGTTCAAGTTTTTAGCACACGTTGGTAACTTTTGGATAAGCATATTAACGCCATATTTGCATTTCTTAGAAATCTCGCGATAGTCCTTCATTGATTTGATCTTCGAAATATAAATGGCAATTCTGAGAACAGCTGGATTGTTCATGTCATTGTTGTCAATCAATTTCGAAAATAAAAACAGCAATGCAGAAGTAATCTGTTCGATTTTCGAACAACCATGCATTATGTTATCGGCCAATTGGATAGGAGAAACATATGAAAAACTTTCATTTATCATTCGTGTCATAACTTTTTCGGAGCTTATTTTGTCGAATTCGAAAATTTCATCTGATAGCTTTCGAACATCTGAATTATTCTGAAAGTTATTTTGGATCATGTATGATTTGAGAATATCAGCTACAGAGTTCTCGTTTTCAAGCTTAATTTCATTTATAGTTTTTCTAGCTCTTTGCCTTTCACTTTCAACATTTTGATAGAGTACTTCACTTTGTAGACTTTTTACTATAGCCATCAACTTGTAAGGATTTCGATGACCATTTTTTTTCATTTCAATGTGCAGTGCTTGAAGAACTAATAAACTAATAGCAATTTTTGTTTGTGCTTTTGAAAAATCAAGAATTAGATTTGCATTTTGTTCTAAATTATTGTAGACATTTCTCACAATGTCAGCTATCACTTCGGTTTCATTGTACGCGTATTTATTTATTCCCAGGATAATGTCTTGAGCAAGCAAGAATTGATTATTACGTATTTCTTCGATGGCACTCTTAGTTATGTCATTTTGTGATTGTCCTGAATTAAATACAGGAATTAAAATCAAAAAGAAAACAAAAATATACACTTTTGAGCACGATATAGAATTCATGTTAGCAATGCACTTTCATGGGCGAATTTCCACTTAAACTGATACCAAGTTAATAATAGGAAATTTAATTTTAATTTCTTATCAATCATCGATGACTTAATAAAATGATGCTTTCTTATCGTTAAGGGAATTGATCATGAAATATCAACTTTGACCTTACTAGAGCTGGAAATTCCAATATTAAAATGGTATTGCGAATGTTTTATACAAACAAACACATACTGAAACAAAAAAAATTGAAAAACAGTGAGAAATTGATTTGATGTTAATTTAAAAAATAATAACGTTTTTCGACATTTTGCTATCATTTTTGCGGGATGTAATTGCCTAAATGAGCAACGGCGGATCCAGGGGGGGGCACGGGGGCACGTGCCCCCCCCAGAACTGGTTCATACTTTAAGCAAATCAAATTAATAGAGTTGTTAAATTATATGAATAATTACAGAAAGTACTTGAGTGAAACTTTTGTCTGGAAATGCGAATTTTATTGTTTGTTGCATCCCTTTACCACCTCACAAATAAATAAACGAATAACTAAACACGAAATTTTTTTTCAATTTTCTAAGTGTTTTTTTTTTACTTCAAAGTGATTTTGGTGAAAAATTTTGATACCTATGGACATCAACAACCAAGGTATGAATGGTATTCTAAAAAAAAAAAATAATTGTATATTAGACTGGGCCAAAAAAAAAATATTTTTTTTTTTGAAAGTTACTTCGAAAATCTTGTTCAGGATGATGAAAAAAAAAATTGGTGAAAATTTGAGCCGTTAAAAAAATTTTAAGAGGTCTATCATCGGTTTTTTTTATTTTTATACATGATATGATGTTTTACAACAGAACTGCTAGACGATCAAAGTAAAAAAAATTTCTGTTCATTTTTTCTTATATAAAATTAAATTTCCTACAAAAAAGATCAAATTGAAAATTTTCGTCAGACGAGCCGTATTCGAGTAATTGAGCTTTTTAAATCGAAGTGTTTTTTCAATTTGCCTGTTTCACTTTGGAATTTTGTGATGAGCAAATAAGTGAATAGAAAAATAAAACCTCGACAGATTCTTATAGGAAATTTATTTCTCTACAAAAAAGGTCTCATAGTAATTTTCCCTTAATTGAGTTTTGAAGAAGTTATTCACGATTTAAATCGAGAAAAAAATTAAAAAATCAATTTTCAATTTCAAAATTTTCTAATTCACTGAAAATTCAATATTTTCAAATTAGCAAGATGTTTTCTTGTAGGGACTTAAACGTTCTATAAAAAGTTCCCTGGCAGCAAATTAATTGCTTTAACCGTTAAAAAGATATTCGTATCAAAATCAATGCCTACTGATTTCAATAGTTTTCTTATGACAAGTATGCATTGCGATTTGAATACGATTATCTTCTAAACATCACAAAATTCCAAAGTGAAACAGTCAAATTGAAAAAACACTTCGATTTAAAAAGCTTAATTACTCGAATACGGCTCGTCTGACTAAAATTTTCAATTTGATCTTTTTTGTAGGAAATTTAATTTTATATAAGAAAAAATGAACAGAAATTTTTTTTACTTTGATCTTCTAGCAGTTCTGTTGTAAAACAACATATCATGTATAAAAATAAAAAACACCGATGATAGACCTCTTAAAAAATTTTTTAACAGCTCAAATTTTCACCAAATTTTTTTTTCATCATCCTGAACAAGATTTTCGAAGTAACTTTAAAAAAAAATATTTTTTTTTGGCCCAGTCTATTGTATATGCAACTCTATTTTTTCATACAGAGGGGTTGAAGTGCACACTTAAAAAAATTGCAATTTTTTCGTTTTTTTTTTTTTAAACATTAGTGTTTTTAAAATAGCGCAAAATGCCACAACATTGCATAACCTATATATTATTGAACTGCTTGATATGTAGAATAATCTTGCATTTCCAGAGTTTGCCCAAGTATGCACCCCCGAAAATAAAGGCCCCTTGAAAAAAAAAACTCTTCAAAAGCGACTCTTACTTTTAGATTTTAATAAATATTATGTTTTTGAGAAAATTTCTCCAGGGATACCTTTAAAAATATGGGAAGAAATAGTATTCCAAATTTTAAAAGTATCGGTGCAATAGTTATGAGGTGAACCGGGTTTGAAAACATTAGTTGTGGGGAGAACGATTTAAAGTTTTGAACTCTGGACTAAAACGTTCGTAAGCAAAATATTTAAATTCTCATAACTTGGTCAATTTGACTCCAATAGACCAACAATTTGAACACAATATTTTTGAGATACAAAAATTTTAATGCAAATAAAAAAAAAAAAAAAACTGGGTCTCCCGGGAAAAAAGTAGCTATGTTTCAGTTTTTTTTTTAATTCTTTGGAACTTCAATATTTATTAGAATGTCTTTAGTAGTCTTTAGTATTTGACTAAAAACTACCAGATCATTAAATAATGGTATAAATATGTCCATAATATTGCAAAATTTTATACAAAATCAATTAAAAAATGAAAATATTTTTTTTTAGAAATTTCATCTTTAAAACTTATTTTCTCAAAAACCATTTAATGAAACAACTTGAGTCAAAAAATAAAATAAAGAATAAATTACTAATGTCGTTTTCTATTGACGAATCTCAGAATGAGAATTGTGAATCTGACAGCTGAAAGGGGGGGTGAAGAGGGGAAATAGTGGTAAAATCTCAGATTTCATGATCTATTTGCGTCCTGAGATTCAAAAAAATGACAAAAAAATGAATCTGAGATTCAAGAATCTGATTCTGGATTTTTATCAAGATTCACGCATACAAACACACGCACTTTCACACACACTCCTCTGTTTGACATTTGTCTGAACATTTGTTGTTGTTTTATTTTTTTTATACGCACAGATTTCGCACACAATTACAAAACTAGATTTCATATTCTATTTGCAGTGGAAAATCTCAGAATTTTACACAAAAATCTCAGAAGTCAATAGAAAACGACATAACTTTAAGAAAAGTAATAGCACAGGATTGTACGTACATTTTATGATTTTTAATATTTTTTTTTCTCCCGGCTAATCGGGAGGTAAGTGGGTAAGCACTTAAGTGGGTTTAGTAAAAATGCTAAGTCTATTCATTTGCATGTTGATAAACTAAGAAAACCTGCAATTGGGTGAAGCTAATCACGTGTGCGAGGTAGCGCAGTGCGTAGTGTACTGGCTTCTGAACTCGCTTGGTCTAGGTTCAATACTCAAGTGTGACGGAAGAAGTTTTTCAAATCAAATGAAAAAAATTACTAGACTAAGCACCACACACAAAATGGAATAAAAGGAGTCTGATGATCGGATTGGCATCCGTGAAACAGTACTGTAACTCTAGCCATAAACACTTGGTGGTAGCACCTTCAAGATGTTGTTGTTGTTCAAAGATTATAAAAAAGTAATTAGTCGTTAGGTAACAATACAAATGGGGTAGTGGGGAATTCCCATGGCGACAAGGCGACATGGCGACAAGGCGACATGGTGACAAGGCGACATGGCGACAAGGCGACAAGGCGACATGGCGACAAGGCGACATGGCGACATGGCGACATGGCGACATGGCGACAAGGCGACATGGCAACAAGGCAACATGGCGACAAGGCGACATGGCGACAAGGCGACATGTCGACAAGGCGACATGTCAACAAGATGTTGTTGTTGTTCAAAGATTATAAAAAAGTAATTAGTCGTTAGGTAACAATACAAATGGGGTAGTGGGGAATTCCCATGGCGACATGGTGACAAGGCGACATGGCGACAAGGTGACATGGCGACAAGGCGACATGGCGACAAGGCGACATGGCGACATGGCGACATGGCGACAAGGCGACATGGCGACAAGGCGACATGGCGACATGGCGACAAGGCGACATGGCGACAAGGCGACATGGCGACAAGGCAACATGGCGACATGGCGACATGGCGACAAGGCGACATGGCGACATGGTGACAAGGCGACATGGCGACAAGGCGACATGGCGACAAGGCGACATGGCGACATGGCGACAAGGCGACATGGTGACATGGCGACAAGGCGACATGGTGACATGGCGACATGGTGACATGGCGACATGGCGACAAGGCGACATGGCGACAAGGCGACAAGGCGACATGGCGACAAGGCGACAAAGGGACAAGGCGACAAGGCGACATGGCGACAAGGCGACATGGTGACATGGCGACAAGGCGACATGGCGACAAGGCGACATGGCGACAAGGCGATATAGCGACAAGGCGACATGGCGACAAGGCGACATGGCGACATGGCGACAAAGCGACATGGCGACAAGGCGACAAGGCGACAAGGCGACAAGGCGACATGGCGACAAGGCGACATGGCGACATGGCGACAAGGCGACATGGCGACAAGGCGACATGGCGACAAGGCGACATGGCGACAAGGCGACATGGCGACAAGGCGACAAGGCGACATGGCGACATGGTGACATGGCGACATGGCGACAAGGCGACATGGCGACAAGGCGACATGGCGACATGGCGACAAGGCGACATGGCGACATGGCTACAAGACGACATGGCGACATGGCGACATGGCGACAAGGCGACATGGCGACATGGCGACATGGCGACATGGCAACAAGGCGACATGGCGACATGGCGACATGGCGACAAGGCGACATGGCGACATGGCGACAAGGCGACAAGGCGACAAAGCGACAAGGCGACATGGCGACAAGGCGACATGGCGACAAGGCGACAAGGCGACATGGCGACAAGGCGACATGGCGACAAGGCGACATGGCGACAAGGCGACATGGCGACAAGGCGACATGGCGACAAGGCGACATGGCGACATGGCGACAAGGCGACATGGCGACATGGCGACAAGGCGACATGGCTACAAGGCGACAAGGCGACAAGGCGACATGGCGACAATGCGACAAGGCGACATGGCGACATGGTGACATGGCGACATGGCGACAAGGCGACATGGCGACAAAGCGACATGGCGACATGGCGACAAGGCGACATGACGACAAGGCGACATGGCGACAAGGCGACATGGCGACAAGGCGACATGGCGACATGGCGACATGGCGACAAGGCGACATGGCGACATGGCGACAAGGTGACATGGCGACATGGCGACAAGGTGACATGGCGACATGGCGACAAGGCGACTTGGCGACATGGCGACAAGGCGACATGGCGACAAGGCGACATGGCGACAAGGCGACAAGGCGACAAGGCGACATGGCGACAAGGCGACATGGCGACAAGGCGACAAGGCGACATGGCGACAAGGCGACACGGCAACAAGGCGACATGGCGACAAGGCGACATGGCGACAAGGCAACATGGCGACATGGCGACAAGGCGACAAGGCAACATGGCGACAAGGCGAAATGGCGACATGGCGACAAGGCGACATGGCGACATGGCGACAAGGCGACATGGCGACAAGGCGACATGGCGACAAGGCGACATGGCGACATGGCGACAAGTCGACATGGCGACAAGGCGACATGGCGACAAGGCGACATGGCGACAAGGCAACAAAGCGACATGGCGACAAGGCGACATGGCGACAAGGCGACATGGCGACAAGGCGACATGGCGACAAGGCGACATGGCGACATGGCCCCCCCCCCCCCCCCCAGAAAAAAATCCTGGATCCGCCACTGTAAATGAGCAAACTAGTGAAGATAGAAATTTGAAGGTTCTCAAAAGCTAAGACTCAATTGGTAATTTGTAAGATGAAGATCTACATTATAATGTATGTATATCATGATCTACAAACTTTATTTAAATTTCTTTTAACGTCAATTACATACTTGTGAAGCAAGTCGTGAAGCAAAACAAATTTGTATTTTTCGTTCACCCGTGAACGTCTTTATGAAACTTCCTGTAGGAAAAAGTGAATAGTGCTCCACGACCAGTGAAATAGTTTTCACATGCAAAATGTAGATACGGAAATCTCTTTCGGGATTTTCCATCGTAACGTAGATGAATTTTGTGCAAGTTTTTTTCGTACACTTTTCGAAATAATTTAAGTTTAAGCGTTTATTTTTAGTTTAAACTTGATAAAAAGTTTGGCTGGGTGAGTATGAATTTGGGAGTTAAGTTCGCAAACACTTGTTAAGACTTGACAAAGAGTTATCTGCCTTGAAAGAAGTTTTACGTTGCGATAAAGCTCATCTATTACTCATTTTCCTTTGAATAAAAACTTAAAATTTTTCAGGGAGTGCCCCTTTCACACAGGAGAAGCTATTAAAATTTTGAATTTTTACATGAGTAACAATCCTTAACCAAAAAGCTGCTGTTTCGCACTCCAAGTTGATTGAGTGCCACCTCAGACGAGGTCTACCTCCACTCCACCGTCCCTTTGAGTTGGAGTCAAAAACTTTCCGGGTCGTAGCATTGTTGTCCAGGCGCTGCACTTTTACTCTCTTGGCTAGGTTAGTATCCTTTCACATTCACAACTCTTAAAGTGTGTTGCTATATCCAATCCAAAAATCGGACGAAGGACTTTTCTCCCTAAACAAACCAAGATGTTTTCATCCACCTTGGTTAAAGTCGATTTGGTGACACACCGTTTTTATTTTCCACTTTGTGTCAAAAATAAACCAATGATGAGGTCTTGTAGTATTTACTGAGCACTGTTTGATGGCATCCTTATTTAAAAAAAAAAACAAATTTAAGCCTTGCTAAGAAAATAAATAACTGACGTGCCTTTAGTACTGTCTTGTATGAAGAACAAAATTTTAAAATGCGTTTTTCTTGAAAAGAGTTGAAATGAACCTGATTAGTGTCAGTTCTTTTGTTGTAAGAAAAATTATTTGTTCCAGGAGTACCAATCGCTTTAACTGATATCCATTAAAGTTTATCGTTTCATCAGTCTCATATTTTTCTACTCTTTGAGTCTAAGAAACATGTAAACTAAACGATGTTGCGGAAATCTAACCAAAATGCATATTTTTCCACTTGCTCTCATCCAAATTCGCGAACATAATATGAACACACTTCTAGTAACAAACTCTTCCGGTTTTGTTCGATGTCGATTTTAAGTTGCTCAATTCCGAAGTAACTATTATTATTTATCTTTTTATCTTGTGCATTAATTTGCAATATCCTAACATTTCATGGACATATTTTTCACCGCTAACAAGCCACACTTAACAAAATTAAAATAATTCTTAAAAAAAATCACCAAAACCGCAAAGAATGTATGACTGTTTCAAGTATTTAAAACCATATCTTACCAACGCATTCTTATGAAATTAATTCCAGTTAAACATGTAAATTCATTCTTAACTTTTTTACCTAGATGGGTATCCCCAACTCCAAGCTAACTACGTCACAACAGAACACACGATGCTATTTCAATTTTACAATGTTTATCTGATAAATTCTCTTCTGACTAAACGTCTAAACCAGTTCTTGATAGATTTAACACTGTCAGTTAAAAGTCCATAGAAGTCTTAATTATTCGCATTTTTATATCTTTTAACTAATTTAGGTATAATGAATATGATTTTAAACTTGGCCAATCAAGACGAAAATTTTTAGGCGCCGCTGTGATTGGAAAAACAGAAAACGTCATTTTTCTAGCAATAACAGAGTATGAGATGGTTATGTAAAATGGCTCAGTTTTATAAATAAAGTTCAATGCAGCAATGAGTTCTTCTTAAGTATCAAGTTAAAAGTCAGTGAGTTCGGTTTAAATTTTAACAACAAGCACAATGTTGTATTGTTCGTATATTTTTCTGTTCCTGTGCTGTATTCAGTTTTATATTGCCCCGGTTAATCCAAAAAAGATTCCTTCTTTAAGCCTTATTACCCAGCTACAAAACAATTTGATCCAATTGAATTCAGCTTCAAAACAAGAAGCTCCTTCACCAAGCCCATTGCTGGATTCTGTTCATCCTACTTCGGTTATTAAAGCACGGATATTGAAATTGCAAAAAGTTCGCGATGATTTTGAAAAAGAAATACAACCTACAACTCTGCAAACTCCGAAACAAACAGATCTAGCAGAAGTTATTGATAAGATTCGAAACCGAAGGTTTACCGAAGCTGAAGTTATTCTTCGAAAAATGAACCTCATCGACCGAATTCCAGAAATTGTTCATGAAGTTTATAACAGTTCGGAGAACAATATCGAGCTTTTGATCGATTTCGGAAGTGATCTGACTGAAATCGACCTGGCTTATGGTGTTTTCTTTGCATTGCGGAATGAAATGAAATCAAATGACCAACGGGATGTGTTCAAAATCATTTCTCTTGTAGATTCAATAGAAAGGCGATTGTTTGTTCTGAATGGATCACTGGAATGGAAAACTAAAGCTGAAGCTCTCACTAATGAGACAATTTCAGAAATTAAAAATTCCTCAATTGAAATTCTTAAACAAGCTATGATATCTGACAATTATCAAAATAACACCGAGGTTAAACTTTTAGCAGACTCTATTTCCGAGCTCAGTTGGAAACATGACATCTGGGATGAAACGATTCAAAAAGTTGTGAATGAAAGCTTCTCAGAAGTTTCAGCTGTTAAAATAGCTCAAAATCTTTACAGTCATAAATCGATTTCACAAGTCATCTCAGGTTTGCAAGGATTATTTAAAAAGCTTGAGGATGCCAAAAATTTGAATAATCCTGCTATACTTAATATTGCCGAATACCTAAAAAATTTGACAGAAATGAAAAATGCCAATTTGAGTAAACAAAAGAAAGAAGATATCGATTCAATGATCAAGAAGATGCCACTTTGTGCAAGAAATCTGTTTTTCGAGCCGTTTGTTTGCATTTGGAACAGGGGCAAATCAGAGTATTTGTATGTTGCAGGTCCAGAATACAACAGAAATGAAGACAAAAGGAGTGTTTTCACTAGAATCAATGGTGAACCAGTTGGTCCTGGAGTATGGATTGTTGAAAAATCGGGCGATGAATTTTTCTTTAGAAGTAAAGCCTACCATAATGAATATTTGTTTGCAACTTCAGGCACACATGATAAAGACAATCGTTTTGTTCACACTTGGACAGAAGGTGGCAAAGTTGGTAATAAGAGTTCCTGGGATATTGAGCTGGATGGCAATGATTGTTATATTCGAAATGTCAACTATAAAGAATATTTATTTGCATCGGACCGACAAAGTGGGGATAAGAGTAGGTACACGTTTACGTGGATTCCAAAAACATCTACTCAAGAACTGATGAATTTCAAATGGCAGATAAGAAGTTGTGATTTAAGTGAGATTTTAAAGAAAGGAGTTTGAAATTGTATATGAAAAAAAAAATTAGTTTAAAGATTATGCCAAAGTTTATACCATTAGTCATTTAATATAGGTTTTGTTTTTATATTTTCAAGTACAAATGCATTATGTATAAATTATTCAATAAAGTATTAATAGTAAACATTTTAATTTTATTCTAAACAGGAATTGTTTTTTTTTTTTATTATTTACAATGAGATTCGGATTTGAAACCATGAAAAAAAATATTAAATATAATTTATGATAATAAATGAAAGTTTCCCACCCGAGTAGAATGCTTTTTACGACGAAATCATAGTTACTGAAAAAATTGCAAGTCATATTCAGGTGTTAAATATTCACCACAACCTCTTTAAGAGTGGGTGTCCCCGAATGACGAACTCAGACTTCATGTAAATGAGTTTGTGTGTATTAGTGACCTTTCTTCGCCATACATCTCTCACGTTCAACGTCATCTCAACTCAGTTCTCTCTCGGTATCTTTATTTGCATTCTCTTTCCCTTTCTAGAGAACCAAAGTCATGAAATTAAAGTCTATTTAGGTAGAAAAAACAAATCAGCATCAAGGAAATAGCAAAAAAAAGGGTTGCAAGCCTTGCAAGTGTATATTGCGGTTTTGCTTTGCGCAACCGAATTCACTTGTGTTTTCGTTTTCCGTTGGTTTAACTCTATGTGCAAGAGTCATGGTAGGTATATTTATGAAGAAAAAAATGGTATGATATTCAGTGTTGAATTTTTCTATCTTTCTGCGCATCTATGTATGTACCTACATCACTTTTGCAAGTATTCGTAGGCGCAGGAATCTGATCGAAATTTAGATTTTTTTATTATAATGCGAATAACATTACAGACTGCCTGTCTTTCCAAATTTTGTTTTCATAGAAAAAAATATATCCATACAGTTGCTCAGAAGAATACGTAACATGCAACATCATAAATTTATGAAAGAGATAAATAAACCAGTTAAAAAAAAAAAAACAAGAATACAAAAAAAAAACTCGTTTATCCTATTCCATATACCTACCACGCAACACCAGATACCATACATTGCGAACTTGTGTTTTCGTTTTCCGTTGTATTGTAAGAAAACTATTATAGCAATTCTTGTTTTCTAACTTGATATTGGTAGAAAAAATAATGAAAAAAAAATAAAAAAAATATAACAAAAAATCTAAAAATTCTGGTTTCTTAGTACAGTTTATTGTTTTTGGGACTCCTTTAAAAGCGATTGGAGGGTTACAAAATAATATTTTCCAACAAAATATAGCTTTACTCCATAGTCAATAAACTAAGCTTTTAAATAAAATAAAAATCAAAATCATACTTTGAAAAACAAAGAAATTAAACCACTTTGTTTTAAAAAAGTTAAGAAAAAATGACTTTTTAACATTTTTTTGTTGTTTAAGACCTTAAAACTTAATATAAATTTCTTAAACTAATCAATGTGTTAGTATTTGAGTTGAGGTACTTATTTCTTTTTATTTCGATGAATTTTAACAATAATTGCAGAAGTTACACATGTTCAAACATTGTAACATAAGGAAAAATAGCTTCAGTTTCGATTAATTTTTTTCTATGAAAAATACATTTTTAGATTTTCAAAATAGTTTTACTCCGAAGTTTGATTCAACCTCAATCCAAAATAGAAATAAAAAAAATAAAAATTTTAGTCTAACTAAGAAACAAACCAATGTCTTACAGGTCGTTCTAAAACAACTAAAATTTTATCATGTTTTGTTCTCTCTTAATTACAAGTGCACAAATTTGGAAATTATGGGGATAAAGACATTTAGCCTTGTTTATTATCTAAATAATAAAATTTATTTCATTCAATTATCTTTAAAAATGTAAAAGTTATTCACCGATTTGTAAACGATAACCCGATTTTTACGTGGTCCACTCAGCCTTCCTCGCAGCGCAAAGTCGTCTATATTTTTGAAACGAACCTGGTGACTACGTAGCACTGTGGGATGAAATGGGACTCTAGTGCGCCAAAACCCATTTTCAAAAATAGTTTCGAAAATATTTAATATTTTCAAAGAACACTCTTAATACTTGAACTAAAAGAATTCTAGTACCCATTATTGGAAAACCCAACACACTTCTCCGTTATTCGTCGTATCATAGAGAATTTTTAATAATTTAAATTTCCAAGCCAAATTGGTCCATTTTCAATCAATCGATATTCCTCTTTTAATTAACAGATATGAGCTAAGATTTTTTCCCGCACTACTTAGTAATGTAAGGAATCAGTAATGATGAACAACAACTTTATATTTTTATTCGTTGCTTATAATTGACACAATTAAATTAAGTGCTTTTTTATCCACAAGTTTTGTTTTCAAAAGACCGCCAAAATTTTGCAAGCTCGAGCAAGCTCTTCTCTTTTCATTTTCTTGGTTGGCTAGTGTCTTAAGCTAAACTTGCCAAAAAATCACAGCCAATTCTAGCCAACTTGTCTAGTTATACGATATTTTGTGAGAGATTATCAATCGAAATGACGTTACATTTCTATTTTTCCCGACTGGTAAGTTGTCGTATTGTCTGCCATTTTATACCTATATGCCACGATTTGAATTATAACATAAATGCGTGATATTACCATTGTTTGTCAGCCGTTTAAACATTACTTAAGTCGCGAAAGCTTAATAGACTCTCAGTTCAGTTAAGCTTCCAAGTAAGTACAAGTGCGTGTTAAGTGTTTTATATTTTTAACGTAATAACCAAAATTCAAAAGTATCTCCTTTTTAAAAGTTATTACATTTTTTAACTTTTAAAATGACTTACGAACAAAAAGATAAATTTGTATTTCATTTACATAGGCGCAGGAACAACAAATAATGGGAACACAGCCCGGAGATTAAAAAAAATTAATTTGAGGCATTTGCTCGCGAGACCGCAAAATTATTTGTTAGGCTCTATCCATGGTTTTATCTTCCATCTAGCGTACATCAAATTTTATTGCATGGTGCTCATGTCATTCGCAATATGAGTTTGCCGTTGGGTAAATAAATAAGTAAATTTCATATAACCCAATAAAACTTATTTGGTTATTATATCTTTATTCACGGTCGAAGGTCAACTGTCAGAAGAAGCTGCAGAAGCATATAATAAAGAATATAGGCTAATGAGAAGAGACCACACCAGAAAAAATTCAAGAATAAATACCAACACGGATTTATTAAACATGCTTCTTGTATCTTCAGATCCTTATGTATCATCAATTCGGAAAACAACAATAAAAAAAAGAAAAAAACTTAAAATGATGAAGTGACTTCTTTTTCAAAATGAGGAAAATAATGAGAACTCAAATGTTAATACTGATAGTGATTCAGAAAAAAATATGAAAAAATAATCTTAAGATGTTTTTATTTCAAAAGGGCAGTATTATTATCTTTTCATTATGCAGTCAGTCCATAAATCTCTCTTACCCTGACAAATACCTATACTCTCCCATCTTCTTACCCCCTCATGCAAAGAATTAATTTAATTTGATATCATAAAAATCAAATCTTAAAACAATAAGAATACATTAACATATTTTGTATGACAGTTTTAAATTGCACCTACCGAGATTGATACTTCTCTTTCAACCGATCTTATTAACCCCTCAACCCTCTCACCCTTATTTTGTTTTCGATTTTCTGCATATACAAAATGTTAACAACGAATTTAAAAAGTAAATGCAGAAGAAAATAAGACCTTATATAGTATAGTCTTCTCAAACGAACTTTTGGCGCGCTAGAATCCCATTTCATCCCACAGTGCGTAGTCGACTCGTTCTGATTGGCTGAAAACAACTAAAAAATTAGTTAAAATTTCGCCTCCGACATTACGTTGTGTAAAAATTTCGACTTCAAAGTTAGTTGACATTTATCAGTCAGCTGTTTGATGGAAACAATTATATTTTGATTTTAATTTTTTGGTAGAATTGATGAAAAAACCATTTAAAATAAAATTAATTTTGCAGTATGTAAACAAAAATTACAATTACAAATTACAAGGAAAAAAACTATTTAAAACACTCAAAACACATTTTTTTTTATTTCATCTGTCAACTAGCTTTGTAGTGGAAATACGCATTCCTAAAGCTAATTGAAATTCGACTACGTAGTCACTAAATTCGTGAATGCGTCCATTGTCATTGCTTTGGTATGGCCGAGTAATCTTCAAATGGTTGAAGTTCCGTTGTTTTACTCATAAATCCAGATTATAAGGTATACAAACAAATAAATATTCAGTTTTAATACGTTCAACAGGCTCTGGAAATGGTACGAAGTCCCAAGAAAAAAGTTGTATTATTATTTTTCCGTCACACAGTATAAAAATTTGTACTAAATATAGGACAAAAACCTTATGACCACTAATTTTTATGACCAGTATTCGTTGTAATACTAGTATCGTCTAAAACGTTAAAGCCATCTTCTAATGAAGACCTTTTTTTAACGCTTGAGCCCCTAAAAGAATACATCTTGCTAATTAAAAAAAAAAAAAAACAATTTCTCATTGAACTAGAAAATTGAAAAAAGGTAAAAGATGTGTTTATAAATTTTTTAACCGTTTCGGACCCAGCGTTACTCTCATGTAAGATAATAATGCCTAGTTACTAGATTATTACAAAAAGTTAGTCAAATTTCATACCTTTAATTTTTTTTATCGAAAAAGGGACTTAAATTCACATTTTTATATGGTCAAAATTTTGAAAAAAAAGATATAAAAAATGTTAATGCAGAGTGTTTTGTTTATTTGCTTAGAAGAAGTAGCATACATTATAGTTTCATAAAAAGTTATTTTCTCAGTTCTCCGACTTTTTTTGGTGGTCATAGGCAGTGCGTCTTACTTACATGTAACATTTTTTAATATTGATTTTCATAGCTTGGGTTCGAAAGGGTTAATGGTCCGAATGAAATAGTTAGCTTAGTAAAAAAAAAGTACACAAGACCTTTTTTGTAGAGCAATATGATTCCTACCGCCCGCCCGTTTGATTATTAAAATTTTTCAATTTGTTTCAAAATTAACCACAAAAAACGAATTTTTGATGATTTTCTCAAACATTGGACCTCAAGAATCTTTTAAACAAAATTGTGACAGGACTTTTTCTGTAGAGCGTTCAATTTTCTTCAAGAATATGTAAAGAAATTTTCTAAGAAGTCGGTTGATAAAAAAAATGATTATTTTTAAATATAAGATATTGACGTAAAAATGGAAAACTGTGAAACAAAGGATCTTCCCATTAATATTAAGAGCTGAAATTTGGTGTGTATATTTTGGAGGTGTCTAGCAACTGATTTTATATTAAATCAAAAAACAGATATTCGATTTTTTTTTACCCACCCTAATGTATGTATATAGATGCTTTGAGCTGCAAGTGCAAGTACGTGCGATTTAGTAACAAAACTTCACTTTATTTTCTAAGGAATCTCACAAAACTAAAACTACTAACTTTGAAGAAAACTTTTTCATTGGTTTTAGGCTGCAGATATAGCCATACTCACAGACAATATTACGGAATCCACTTTTTTCGCATTCTCTATCATTGTAATGCAATGTCTGATTGCTATGTTGAGTTCGATTAATTTTACGAATCCTAAACTTGCCATATAGTACGTGTATTACGAGCGAAAATTGTGGTACAGTGTGGCGTATACGTACTTTTTTTTAATAAAAAAGCAAAAAATCTCCCGATCCATTTACAAGTGTACGAATAAAGTATTGCGAATAGTTTCAATTTTTCTTTTCAAAATAGTCTATTTTAACATGAAGTCATTGGAAACGTCCTAACTGCAAGACAAAATCGATTACCCCGCATTTAACCTCAGAAAAAGGCTAATTAAGGCCACCAAATATAAAAAACAAACATTAGTTCAAATAATAAAGAAAAATACCAATTTAATTAGTTTTTGATTCTTTTTATGTTTATTTATTCATTCTATTCCCAACATTCTTTGAGGTACAAGAGTTCGTTTTTTTTTTTGTGTTCTATTCCATTTCGTGAAGTTTTTAATTGTACATACTTTTATTTTCTTTTATTGTTATTTTTCTTCTAATTATAAATTTTTGTTTAACTCAAAGAAAACAAAACAGTGCTGCCAGATTGAGATTCTATTATTTCGTTCTATTCGTTTTATTTTATTTTTTTTTTTTTGTTTGTTTAATATTATACCGTGTGTAATAACATTTCAGTCTTTAATGAATACAATTAATTGTTTTGTTCAAATAAATTAATCTGATGAGTTTTTTTTTTCTTTTTTGTTAATTATATATGTGTGTGTGATTTTATTAAAAAAAAAAAAAAAACAAAGTTATGTGTGTGTGTGAGAGAGATGGAAAAAATAGTTTTAAAAAAACTGAAGGATACAATTAGGTATACATTTACATTAAACTAATAAAAATATTAATATATAATAATTAAAACTGATATTTTTTCACGTGGTGTATTGTAGTAGTTCGTCCTAATATAATAAATAAATAGGTTTTTCTTAAAACAATAACTTTTTTTTAATGATGTTTTTTTTTTGTTTGTAAAATATAATAATTGTAAAACTAAATACATAGTAAGTACATATACAAAAGAGATTTTTGTTTATCTTAAAGTTACGAATAGTTAACACTCTACAAGCACACTTATAATTAAATATAATTCAAAAAGACAAAATAGAAATAAAAACAGTGTTTTTAACTTAAATTTTTATAATCATTATTAATCTTATTATTATGTACATTTTTTTGTGTTAATATTTAATTTTCTTTTTTGTTTAATACTATACGTTCAAGGTAATTTTAAAAATATCAAAAATGTTTTTTTTTTTTTATTTTTTTGTTTAAATTCTATAAACTAAAATAAATAAGGATTTTATTAATAATAGTTAATTTTGGAAAATACTCTTAACGCTAGCTTGTGAAGTTATAACTTCTTAACGCTCGCCCGGGTGTGACAAGTTCCACTTTAATATTCGCCGTTGCTGTCACTTTTGTTGTATTCGAATCTGAGTGATGTGTCTCAACTGTCACTTCGGGTTGCACTACGATACTCTGTAGTTCAGGGTAATTTCCACCCATATTCATGTTTCCACCATAGTTGTTGTTCTTTGAAGGACCATGGTGTTGATTATGATTTTGATGCTGATGTTGATAGTGTTGCTGATGTTGTGGTTGCTGTTGTTGTTGTTGTTGTTGTTGTTGCGATGGATGTTGATAATGATAATTGTTGCTATTGTTACTGCTACTACCACTTCCTCCATTACCACCACCACTACTACAATTTTTCTGATTCCAATCATTGTTCATTGTTATCGATGAATTTGAAGACTTCCATGATGGTGGCTCTTCAGTGATTGTTGTCAATGATGGGTCATTGATATTCACATGTTTATGATGGTAGTGTGGTTTATTACAACGGGAACGTGATCCGTTTACAATGACAGTCTTATTGGCACCACTTCTCTTACTTCGTGACAATATCGGCGAGGGTGTTGAAATTCGATCCGGATGTTCGAGGGGTATCAATTCGGCTTCTGGACCAAGTATACTAAGGATAATCGGGAAGAAAACCAATCCATTGACGGCACCAACTGTCAGTACAACTAACAGTAGCCAAAAGAAGTGTCGTATGATAAATTCAAAGGGTGATGTTGAGAGCATGAATACAGCTAAAGCGGAAGTCATTATACCATGTACAAGTGGTCCCATTGAGACTTGCATTGACAAAAGTATACGTCTTTCACGACTGCCCACAGATGTCATGAAACCCTATAAAATTGAAAATAAATTATAAGAATGTGAACTGACAATAAATTTTAAAAAAACAACTTACCAGTGAGATCCTCACGGTAAAGCAGACAATTAATCCAACACCTAATATCAAAATCACAGCTGGAATAGCTGAGAGCTTGATGCCAAGTAGCGTCATTGCACCAAAAATCTGCACCAATGATGCCACAACATTAATCACCACCAATAAGGCGGCCCATGCTGATAGAAGCAAAGTTGCAACTAAGACAAATGCAGCAGCCAGTGAACAAAGTAAGATCAGTGCCAACGATGAACGCAAAGTCATGTATTGCTCCCAGAAGATGAATGGAATGCCTATAAAATAATAATATGATATGAAAAAGAGATCTTTATTAAAGACTTCCCTTTTTACAAGAGTGTAAAGGGGACTTTTTGAAACACTTACCCGATGGATAATTGGGTAGGCCTCTTGTTTCGAATTTTTCACTCAAATCACGAATGTGTCCAATGAGACTCTTGATTTCCGATGTATCTGTCAGACCGTGCAAGTAAAATGGCAGCTGTGTGTAGACAAGTGGTTGGCTCTTTGGAATTTTCAATTCGACTTCTAATGGCGAGTGTTCATAAGCACGTGGTTCGGGTCGTAATTTTCCCTAAAAACAAAAAGAAGAATAAGGAATAAAATAATGAGTCAATGATCAATATCAGAATCTATTGGAATCGGAAATGAGTCCCATCCAAAGATTCAAAGAATTTAGTTTATAAGACACTAACCTGTGAAGCTCCATAAGCAAACATATCATTAGTTGCCCATGCCGATAGATAGTTATAGAACGCCTTTGGATTGATAATTCCATCTCGATCAACCAAACGATTTTCAGCTACCAAAGTCTTATCAATCGGATTATCCACATAACCAGTCTGAACTAAAAGCTTATACGCCAATATAGCATCACCACTCGCATTACTAAACCATCGTTCCTGATTAATTCGCCCTTCTCGCCTCTCTCGATCGAATGTATCTTGCAAATTCTTCAACCAATCTCGAAACAGAGTTAACCAAAAATCCGGCAATCCACCATTATCATTCTTAATCACATGTGGAACTCGTACAAAAGCCTCATGATACTCATGCAATAGTGCTTGATTGTTAGGGTATTCAAAATTACCCTGTGTAACAGCGTACATGCTATAAAAGCCAAACATTGATGTTTGGGCATTAAGGAACTTATATTCGTTTGTGTCTTTGGGCACCAAGTCTATTAAATCTAGGCCATCTTGTAATTTTGTCGCCGAATAGAATCCAAAGATCAGGGTTCCTATGAAAACCATAACAGCCAGGAACTTTACCGAGCTCTTCATTAAAATCGGTGTATAGTGTTTGTAGGCGAATTTTGATAGTGAAAAACGCCACATTCGTTTTTCAGCACATGATAATAGTGCTTCCTCTTGATTAACCTGATTGGGAAGACTACCTCCAACTCCTAGGCCACGATTGTTACAATTTTTAATGGGAAAACCTAAATTTCGTGGATTTTCATAACGATTGTTATTTAAACTTGACGAAGCAGCTGATCTACCCGATATGGTAGCTAAAGGTTTCTCCTTCCATATGGGAAAGCAACAACATAAGATATCAGCTCTACCGGCCATTCTTCGACGAAGATCTAGAGAAATCATAGCGGGGAATACCAATAAAGCTGCTGCCAAGTTGAAGCACATAACAATTGCAGCTTGAAGACAAAATGACTTTAAAGCTGGGACGGGAATGAAAACTGCTGCGAAAAAACTGCCTGCCGTTGTAACTGCACTGAATAGAATGCTTGGTCCGACCTTTTTGAGGATGAATTTGGTCTCCTCTTTGCGATTACTTTCTGCATAGGCTGCAGTAAGCATAAATATATGATCTACTCCTAGACCAAGTGCTAGAAATGGAACAACTTGTGTTGTAGCTGCATTGAAGACTATTCCTAACAAAGCGCAGAGTCCGAGTCCAGCAGCAGTTGACATTCCAATGAGCAAGACTCCAGCAACTCCGACAGTACTTTGCCCTTTAACTGGTTCCTTCCAACGAAGAAGGGTACAAAAGGCATAGAAGACTGTCGCTGCAACTCCAATTACAATACTCAAGGGGCTAGCGTTTGAAAACTTGGCCAGGATATCATCCAATGAAGCCGAAGAGAACACATAGATGTCATAGGAATTTGATATCCTTGAGTTCTTTAACATATTGTCTACTTCACTGGAGAATTTTTTCTGCCAGGCATTTAAGACTTCAGCGGCTTTCTCTGGTGTCCAACTGATGTGATGGACTTTGTATTGATCATAGAATGAGTCATACATCTCTTTTTCGGTCATCAATTGAACAACTGTTTGAAGGCCTTTGGCTTTTTTCAAATGACCAGTTCGGTTCCTGATCACTCCCCCAACAATAAGTTCTTCTGGCCAGTGCATGTATTTCGTGGCATATCCATAGCACCCTCCAGTTAAAATAGAACCAACATCCGGAGGTGTTGTACTGTTCTTATTCGGTGCAGTATCAGGGCAATCGGGATTGTGTGGATTCAAACATGGTTTTTGTGTATAGCCTGAAGAAATTCCAGCTCGTTTCATATATTGTTCGACAACTTCAATAGGAAATGGATCTTTATCGTCTCTCTTCATTGATTGAAGGAAATTAAGTGGATTTAACCAAGCCCATTTGATTCGTTTTTCCATTCCACTAAAATGAAATAGAAAAAAAATGTTAAACAATTTCGAAAAAATGTAAGGAAAAATGGGTAACTTACGGTATTTGAACTGGAAAATCGGGACCCAATAGATGACTTCCCTCCCAAAAACAATCCAATGGAGTTATTATCGAACATGGTATTACATGATTGAAAATCTGCTCGACCAGATAGTGTTCCTCGAAGCTTGGTATTGTTGGAGTGTTGCACATATCTCGTAGCGTCCATTCCGTTTCGAACATATAAACTGCTACTGAAGTTGCTTTCTTTAAAACTTCCAAATGCGTTAGCAGGGCCTTCGGATGTAGTACGGACGCATTAGGATCATGCGCTGTTTGTATGATAAGCTGATGCGTTGATGATTCCACCTCACCGATGGCTTTTTGTGTATACGCGAGTTCATTTTCCAATCGGCCACCCTCTTTAAAAAAATACAAAAAATATTTAATATTAATATGTTAAGTTATAGGGAAGCAATTTAGTTTCTTTCAATTGCAAGTTGCCAGCAACTCGTGGCAAGTATTTGTTTGCAAAAACAAATAGCTATTGATACTTTATTACATCAATTTATGCTGTTTTCATTGATTAATTTCTACGTAGAAATTGCATAAATATTGCTTATTATAACCAAAAACTTGCTTCAAAATTGCAAAGAACAGTAGCAGTGTTTTGAAAAGCAACCGACTCACTTTGAATAGCAACTAATTTGCTCCAATAAGCAATTAACTATTTTTAAAAGCCAAGTAATATTACATACTTTGAAAAATAAGAAACTTGCTTAGAAAAACGAGTAACTTGCTTCGAAATGCATGTGGCGGATGGTTCTGGCAACACTGCGCCGGGCGAGAGTCGATAGAGTCGGACGAGAGTCGATAGAGGCCACCTGCAAATGGCCAATGAGGATGCAGGTGTAGCTTGGCTTAAACAAGAAACCGTTCGAGTTTCAGTTCTAATTTAATCGATCACCCGATCACATATCTATTCTTAAATAAATTAGTTTAAAATATTAAAGTTTTCTTTTAATCATTTTTTACAGCGTCTAAAGTGGTGACCCCGACGTGATGGCCGACGATGAACAAGTTGAAAACGGTGACAATCAAGCTCTTGATGTTGCTGCAAATTATTACGCTCGCCTACAAATGCCACCTTTTGTTGAGTCGGATGTGGATAATTGGTTTTATTTGTTGAATTTCTATTTCCGAGCATCAGGTATTGCACACGATGGTCGCAGATTCGATACGGTATGCTCACAATTGCCACTCGCAAGGCTAACCGAGCTCCGATCCATTATTGATGCAGCTCCGGATACCGAGAAGTACAAATACATTCGCACTGAACTCACAAATTACTTTGCCGATAGCCAGCAAAAACGACTTCGTCGAATACTTCACGATATGCCTCTCGGCGACAAAAAACCTAGCCAGCTCTACTACGAGATGGTTCAGACAGCTAAGGACTCATTAAGCGAAGCCGTCCTACTCGATTTATGGGCTTCCCGTCTGCCACAATCCGTTCATGCAGTCGTTGTCTTGGTAAAAGGGGGTGTGGATGAAAAAACTCGAATCGCCGACACCGTTATGGAAAACGTCGAATTACGACAGCTTAATGCGATTGTACCCTGCAGCTCACCACCAAAGCTCAGTGAACATCAAGCCCACACCTCCGCCGATGCGCCATCAACTTCGTCTGAAGCCGCTTATTTGGTGCAAGAATTTTCTAAATTGTTGACAAAGCACCAACGACCGTCACGACAACGTACGCTCACTTCACCACGCTCAGGTCAGCCTCGAATTTCCAGCCAGCGTAGACGCGATCATTCCATCGAGCAGTTCGACGACTGCTGGTTCCATCGACAATTTGGTAAAAGAGCCACTAATTGTCGTCAGCCTTGCCGAATCGGTAAAAATTTACCATCAGGTTCACGGCAACAGTTGTGACTCCGTCCAACGCCCTCGGATACCAACCACTATCAGAATACGTCATACTCGATTGAAAGACTCTGTCTACAAGAACAAAACACAAATTTATCGTTTCTGATCGACACTGGCGCTGAAGTTTCTTGTATTCCACCGTCCGCATCACACAAAAAGCTGCGTCCAACCAGAATGCAGCTGTTCGCAGTAAACAGATCGCCGATTAAAGTTTATGGAGAGGTAACTCATGAGCTTAATCTTGGTCTTCGCCGCCCATTCGTTTGGACTTTCATCGTCGCTGACGTCTCCTCTCCAATCATCGGCGCCGATTTTCTTCAGCATCATGACTTAATGGTAGACGTAAAAAGATCCCGGCTCATCGATTCACGCACCCATTTCGCTACAAAACCGCTTTTCGCTATAACCAGTAATCAACAATCACCGCAGCTCATAGATCGAAACTCGCCATTCGCCGACATAATTTTGACTTTTCCAAACATTACTCGTCTCGCACCTCCAGGTGCATCAACCAACTCTAAAGCTCTGCACTTCATTGAAACGAATGGCCCGCCATGCTCAGCTCGAGCACGTCGTTTACCACCAGACAAAATGGCTGCAGCAAAAAGGGAGTTCGAATTGCTCAGGCGTGCTGGGATATGCAGACCATCAAAATCCAATTGGTCCAGCCCACTTCACATGGTACGAAAAGCAGACGGTTCGTGGAGGCCATGTGGAGACTACAGGAGTCTCAACACAATAACAGTTCCCGACCGCTATCCGCTCCCGTACCTCCACGACTTCGCAAACATACTTCGAGGTAAGACTATCTTCTCAAAAATAGACTTACAGAAGGCTTTCCATCAGGTACCAATCAACCCTTCCGACATACCTAAAACTGCCATCATCACGCCTTTTGGGTTGTACGAATTCACCCATATGACGTTCGGATTACGTAACGCAGCCCAAACTCTTCAACGGCTAGTTCATGAAGTGCTGCGAGGTATTGAATTCGCGTTCCCATACATGGATGACATCTGCATCGCTTCATCCGACGTTAACGAACACCGCCAACACCTGGGTGAAGTCCTCAAGAGGCTTGCTAAACACAACTTGGCAATAAATTTGGCTAAATGCGTCTTCGGAAAGCCACAAATAGAATTCCTTGGCCATATGATTACGAAAGATGGAATCTCACCTCTTCCCTCGCGGGTCGAAGCTATTTTGCGCATTCCCCAGCCAGAGAATGTAAAACAACTAAAAGGCTTCATCGCAACGGTAAACTTTTACCGAAAGTTCATGCCACACGCAGCCGAAGCTCAGATTCCTCTTTTGGCAATGACACCGGGGAACCGTAAGAACGACAAAACGCCTTTGAAGTGGACCGAACATACAATCGAAGCATTCAACAACTGCCGCCAAATTCTCGCTCAAGCAGTGCGATTGTCACACCCTGCATCAGAGGCGGAACTTAGTTTGGTTACAGACGCATCGAACATAGCAGCTGGTGCGGCTCTCCATCAGTTGGTCGACAATGTATCCGAACCACTTGGTTTTTTTTCGAAAAAATTCTCTAAGACGCAACAAGGCTATTCTACCTATGATAGAGAACTAACTGCTATGTACATGGCTGTAAACCATTTCCGTGATTTGTTAGAGGGCCGTAAATTCCATATACAAACGGACCACAAACCTCTAATTTTCGCATTCCAACAACGACCAGAAAAATCTTCTCCACGACAAACCAATTACTTGTCATTCATTAGCGAATTCACCACCGATATTCGCTATATTAAGGGGGAGGATAACCATGCGGCAGACCTATTGTCGCGGATCGACTCTGTAAACGCTAATGATGATCTTTATGCAAAACTCGCTAAATCCCAGGAGAGCGACACCGAACTGCAAAATATTTTAAAAGGTAACGTTGTCCATTCAATGCAACTAACTCTGTTTTACTTTCCAAACATGCCACAACCGATTTACTGCGATGTATCACATAATAGAGTTCGTCCATTTATCACCAAAGATCTTCGAAAATCATTCTTCCATGCAACTCACGATCTTTCGCATCCCGGTCGCCGAGCTTCAGTTCGATTAATGACCGAGCGTTTCGTCTGGCCCAACATTCGCCAGAATTGTGCTTACCTGGCAAAGACATGCATACCTTGTCAAAGGACGAAAGTTCAACGTCATTCAAAGTCCGAGCTGCAACACTACCCGATACCCGATAAACGGTTTGCTTACATAAATATCGACATCCTAGGGCCCTTTCCGCCCTCCGAAGGATACCGCTACCTTTTAACAGTCATTGATCGCTACACTCGATGGCCCGAAGCATATCCAATGCCAGACATGTCGGCTATGAATTGCGCCAGTGCACTAATTTCAGGCTGGATTTCTCGGTTTGGGCCACCTCTGCAAATAACATCCGATCAAGGAAGACAATTCACCTCATCAGTCTTTGCGGAGCTATGTGTCTGTATGGGAACAAACCACACGATGACGACCTCATACCACCCACAGGCTAATGGAATCGTTGAACGATTCCATAGAACATTAAAAGCCGCAATAAATTGCAACGACTCTTCGCAATGGGTTAAACGCCTTCCACTTATACTACTAGGTCTTCGCGCGACGCTGAAGGAAGATATCAAAGCGACCCCAGCAGAGTTAGTGTACGGAACATCACTCAGACTGCCAGCTGACCTCCTGGTCCCAACGCTTGATGACCGCTCGCAATGCGATTTTATCAAAGACCTCCGATGTATGATGGAACAGACTAGGCCGCAGCAGACAGCTTGGCACACTACACATCGCCCTTTTGTTCATCAAGACTTAAGAACATCAACCTATGTATTCGTTCGCAATGATTCCGTCAAAGCATCAATAGTCCCTCCCTATGAAGGACCTTTCAAGGTAGAGGAACGCCACGACAAGTTTTTCGTTCTTCGTATTCGAGGCAGATCTACCAAAATTTCGATAGACCGCCTAAAGCCCGCATACCTCGAAAACGAGGAAAGCGACAGAATTCAACCTCCAGCGACAACCCCACGGGTTATCCCAGAACCAAGACAACAAACAACACCTCAACCATCTGCAACAACCACACCGGCTGTGCAAGATCCACCACAACGAATAACTTCTCAGCCATATCGCACTCTTAAAGGTCGCCGTATCCAGCTCCCAGCGCGCTACCTATAAGATGCGATAAGCCTTCTGGGGGGCCACTGTGGCGGATGGTTCTGGCAACACTGCGCCGGGCGAGAGTCGATAGAGTCGGACGAGAGTCGATAGAGGCCACCTGCAAATGGCCAATGAGGATGCAGGTGTAGCTTGGCTTAAACAAGAAACCGTTCGAGTTTCAGTTCTAATTTAATCGATCACCCGATCACATATCTATTCTTAAATAAATTAGTTTAAAATATTAAAGTTTTCTTTTAATCATTTTTTACAGCGTCTAAATGCATGTAACTTGCTCCGAAAAGCACGTAACCCTCTTCAAAGAGGAATAAACTTGTTCGGTAAAGCAACTAACATCGAGTAGCAACTAAATTGATTCGAAAAATTATTGACTGTTTCGAAAAGAAATTAATTTACTTCCAAAAGCAACTTATTGACTTCATATGTATAGTATTTACTTCAAAAAAGAACAAATTTCCACCGAAATGCAATTTATTTGCTTCTTAAAGCACCTTACTGGTTTCCAAAGCCAAGTTTGCTTCGAAAAACAACTGATTTGCTCGAAGAAACTTACTTCAAAATGTTAGTAACTTGCTTCTGAATGTTAGTAACTTGCTTCGAAATGTAGGTAACTCGCTTCGAAATGTTAGTTACTCGCTTCGAAATGTTAGTAGCGTATTTCGAAAAGAAAGTAAACTTGTTCTAAAAAGCAAATTGTTTCTAAAAGCAAAGTTAACTTGCTTCAAAAATCAAATAATTTTCTTCAGAACTGACTAACTTTTTCAAAAAACAACAAACTTGCTTCCAAGAGCAATTAACTTGCTGGGAAAGCAATTAACTTGCTGGGAACGCAATTAACTTGCTTCGAAAAACTAGTGAAAGCAAATTGTTTCTAAAGCAATTGTTTTTTAATAAAAAAAAAATTGCCTTGAGTTGCCTGGTATATAGATTAGTTGCAAAGACTAAATTGCTTTGTATAAACAATTTGACAACTTACCTTGTATCCATAGTTGATTTACTGTGGAATGCATCTGTGCACTTTTAAGGCCAACACAAAATGTACTGAGGACTAAAATTGCAACAAATAGCACTTTGCCGGCATGTTTTTGTACCGAATAGCCAAGGGATTGGAGGTGTGATTGAAATACTGAACGCAGGTATATCGCTGTACGACTTCCTCTCGCTTTTCCCTAAAAAAAAAAAAAAACAAAATAAACAAAAATTTAAATAACATTAATTAGAATAAGTTGTATTAGTAAGACATTAAAAGTCAAATCCCTACGGTAAAATTGATAACCTACAAACATAAAGCTATTCCAAGACAACCATAACCATTTGATGCTTTTTTTCCCATTCTAACATTCCTTTCCCATGCTTTTTTTCTATATAAACTTCAATCAGCGATCATCAATTCCATCGTGACACCTAATGAGGGTCACAAAACCAATTCACCTTTTTTTTTCTGAAAGAATTCTTCTAGTTTTACGATTAAGATATATAATTTTTTCTTCGAAAAAAAACACTCTACTATAGATACAATAATTCGATGATGTTATCAATTAAAAAAAGAAGTTCCGCGCCTGAAATTCCCTGAATACTTTCGATAAATTCTCTTTTGCATTCTTAACCTTTCAGAAAATCCCCCAAGATCATATATATGAATGCAAAAAAAAAAATTACCCAACAGCTTCCATGGAATTAAAGCCATAATATCTTTTAGAGATATACGTGTACTGATGTACAAGTATATTTATTACCCGAGAAAAGCCTACTACACTAGCCGCCCATGTGGTGGCTGTTTTTCGATGACCAACAAAACTCAAACCGATCGAACGAACGACGAAACGACCAACAGACAGACCAAACAGTATGATGGACCCATAAATGCCCAAGATTGGGTCCCATCATAAAATGAGACCTCACAAGCTCAATGCTCTTTTACAACTTTACCAACTTCTATATAACCATGGTATCGCGCAGGGCAACAACTCAATTTTCTCCGAACGCCCAATGTGCGCGCTCTTGTCTTTCGGTCATAAAACCTACCGTGCCTATCCCTCTGCCACACCATCACGCCATAGGCACCTTTATACCTTTTAAGCCAAATATCTTCAAAACAACAAAAACAAAAAACAAAAAAAAAATAAAGAAACAAAAAAACAAACGACCAAAAAGGTATTTCATTCCATACCTAGAGTAGGAAGGCCTGGAAAATAGATAAAAAACCAACTTAAATCTGAAATGAACCACAAAACTATCTGCAGAAGACATGGATGGATTTGCCAAGTCAGCGCCCTTTGGTTTTAGTAGATTACCTTGAGGGGCGTCCTTCCTCTAGAAAACAAAAGCTGATGAAAATGATAGATAAAAAGTTGTAAAATTCATAAAAGTTGAAGTTGTGAACAACTTTTTTATTCATTCATAAATATTTGCCGATTTATTTAAAAAAAAAATGTAAAGGGCTCAGAAACGTCAGGAACTTAAAAGAAAGAAATGTTTTCCGTCACTGTTAAAAAAATCCTTCTAATCTAGGCATTTAATTGAAAAGATGTCTTAGAAAGAGTCAAGTCATTTGCATTCAAAAAATATTTTTGAATATAAATTAAGAGAAAAACTAATGTCAGATTCATCAAAATCGGAACTTTGGCTTTTGCTAATATTTGCTTGACATCAAAAAAAAGTTCAATACAATTTGAAAAAAAAAAAATCACTAGGTTTTTTCAAATCGATAATGTCTCCTCTTAAATAAATTTGAAGATCTGTCTTTTTTGACAGTAAATTACTTTTCCAGCCACTTTGAATAAAAAAACAGTAAATTTGATATTGATGTTGGTCACGTTTGTATGAACGTCATTCAAGTAGTCGGGTTTACATTCAAAGATTTTTCCAATAACGATTTTTCTTTGTTGTGGGATTTCGTTTCACCGGATAGTTCTGTTCTTTAGTCGAGTGAAATGAGTCAGGGAAATTATTCTTGCAAACTTTTCCGTCAACTTTTCAACGAAACTGTCTAAATTGAAAAGATCTTTTTAACAGCTGATCATGATCAATTAGAGACCCGAAACACCCAAGTGTTTGTAAGTAAATTATTTTAAGGAAATGTCAATTTGTAATTAATATTCTGGTAGTTGCATTCTTTTGCGACATCATGCTTTCGTCGCAAGTTGCATGCCTTTTATTCTTAAACACCTTAATGTCTCATTTTGACAGTTCTCAAATGGGTGCAAACTATTAAAATATGATTGGAACGACACATGGTGTGATCCTACGCGATATTTTTTTTACATTGCCAGCGTTTGCTTGCGTTTCAGACCCAATTGGGTATGCGAAATGCGAGCTTAAAACTAACGAAAAAACTTGCAATCCTAACTATGTTTTTTTTTTCAAGCAAGTTTGAAAATTGTTGGATATAAGTTGTTGCAAATGCTGCAAAGCAGATTTGCTATGTTTATGCAAGTTTGCAAATAATAGGAAATTGTCGAAAATGGTATCGGAAATCCACTTGGTTATAGGAGTTGCTTGCAACGCGCTTACACACTACCTTAAGTATTTTGCAAACCTCTTTTTTCCAATAACATACCAAATCCACTTCTGTACTCAAGAAGTACATCCAGTATATCTTTTTGGTCTTGTTGTGCTTGCTATAGTTATAGTCTCTTATATAGCCTAGTCGAGTTCGCGGCATGGAGCATATTTTAGCATTTCCGTGTGTGTCTACGGATAATTAAGACATCAACCAGCATACTTTTCACAGCAGGCGGGCGGTCGGTCGGTGATGGCAGCGGCGGCTGCGATTGTGACTGCGACTGTTGTTGCGGCAACACAGCGCAGCGACGCGACCGGGTGGTGGAAAGGCCGCCCTTGCAGCACAGTTTTGTTGTTGCTGTAATTGTTGCCGATTTATGTTAAGATGTATGTATTTATGCGGATGTATCGGTAAACGCCCGCAGCTTGAACAACATCACAATCTACTTAGAGGAGAGGCTGATGGTCGTCGATACATGGCGACGGGTGAGCGAAGTTGCGGTGCGACGCATTGGAGGACGTATATGGATGGATGATGGTTGAAAATGGTTGGCCTACACCAAAATAGCTATAAATGCTTTTGTTCGAGTTTTCGTTTGAAATTCTTTTTTTCTTTATTTTTGTTGGAATTGTTATGATGCTGCGAAAAACCTTTTTTTCTTTCTTTCTCTTTGTAACATCTTTACTTCTAAGAATTTGTTTTAATCTTTCCTCATGTATTTCCACAAATCCGAAATTATAGGCCTGGCACGTTGTCGTCGACAACGACGACCGACAACGTCGTCGACGGACAGCTCAATTCAGCTGAACCGATCACACAACAGAATATAGCATTGTTTGGGATCATCAGGTAGGTCGTCTTCGTCATCTTCCTGCAATATTCTCCTCACTCTCTTTGGGTTGATCATCTCTCATTTGGTCTTCTGTCACAATTCTTTTCTTGAAAATTGTTTTTGTGTTTTTTTTTTCTGTTAATTTGTTCTTCCGAAAATTTGTCGGAATCGTCCATGTCGTCGGTGGTCTTTGTTATTAAGATATCGAAAAAGAATTTTGGTGGTTGTTAACACTTCATATATGTATGTAACCCAAAGAATGATACATTAGGGGCCAACTTATACTTGGTATTTTCAAGAAAAAGGAAATACCTTTGTTATTTGGCAAACGATTTTGTATAAATGCACCATGACGGAAGATACACTGACCGAACGTATACCTATTGACGATGTCGTCGTCGCCGTTTTTATCTTTCTTTACCTGGAGTTTCAGAAATTGATGTTTCAATAAACAGAAATTTCGGTATTCGATTATCCTCCGCACAGGTAGACGAACGACGAACGACAACAATGATTGCATATCGAATCTTTTTTCTTAGGAAGAAACCTTTTATTTATTTTTTTTTTTTTGTTTTATTTCTTTTTGCACAAGAAAACTTTGGTTTGGTACCATTAAATAACCGTAGATAATTTTTTAAGATGATGATGATGACATAAACGTCTAATATATATTTTTTTAATATCTCAATTTTCATGGGAAGAACCACTTTGAAGAATTGAGATATGTTAGAAAAAAATAAAAAAATTGGAACACGAATAAAAGAATTGAATTTTTTATATGGAGGAGGTACAATTTTCTAAGCAGATGGTTGAACAAAGCAACAGCTGCTATAAGGTTAACGAACTTCTATTGAGTTTTTTTTTAGATTTAAGGAACAACCGCAGAATTTTGATAGTACATATTTCTATCTTATCTCTCTTTACAAAACATGTTTTGAAATCGGTAAAACCCCATATCAAAAGTAATACCCCAAAATGTTTTTTTTTTTTGTAAAACTGTACGGCACTTGACATTATCGCTGGATGAGAACTATAGGGTTGTATGGCATTTCCATCCTACAACCTTGCAATATGTTAGAAAGTTTCCTAGTTCAAATTTCAAAATAAATGCTTTCCCAAATAAAAGTCAAAATATACACCGCAGCAACGTAGTTTTTGCCTGTCAAAATAAAAGAAGGTCTGTTTGGGTACTGCCTTAAACAGAAATATTTCTACTAATTTTTAACATTTTTAACCCAATTCCTGTTTGGGTGCCTTCTCTGGAACTGTGTATTTTTGTAAATTGTTTTTGACAAAAGTACAAATATTTCGGTTTTAAGAAGTATCCAAACAGACCTTGTAGATACTAGGCATCATTTTCTCTGGGCTTATATTCGACGATTTTTCCAGTGTTTTGTTTTTGATAGCTTGATCCATTGGAGGTGGTAGTTAACTCATGAGTAGATGATGCAATGCAGTACATTTACTTTATTCTTTTCTGCCCTAGTAGATGCGAATTGCATTGACTTCATTGAAATAGCGTTCCATAGGGATGTAAGCGAATCTGTCAAAGTCAAATCTGACAACCCCCACTTTGAAGAACATGACAGATACAAATTTTTAATTAAATAAAACACGGGTTTTTAATAAATTTTTCATATGAATTTATAAGCTAAATTTTTACTGACTGTTTAAAGACTCTTGTTTATATGCTTTCTAGTAGAAAAACGAATGTCAGTGTCTTCAAAGTGAACAGTTTGACGTTTGAGCACTTCTTGCTTAAAAGCCTTATTAGAAATCGCTAGTAATTTACTAGTATTACTTTGCGAACTCCCAAAGGAACAGGACTATTATTGGGCAGGTTCAGAAACCTTAGGAACTTAAATGTAAGTCAAGTTTCGAGTATATAATTGGTCAGCTGTCAAAAAAATCTTACCAATTTAGGCAATTTTATTGAAAAGTTGACTCTGAATTTCCTCACATTGCTGTTCCATGATATTTCATTTCACTGGAAAGTTCTGGCATTCATCTTATTCAAGATCGTAATAGAAAAAATCCTCGGCTTCTAAACAGAGGCGAGTGGAGCAAGTTGGGAAGATTTGTCTTGACTAGATTTTCAGTCATCTTTCCAATTTAATTGCCTGAATTGGAAGATTTTTTTTTGACAGCTTACCAGCGAAACTTGAATAACTTTTTAATCCGAACCTGCAAAGTGTTACAGGAGAACATTTCCTAACATCAATGTTATAGTACTCTTATCTTGTAAATTTTGACAGGCGAACTTTTCACATTGAACCGTGTATAGCCGTGTAATATTAAGACTGCAGATTAGCTATACCTAGGTCAACTTCTATAGAAGTGAAAGCTGATATAAAACATCATTAGGGTGCTTCTGAAGTACTTGATAAACTTACAAACACAAAAAGTTTTTGAGTGATTCACACATGACAGCAGGAGTAACAGAGCTTTTTGGAATAAGTAATAAGAAAAACCTAGAAAGCCTAAACGTCAAAAGTTCCGTCTTGAACAAAAAAAAAATCAGGACAACCCACTAAGCTGATACTGGCATGAAGAAACTTGTAATTCCAACACAATCGCCAAGAAGGGACAGGTCCAATAGTTATTTTATAAGTAATCTACAGAGAGCTTATAGGAGTATGTTTTTTCTCCTATAATAATCAAATACGGTGAAGCTACAATGATTTGAAGAAAAAAAAACTATAGACATCGATATATCATTCTAAATTAGACTTGGCGCCCATTCCATAAGCTTACTTTGCATAAAACCATCGCTAAAAGATCACTATAGACTATCATTCTTCTATAACGATGATATAGTATTTATATGAATAATATAATTTCATCCGAAAAAATACTTATGAAAAAAAAAAAAATATTATATGTTCCTCCATTCTGAAAACTATAAATTTACAAACCAAAAACCATTTTTTTCATCTCTCCAGAAAAAAAAGAGTGTGTGTACACATGTACACTCGACTGAAGTTATACTTCTCATTCAGTATACATATATAAATGAATTTCATTTGATATTTTTAATTTCTATTATTAAATTAATTAATCCACACTTCGTTTTTTACATTTTTATCAAGTGAACAATAAATTAATTCTTTCATCCTCCTTGCGTCCATGTAGTTTTCAATTTAATCTGTGAACTTTACTCATGTTGTGCGGTTCAGAACGTACTATATATGGTTAACGAAAGTAAATGATTGCGCATAAAATGTGCGATATGGTAATTTTATGAGAATTGTGTGTGCTTCAGCACTAGTAGTAGCAATATGCAACTTGCAGGGTTGCTACAAAGCTCAAAAGTGAGCTCAGCTCGCAGCTCAGCTCAAATTTTGAGCTAGCAAACTTTTGAGATATGTACCATAGCTCAGCTCATTTGAGCTGAGCTGAAAGTGAGCTGAGCTGATGGTTGAGCTGAGCTGTTGGGTGAGCTAAGGTAAAGTGAGCTGAGCTGAGCTGTGATGGGTGAGAGGATACATTGATTTTTATTTGGAAAGTATAATGAAATATGAAGATATTTTAAACTTTTATAAAACACCATAGCTTAAGATGTTTGGTTCTAGTTATTAATGGAATTATTTTAACACATAAATATTTTTATAAATAAGACAGATAATTTTTCGTGATCTTTTCTCTTGGTGTTTTTGATAGTAAATATATTTCTATTTTTTTAGTAAAATATTTCTTATTTTATCATAAAAAAAAAATTCCGGTACAATCCGGTTTTTCGACTTTTTTCAAAATTCCGAGAAAATCGGTTTTGAAAGTTGGGGTAAATTTTTTTTTTAGAAAAATCCCCGAATCTTTAAACGCTCCAGGAAGCTAAACCGCTTTAGAGCAATTTTTGGGAGTGATGCCAAATGATAGCTTGTGTCATGGGCCTACGCTTTGCACATTATCAGATTTTTAAAAAATCGCCTTCCATGTAAAACCGCCACATCATGCCTATTTTTTCAGAATCGTGCCTATATTTTTTTTTACTTTTAAGTTCTCCCGGTTTGAGAGCGCGTGGACCTACAGGGATGGGAATTGTACCCAAATGTAGGTTAAAGTCCCCGCTACCTTTTGGCATCAAAAAATTTTATTTTCATTTTCTTCAAAATTCCGCGATATAGGCGTTGGAACGCTTTGATCTAGAGACAGGGGAGTGGTGCCATATGAAAGCTTATATTCTCAGCTACCCGATAGTGGTATAATCCGGTTTTTCGATTTTTTTCAAAATTCCGAGAAAATCGCGTTTGAAAGTTGGGGTAAAATTTTTTTTCGAAAAATCCCCGAATCTTTGAACGCTCCTGGAAGCTAAACCGCTTGAGAGCAATTTTTGGGAGTGATGCCAAATGATAGCTTGTGTCATGGGCCTACGCTTTGCACATTGTCAGATTTTTAAAAAATCGCCTTCCATGTTAAACCGCCACATCATGTCTATTTTTTCAGAATCGTGCCTATTTTTTTTTTTACTTTTAAGTTCACCCGGTTTGAGAACGCGTGCACCTACAGGGATGGGAGTTGTACCCAAATGTAGGTTAGAGTCCTCGCTACCTTTTGGCATCAAAAAATTTTTTTTCATTTTTTTTCAAAATTCCGAGATATAGGCGTTGGAAGTTGGGGCGCTCACTTTCAGCTCAGCTCAAATGAGCTAAGCTATGGTACCTAGCTCAAATTTGAGCTGAGCTGTGAGCTGAGCTGAAATGTGAGCTTTTTGCAACCCTGGCAACTTGCCACATGGAAATTACCACATGCAACTTGCCACACGCAACTTGCCACATGCAACTTGCCACACGCAACTTGCCACATACAACTTGCCACATGCAACTTGCCACATACAACTTGCCACATGCAACTTACCACACGCAACTTGCCACATGCAGCTTGCCACATGCAACTTGCCACACGCAACTTGCCACATACAACTTGCCACATGCAACTTGCCACATGCAACTTGCCACACACAACTTGCCACATGCAACTTGCCACATGAAACATGTAACTTGCAACGTGTTGTGTGTTTTATGTTTGCCGTACTGCGGCGTACTGCATTTTTAAATACTAAAGTACTGCCTACTCTAAAGGTGAAACGACAGCCCAGGGTGATCGCGTCATAATCCCTTTGACATTCTTGTCAAAAAGTAAATTTTCATACCCACCCTCCCATAAGAAGTATAACTTCAAAAAAACTCGAAGACATTTTCAATTGGATGCCTTCCTTAATGCCAAAATCCATTTCAATAATAAAATGAATTATTTCCGTTTCTCCGAAAAATCAATTAATTTTTTTTCTTATATCCACAACCTACACGCTCACAATTATATATGATATGATCCACAAGCAAACTAAGAAAAAACATATAAAATTCCCTAAAAGCCCACTTGAAAGCATAAAAACCAATCAAATGACAGTTACTATTGATTGCCGAAGAATATAGAATCAACCAGAAAAAAAAAAACTTAAAACGAGCAAAATATAATAAAGTATTTTCAATGCCGTGTGTGGGGTGAATATAAAAATTCAAGAAAATCCAATAATATAAAAAATTTAAAAAAAAAAAATAAACAGAAAAAAAAAATACAAATATCTACATACTCTACAACTCCACTCAACGCATGACATTAAAATTGATAGCCATCTTCTTGGGTGGTACCCTCAGCGATTTTGATTGAACCTCTATAATCAACAACCAACAACAACTTCAACCAGAATTGGGACCACCCAAGAGAGCAATCTGAATGACTGACTGGCACACTCTGGCAGTATACTATACACATCTACTACAATCCTCGTGAGGTTTTGTTTTTTTGTTTTTAAATTTTTTTGACTTTTTTTTACCATTAAATGGTTTTGTATCGCAAAAAAAATACTTTTATCTATCTTTTTGACGCACATATGTGCACCATGGAACTATCATTAAAATAAAAACAATAGACAAAACGGACCCCCCACATGACATCTGTCAAAATATTTAGCGCACCGAATATGCCAAATGATCGCTGCTGCCAACCGTATGTTGTACACATGTTCTTAGCATACTAGTTCTCTTTAAAAACGCCAGAACGCATACACACGATCGCTTTGTACGCCCGCCACCATAGCGCTGCATGATCATTTATACAAATATATATTAGAAGCAAAGTTCTGTTTCTTTTTCATTTATTTTTATTATTATTTTTGCTGTGGGAAATAAACACGAACTAGGTACTACCGAATGGACGGGACCACCCAGGCTATACTCTAGAAAAGTGTATAGTCTTTTAAAACGTCTATCGTCGTCGTAGTCGACTGGCTCTGAAAGCGACCACCACCACCGCATGCCGCAATAAAAATTTAATTCAAAAACTTTACGACCGACTAAAGAAGAATTTCACATTATACTTTACAAACTAATTAGAATATAATGGGTTTATGGCTACGGCAAAAGAAGGGAAGAACAAAAAAAAAAATAACGCCAAATGTAAATGATAAATGACGTTTAACGTCATGTTGACATTAATGGCGACCTTACATAATTAAGACTAGAACTGTCAAACTTAAAGATGTCTATTTCGGTCGTTTTTTTTTTTGAATATAACTTAAAGTAGGCAAACAACAAAAATATAAATAGAGGAAGTAAAAAAAGGGACTCTATTACAATGAAATTTTATTAGACCTGATCTTCTGTCTCTGTCTATCTTTCTTTAATGTCTTAATGGTGATCGACCAAAAGGGACCACCAACATCGAAAAAAAAACAACATTTCAGTTCAGAGATATTAATTCTAGAGTGCTGAGGAGAGTTTGCAGCTGCTGCTGTTGTTCTTCGTTCATATAGAATCTTTTTAATACACCATGGAGTGTATATGCTGTAACAGAGAGCGCAGCATATGGGGATAATGATGATAATGGTCCCTGCGGAGGAAGATACAACAACATAATACCAAAATAAGAAATAAGAGAAAAATAAAAAAAAAAAGAAAAATCCATAAGATTGTACTGAAACAAATGTAAGAGTGAAAGAGAAGGAAATACAGGAGAGATCATTCCATCTTGTCAGGAAGAAATAAAATACAAATACGTTTAAAAAAAAAAAGAGGAGCAAAATTGCCTTGGATGGGTAGCATAGTAGCAGAAACTATAATGTTGGTCTTTCGGGACATCAACAACATCATTATGATGATCCCTCATTCTCATCATCATTAGGTTGGAATGGATATCACCTGTTGTTATTTTGGATTGGAGCAAAGGCGAGGCAGTGGTGAAGAGGATGGTACAGCGACACGGTGATGGAATGGAATATTCCGGAGAATAGCTACCATGCTTTTTCATCATCATGGGGCTTATTTGAAACTGAATTAGTTCAGAAACTATAAGGTAGTAGTGAGAAAATGAAAACGATCCCTGTTCTCAGAGATGTTATAGACAAAGTGACACTAAAGTTTTTGTTTGTTTTTTTTTTTTGTTGTTGTTCGTTTCTTTATTCACTATGTCACCAATTGTTTCCAAATGATTTGGTGCAAAACTGATCAGTTTCCTTAGGATTTTTTAATTTGATACTATAAATTAGGTGGCAGTGTTTATGAATTAGATATTCATTCACTAACATTATGAAATTGGTTGAAAAGAGAAAGAAGAACATTTTTCAAAAACGTCGCATCTGACAGATCACCTAGATTAGTTTGAAGGTAAAAAAAGCTATTGCTTATGATTTTTACTTCTCTTTAAAAAATGGTTGCACTGAACATTTTTTATAAACTTGGACTCAACTCCGCATTTCTTATCGGATCGAGTCGATGAAAAATTTCAACTTGACTATGGTTTAGACGAAGTTCAAAACGTGTTTAAAGGTATAACCGGTGAAAATTTCAACCTTGAAGCAAAACGGAGTTTGCGTTGGGCGCCATTTTTTATATCTAGAGTTTGTTTTTTCTTTCTCCATGTTTTGCACTTTGCCAATAAAATCTTATGAAAGACTTGACTTTCCTCCCTTTTGTCAAGTGCAATAAGAACAATTTTTGAAGTTACGCAATAATTTTCTCGGTGTTATTTCGTGGCACAGCCCAGGTTCAATTAATTATGGCAGCAAAATAAATAATTGTAAAATAAAAAACATTTGCGATGTATAAACAGTGAGGCTGGTAAAAAATGGCATCTACAAGAAGAACGAAATGATCAAGAAACTCACGTTGGGCGCCATTTAAGTTGTTATTTAATTTTTGTTTACTTTTTTTCGGAATCAATGGACACTGTAGGTGAAAATGTTTTGGCAGATACACCACAAAACCAAACGACAAGGGGATTCACGTTGGGCGCCATTTTTGAAACTGGAATTAATTTTTGGATCGATTTGTTTTTGAATCAAGTGGACACTTAAGATGTCTAAGAAGAGACAAAATAGAAAAACTAATACAGTTTTTTTGGATTTCTGAGATATTTTGAGCAACTGAGCAACTTGGGAAAAAACACACTCAGATAAAGAAACCCCATTAAATTGATCTGTCGATTTTACAGTTTTGCTAAAACATCTTGCCAAACTACTCTTGTTTCAACTCGCTAACTGGAACAATAATTTTGTAATTGCGAGGAGTTTTTTGCAAGATACAAAAACTAACTTTATATTTGCGTTTCTTTAAAAAAAACAGAAAAAAAGAACCAATAAACATATCAGTGCCATTTTTTTTTAAATCCCATTTTAAAGTAAATAATCTTCTTTTAAAATCATTTAAATGACCGAAATTTATATACATATCTCAAACTGTCTCCGTTTAATATATGCCAACTGAGTGACAGGTCAGAGCGGAAACTAGTGACAGTTAAATATAAAAAAAATCAACAAAAAAAAAAAACAAATTAAAAAAAAAAGTTCCATTCATTCTGAAAACATATCCTCAATTGAATACAATCGATTTCAATTCCCCCTTTTTTTTTCTCTGACGATACATTTTTATGTGTGCCTCGTTTTTTGAATATCAATTAAGTTGTATGCACTCTTCTTTAAACCCTATATAAAAATAGCAGGTACAACTACCAAGTTACCCAACTTTTTGATTCCCCTTTTATTTTTTTTTCTTTGACCTTGATTTATATTCGAATAAAAATGGAAGTGTATGCAAAAAGAATTTGTTAACACACTCTTCGGACATGATGCATTTGTATGTTTGTTTTTTTTTTTTATATATATGAAAAAAATAAGAAGAACAAAAAAATCTTCACAAATAAAAGCAAAAGGAACTTCTTAAAACGAGGAATTGCTCATCGTTATCGCTGTCATCATCATTGTCGTCTTCATTGCTGTCGTCGTCCGTCGCCGTTCCTGTTCTTATTGTTGTTGTTGTTGGTGTGATGTCGTCTTTGGAGTTGTCTCCCACATTGATAAACATCAAAAGCACAGACGCGCGCATCCTATATATTCGCTTCACACAACAAACAAAAACCCAACCCATATAAATTTTTTTTTATTATGGAATTCACTTTGATCTACGTGCAGAGAATACATAATTTCTCATTCAATAATTTGCAGTTAGAAAATGTAGAATAGCAGTAAGTTATAAACAAAGAATACAAAAAGGAATGAAGAAGAAGGAAATACCATAATTTTTACATGAAAGTGTGTGCAGGCTCAAGATAAAAAAAAAAAAAAAAAAAACATAAGAAACACTAAACTATTCAATATACAATAACATCACGCTTGTGCTCGGGTCTCGGTGCTGTGCATATCCGGTTTCCTGTTTCTCAAATCATTTAACCGCCGCGTTGCATTTATCGGAATAACCGCCCGCAAATTGATCAAATAATTACCGTCGTCGTCGGTCGTCGTCAACACGTGAACATCTTGCTACCGAGACAACCGAACGATGGGGACGACTCTATGTTTGCGGTCTTGAAGATTGGTTTCGTTTTATTTCTTTTGTTGTTTTTTTTTATTTTGTATTAAGACGAACCCACATCAACGTCCAGCAACAACAACAACAATCATGCCAAAGAGAAAAAAAGTATACGAGGGCAATATAAAGAATACCTAAAAAAAAAAACGGTTTTATTTCGACCTGCAAGAGATCTCTTTAGTTTTTATTTTCTTTATGTGTTTATGACCAATATTGACTTAAATTTTGGAACAGTAATTCGAGGAAAAAAAAGATCTTGAAATTCCTGTAAGTTGAGTTAACGTTGGGCGCCAGTGAACATTCTTAACAGAATTATATATTTACAATTATTATGTAACGAAAATAAATTCATTCATTAACTCCTGGCAACACTACTATCCTCAAAGACCCGTAATAAAGAAATTAAATTCGTTGAGGTAACAATCGCTTACGAAAAACGAAAGAAAAGATGAAAGAAAAAACAAGTTCAAAATGTTCATGGTGGGCAGATAGTTCAAAAGGAAAGATCGCGCAACACGACAAAAAGAAAAAAAAAACACACACACACAAAAAAAAACCTAACACGAAATGAAAATTTCATTGAATACCTAGTGATCAAGACAAAATATACCAACGACTAATGCAACGTGGTAGATCTAGTATACTATCACTATTTTCAAGCTCTAACCGCTGCCAAGAATCACCTTCATTTTATGTGCATTTTGGTATGTAGGAGTATTATAACTCTATAGAAAATTGTGGAGGCCGAAAGCAAGAAAATCATGCTGGTGATATACCACAGCGTTGTTAAGACCTCACTTTATATGTGTATAGTACCTATTCCTATATAAAGATCTATCTATTGTTTGTGAAAAAGAAAAAAAAAAAAAAAAAAAACAGACAAAAATAATATAGACCTCACGGCAAAACTAAGGAGAAGCTGGAATGCATTAAGGCGACGCTAACAACTTAATCCGGGTTCGGGCATTTGTATAGTACTGAATACTCTTGGTATACATTTATCTATATGCATAATGAGGGGGCATTTGAGATGGGAGTTCTTATAATATCTAGGTAAATTTTTTCTTTAAGAGGCATCTGAGACTTTTCGTTTGAAATTATATGTATAAAGGAAGTTCAATGGGCAAAGCATTTGGAAATTCAAAGATTTCATCGCACAAGCACAAGATGGTCTATAAATGGGTTTTATGGTTTTGCAGAAATGGAAAAGGTTACTGATGTTTCGATAAGTTGAGGTGGATTGAATGTATGGCTTTTGATTAATAACAAATTTTTGGGCATTTAAAATGAAGGTGTTGAGTTTATGGACAGCTTTATTTTAAAGAAGAATGTTTTCAATCATTGATCAGAACTTCAAATCAGTGAGAGCCTTTCAACAGAACTTAATTCAGTTTACGTAGTTGTCAAATATAATGTAGCTATCAAAGCTTGGTTCAGCTTGAATTAGATAGATAAGTGTCAATATTTTAAATGTCATTACACCTAACTTTACATTTTTTTTAACATGACATTTTTAAAAAAAAGAGTTCAAAATTTAATTTTTCATACAAATGTCATTTGATCCATGAAAATAGAATACAAAAACAATACAACACTGACAACTGTCAAATGTCAAAGCAATCAAATGTCAAACAAAATTTATGTGGAATTTAATTATGTAAACAAAATAAAAACGAATTCTATTCAAATTTATTTCACTACATTCGTAAAAAGTTTTATAGTGACACATATATCGTTGTAAAAATACAACTCTTAATTAAATGTCAATTTATGTTAATTCAATGTCAAAATCCATAAAAGTTTAGTTCGAAACTCATTTTTTATCACATACATATTCATGTTGAAGTCCAACTTCCTCATATTAAAAATACATACATTTACGAATACTATCAATTTTTGTAACCCAAAATATAGTCTGGTTCTGTTTGTTTTCATGATGACAACTAAATAATCATGCGCTTCTATTTGATGTCTCTCAATTATATAAACAAATAAACCAATGAAGTTTAATATAATTTATTGTTTATAGCGGTATAATTTTCTGTCACTTTTTAGATAAGAAAAAGATCTGTTTACTTTTTCAGAAAAAAAAAAGTCCGGTGATGATCTAGTCTTATATGGTGATTCACAATCACATAAGTGTTATAATGTGTTTTAAAATGTATAATTCAAAAAGAGATTTGTCTTTATCTTTATATTATATTTTTTTTTTTTTTTTCAATTATAAACACATTATAACAAAGACACCACGTTTTGAACTCGAGTTTAGTTGTTTGTTTATTAATCAAATATTTGTGTTTGAATTAAGTATACGTGTTTCTATGTATAAGAAAATTGTAATCGCATAGTTTAAGTAAGTATATGTATTGTTAGTTGCTTACTTATTATAGACATAGGAGTATATTGCGTAACTGGATATAACTTTGTTATATTTACAACAACAAACAACTGGTTTTGTTATCTTTAAGAACAGAGCTAGACCACCCAGTTTTTCTGTTTGCGGAAAAATTATACGTATTTTGTAAACATATAAAAAAAGGGGATTTTTTGTTTGACAGCTGAGTTATCAGTCAATAGATAGATTTTGCATATCAAGCAAAAACATTAAGTATGTGGTCTGAACATTTGAAATTGCGTTTTCAAAACAGCGATTTAAAGCTAACAAGGAACAACATAAATTTAATCTTTAATTTTGATTTCATTTCAATTGTGAATTGATAAAATTTAGATGCGCTACAGGTGTAATGTAATATACCAATTCCGAGAGCCACCGATTCCCAACTAACATTTCAGCTTCGGTTAAGGTATTACAAAAGCTACATTTCAGCTTCTTTTAAACTTTAGTAAGGTTGTTAGGCATGGAAAAAGGAGAACGTTATACAAGTTTGACCCTATATAAGGATCTTAAACGAAGCTTTACCGAAGCTCTACCGAAGCTTTGAGATTTGACAGAAAGCTTCGGAAGAGCTTGTATAGCTCTTTAATACATGTCTTATCGAAATTAAAAAACAAAATTACAAAAACAAAAAAGTATTCTTTTTTAACTGGTTTTAAATCATGAATTTTATCTTTTGATCTGATATTATATATAACATTCCATTAGTTTTTAGTATATCTATTAATAATAATTTTAAAAGTATATAATTTTTTTACCACACCCATGGAATCGAACTTCGTATCTGCTTGGTGGTAGTCCACCACTCTACCAACTCGGCCATCCTAGTATATTCATTAATGAAATCAAAAACTTAATCAGTTCAAATAGCAAATAAATGTCCGAGCTAAATTATTCAATGTCAAAACCAAAAAGTGTCCGAGCTAGATTATTTAATATCAAAACCAAAAATCGAATACAAAACTTAGTAATTTCTGTAAAGCTTCTATAAATTCATTAAACAGGCTTATAAGAAAAACAAGCTTTCTTCGTTTAAGTTTCTTCAATATTATTAAAACAACTTATTAGAAGTTGTTAAACAAGTCCGAACTTCTATAAGCACTTAAATTCTGAAGCAAGCTCAATACAAGCTGTATAAAAAGTAGAACCTGCGAGATTTCAATTTATAGAAGCTGTTGTGCTAGTTGGGTTACTACTTGATTTTTAATTCTACCCTCGACATTTATAAATACTTGCACCCATGAAATTATAGTTGTGTGATTTAGCCTGTTTAACTCTTTATAAACCAAGCCATAATGTTGGCAAACAACATAATTTTGACACATCATAACTGATTTTGTATTGACGTTGAAAATGTCTGTCATAATCGTTTTCTCTTTCAAAAATCGATAACTGTGCTAACTAAAGTTGAAAAAAAAAAAACAAATTTGCTCCCAATTTTGACGCAATAAGCAAATTTCCTAGTGGCAGGTTTTGAGCCGTGTGTGAATTGCGTTAAAATTTTCACCCACTTTATTCACCACGCAAGTGCCAAAATTTAACCAAAGTTAAAAATTTTAACGCAATTCACACACGGTCTTACTTTGTCAATAATGTAATATTCATGAAATTTTGACTTTATTTGTAAATACACGAATAAGTGAGTGGCCATGTATCACATGCGTTAAAAGTTTTCACCTTGGTTAAATATTGAGGCTGGCGTGGAGAATACAATGGGTTAAAATGTATTCTGCTGTAGAAAAGGATAAAATTTTAAACAAGGTGAAAATTTTAACCCAAATTTTACCGCAATTCACACAGCCATAAGTTGCATGAACCGAAAGGTGAATAGTGTGGTGAATAATTTTATGAGCGCTTTTAAGTAATAAGCGCTTCAAAAATACTGGCCTAAAACAGTATCGCATTTGAACTTTAGGCATGAGTTACATTCGACAATTTTTGAAATGACGATTTTTTGTTGTGAGAAGAAAAAGGAAAAGTTAAATCCTGCATTATGCATGTAAACATGACAACTTCAATACAAATATTAAAAGTTCCAATATCAACAATGTACAACTCCCACACGTTCTAGTTAAAAATGTTAAAGAGTTGCCAACAAAATCAAGCTACCATTTTACCACTCATTTCTTGTTTATTTGATTAATTTTCTGGTTTTGTGTTTATATTCATTCATTGTGACAGCTTAATGAATGAATTCCTTATGTCCAAGTCAAAAAATAAAAAACTATCGCAAACATTTTCTAATAAATCTCCATGCCACCCACATGCCAGAAAAATTTTAAACAGATAAGTTCTTTCCAACAAGATGGATTTCCCTTCGCGCGTCGCACTTTGAGTGATCTATTTGAAAACAACAGTCGCGATCGCCCCACAGAAGAGAAAGATTTAAAAAAAAAAAAAATAAATAGTAATTTCCCTCTCAGATCGTGTCGTCGGTCGGCCGTGTAATACATTTCTTTTGAAGACCCCCATTTCTTATTGAATTGTACATTATGAATGCGTAAGTTTATACGCTCAAGAGATCGTGAAAATCGCGCGCGCCACCACTACTACCCACCACCAAACAAAAAGCAACACAGTACACCAGAGCCAGAGAGAAAATAACAACAACGAGAAGTTATGGTGCCCCAATCACTCTATCTCATTCTTTCTTCTCTTGGAATGACAATTTGCTCCATGGGTGGTCGCCATCATCGTCGTTGCCGCCGTCGATGTTGCCTTCGCCGCCACCGCGTCGTTATCTTGTTTTCGTCTTTTTTTTTTTCTTCTCTCAATTGATGTTGTTGTTGCTGTCAGTGGTGTGTGGTGAAGATCCCCCCACGTTTACTTCTCGACTCTACCAATTTTTAAGTTTTCAATTTCGGTGTGCCAAAAGCGAGGGCATTTTCGTTTGATATGGACATTGGACATCTATCATTCCGGTTTTGTATTTTTTGTTATTATTTTTTCTCCTTGTTGTTGTTGTTAGATATTTGGGGTCGTATGGCGAGGTCTGGGTATATTATATTCACCTCTCTGGCGATCTTGGTCGTCATTACACCTAAACACACCTCACAACTTCAACTTACTCTAGGAGGTAACTCGTTTGTTGTCTTGTTGTTTTTGTTTGTATTTAACTTTTGTAAAAAAAAAAAATGGTGAGTGAACTGTGGTGGTGGTGGGTATAGGGTATTGTAGGTAGGTATCTTATCGCGGAATTTAATGACTCAATTTAAAATATAAAGACATTCAATATAGAAACATTATAAATAAACATGGTGCGGGATGAAATTGATGGTGATGACGATAACGATGAAGATGATCATGATCATGAAGAAAAAAAAAAAAGAAAAAAGAAGGTGAACATGCGGTGCATAAGAAGTGTGTCCAGACCACAAATTTTTAGTTTTGAATTTCATAGCACGTGAAAGGTTTTATTATTTTTTATGTTTTTTTGTAATCAATATCTACTTTGGGGTTTTTGGTTTGAACTTGACATTTTTTAAGGTGTTTTTTGCATAAGTTGATATTTGAGATTTTTTTTTTTGTTTGTGGTACCAACCTATATATTAAATCTTCTTCTTTGGTCATAACAAGTTGTCCTGGTTGGGTTTGGATGTTTATTGCCCGATAAAATGTGATCTTGGTAAGATAAAAAAAAAAAACAAAGATCTTATGCCAAGTATTTTTCTGCTTTCCAAACACTTTGAAAGCTTTTTTTGACATTTATGTAATCTATTCATTCTTTTCTTTGATATAATTTATCGTAGAACTTCTACCAAATTGTCGTGAAACGAGTTAATGAGCCAATCACAGCAGTAAAAGTCATGGCAAATCATTTTCAAAAACTATACAATAGGTATTACGACAGACGAAGTGGCAACAAAAAATTTGAAAGTTTTAGTCTGCCGAAAAGAGTTTAAACACTTTCAACTTTTGGGAGAGAAGAGTTGCTACCATACCAGTTGATAACAGTTTAACCTTAGATTAAATCAACTTTATGTGAGGCATAATTTAATGTCCTAAAACCTAAATTATCGTGAATCTAAAGTTTGACGCCTTAGCCTGTTTTTACTATAGAGCACAAATGAGATGATTTCGAAAATTAGGTCAGTTCAAATTTCAAATTTAATTTTTTTTTCTATGCGATTTTATCTCATCTGGGCTCAAGTAAAAACAGGGTATAAAAGTGTTTATATTTTTACATCTCAAACACTTCTATTTTACCTAAAACGGTTTTTCTGAACTTATTCAGAACTTATTTACCTAATTCTTATTTTATTTTTAAACATCTTTTCATTTTTTTTGTACATTCTCAGGTTTGTTCATTTACTACTTCTCTATTTCTAGTGATGCCAAATTAGTTTTTTTGCATCAGAAAGTAAAGTAGTCATTCTTGTACACTCTTGCTAAAAAATGATAAATACAGCGTAAAAAAAAAACGTTGAATTTTTGCGCGAAAAAATATCGTATTGAACATTACCAATTTTTGATTAGGTGTATAGAAGTATTGAAGAAAAACTATCTACCAAGTTGGTTGCAAAATATGCTAAAATACTTCAAATAGATACTAGGCAATATACAAAGTCAGAGTTAAAAAAAGAGACATTTAAGCCAGAAACGTTTTAAATGCGTTTTAAAATTCTACAATAAGAAGTTTTGAAAGATCTTTCCTGATATAGGCCAGGAGCAATTTGGAATTTTAAACAAAATTTTGATACTAGGCGATTTTAAAGCTATTTTTTTCAATTGATATTCCATATTTTCAAAGTGTTCTAAAGCATTTATTCCAACTCTGTTTAACTGGAAAAAATAAAGGCAAAATAATTCCCAGTAAATTTTTATTATTGAACTCTGTGCTAGATTTTTACTGACTGAACTTGAAGTCTCAAGCCGCCAAGAACTTTTGATCGACTAAACCGTTTCTTAAGGAATTTTTCTCATCAAGCTATTTAAAAATTATTTTTGAAATAGTAGGTGAAAATATGAAGTACTTTTGAAGTCAAGATATTTTTGTCCATCAAAGAAGTAGGTGCTTAGTGAAACCCAATGGAAAGTTTTACGAAAAATAGATTTGAAATATAAATTGGGCCGGTTCAGAGTTTGACATCTAAATAATCAGAGACGCAAAACTTGACTAGATATTTAGTCCCTAACTATTCTGAACCGGTAAATTCTAATCGATATTTTGCTAGAAATCGTTTGCCTTCAAAAGGATATTTTCCAAAGGATTTCCTCAGCCATATTAATATATTTCCTTGAAAATGAATTTCCGACAGTTGTGTTTAATGAACCATTCCATGGCAGATATTTGGGTATACAAGGGAACATAAGACATTAATAGAGAAATAGAGTGATAGAAAATAAGAAGAGTTACTGTTAACTGGGGTTATCATGAATAAACATTTTTTGTTTTGAGAGTTCCTCCTATCCAAATTTAGAAATGACGATGCAAATTTCCTTCTAAATTCATTGGTTTAAGATCAAATTGCGAAGACAGTTAAATATTTTCAGGAAAAGGAATTGAACATGGTAAGATAAATTGAAGGATTTTTTTTAATAGCAGCTGAAATGAAAGTACATTACTACGTCAGAAACAATACAATAAAGAATAAATTTAATTATATTCCAATCTAGGCTCGACAAAAAATATAAAAGAACCTTTGTTAAAAGCTTTTAAAGAAATTACTTATAGAAAATAAGTCATTTGTTGTGAATTGCAATTTCGTTCTATTGAGTTTCCTTCAGACTTTAATGTATCTAAAATCGACATGATAAAAATGAGATTTAAATGGTTGTTTTTACCGGCTGCTAAATATGTACTTTCAAGGCTTAACAACTTTAACTAGAAATTTTAATATTTTTTAATGGGATTATGGACTTATCAGTTAGATGCTGTTGGACTCTTCTAAGATCAAAATGTTAACAGATCATTACGACAACTTATGAGTTCAAAATCTACAAGACCTTTGTAAATGTATTAATGCTATCTTCTCCTTAAACGACAAGACGGCAACACTTGTATATAACATCTCTTGAAGTCTCCATTTCTCTTCTTATTTTTCGGAAGAAACTTCAAACAACTCAACACTGATTAAGTTTCAAGACTACTCTCAGCTATCATCAATCAACTGAATTCTCTGTCTGGGTCTGTGCGATAAAGCCAAAAAAAAAAATTGTTCACCTTAACACTTTCAAAATAAGAAGACAAATAAAAAAAAAATAAACCAGACAAAAACAGAAGAAAAAAACCAAATATACGCTGTGAAATGAAGATATCAATAAAAGAAGATCTTACCTTATCTATTTGATCGAGTGCAACATGTGCATCCACCCAGCTCGTCCTTATATAAAGATCCGAGAATAATTTCTCGTCGACAACGTCTCCATGTGTGTCGGGAACTCTGGGCAAAGTATCCATTGTGGGCACAACCATTTTTTCTCTCTCTTTCTCTTTAAAATTTAATTTATGTATTTAAATTCTCTTTTTTTTTAATTTTGTATTATTTTTTTGCCCCGTGCAAGATGTGTGTAGACACTATCTTCTTTTTTTTCTTCTTTTTTGTTTTGCTTAAAAAATATTATTAACTTAAATATTTTTTTTGTTATGGTTTAATATTCACTGTTTTCATTGTGCACTAATTTTAAATTTATCTTTATTACAAGAATAAAATTGAATAAATTTTTTTAAATTTAAATTTAAAAAAAAATTACATTTTATTCTTCGAAATTGAAATTTTTCATCTTTCACATTTTGTATTAATTGCTTCACTCACGTTTATTTTACTTTTCTTTATTTTGTATTTTTTTTTTTTTTTTTAATTTTTTTAAGTATTGTTGTGTGCTGCTTACTTTATGTGATAGATCGAAATAAACCGCGTCATTTTATTTAAAATCGATTTCAATTATATTTTAACAAATTTTTGTATCTTTTACGAAAATAAGAAAAATAAAAGCATTATATCTTTGAGATACTTTTATGGGAACAGAGAAGTAACCGAATCACGGAGCAAACAACGATAACGGTGTTACTCAAGCAAGGATCAACGACAATCTGGTCGTAGTCGTTGCGGCGGCTGTGATCTAGAGAGTTGAAGATACATTTTTAAAATTCACACAGATACTATACTATCTATAGGAGTTTATGAGAGAATTTGGATGTGTTAGTGCACATATACATTTGTATTTATTAACGGCCATTTTGATTTGTTTATGTATTGAAGTAAGATTGAGTGATTGTGTTGGTTAACATTTCAATTAATGCTCCAGGGTTCACCGAAATGTGTGATGGAGCAGGCAGCGCGCATGTTGCAGAGGCTCGCCTCGATTTCTGGTAGTTGGTAGCGCTAAAGAAGCATATACACAGAGTGAATTGAAATTGAAATGTCTTCTTGTCTATTTCAGGGGGAGATTTTGAGTGTAGCTGTGTGTATGGATTTTGTTTTTATATTACGTGCAGCATACAAGGGAAAAAAAAACGAGAGAATTAAATCGAGATAAAGAGCGCGAAAATTTAAATTCTACAGTTGTGACCAAAAATAAATACATCTTTTTTTTTTTTATTTTATATTTATGCGTCGGTAATATTTTTTGGTATTATTAACTAACTAACCATACACATAATTTAAACTTAGGTTTAACATCAATAAGTTACACAGGCTATATCTAGGTAGGTACACAGCGCATTGTTAAAGAATTGATGTCTTTCAAGTGACCTTGAATTATTTACGAATAGGTAAGATAAATTCTAGTTCTTTTTAGCAAACACAACATACCTATAAAATATCTTGGGCTTGGGTTAAGGGTTAAGGCGGAGGTTTTTTGTTTTTATTTGGTTTACCAATGTTTTTCCTTGCGTTTGAAATATGGTGACAAGACAAACAACTTAAAAGAGAAAAGAAAATAATGTATTGGCGACGCATTTTTTATTGAAAAAAATAATTTTATTAATTAATAATTAATTTTTCGGGTAGGCCAATAATTCGAAAATATGTTTGATTTGGGTGAATTTTGCGACTTGTAGAGAAAATAATGAACCATCATTTTCATTATGTTTCAATATGTTAAGGATCAGATAACAAGTATTATATTTATTTAATTCGTTAAATACTAACGTTACGTTACATCTTAATATTAAATTTATATACTAAAAAAACATTTAAAAAACATTAAATACAATATAACATAATATGTACATTAAAATGGTACATTGAAGAAACTTTGTTTGAAATTCTTACTCTTAAAATTAACATTAAATTAAGAAATTATAAAATAGTATCTGTTGATTTAAGGGACTATTTAAACCATAATTTGTTCTGCTAAATATTGAACATAAGATAATTTGTCTACGTAAATTAGCTTGACTCTAGCTGAAATTTAGACGATCCAGAGCTAATGGAGATGTTGTTGACCCATTTATTAATTTTAAAATAAAACATAACTGTAAATATTGCCTATGGCACGTTAATAACGGAAGATTGATTAACCTTAATCTATTTGCGTACGGGGGTAGTGATGTATATCCTGGAGACCAGGGGAGAAAAAGTAGACAAAAACGCATGAACCTTCTTTGGATGCTCTGAAGGCGGTCTTTGTGAACTGAGTAGTATGGTGTCCATATTAGACAGCCGTATTCTAGAACTGGTCTCACAAAAGACACGTTTAGTAATTTTACGACGTAAAAGGATCCTGGAACTCACGAGCAAATCGTTTAATAAATCCTAAAATTCTATTTGCTTTTTTTACGATAAAATTTTAGTGATCAATGAATGTCAGTTTTTGGTCAAGAGTAATTCAGTTGAGATGTGTCCAACATATAGTCATATGTTATAGAGATCTTTTTGCGTGTAAAACACATTGTTTTACATTTATATAAATTTAATAAAAGACTGTTTTCATTACACCATTCTCTGAATGAATACAGATCACTTTGAAGATCAAAACAATTTTTTGTTGATGTTATTTTCTTAAAAATTTTTACATCGTCAGCATATACCTAAGTATAGATGAGTTTTTCAAAATTGAAGGCAAGTCATTTATACATATATAATATAAATAACAATGGACCGAGGTGGCTGCCTTGGGGAACACCAGAGTTAATAAATAATTGATTAGAAAGTTCATTTCTGAAATTCACACTATAAATTCTATTTCCTAAATAAGATGAAATCCATAATAAAAACGATTCGTTAAAACTTAGAATTCTTAGTAAATACAAGTGTTTTGTGACAAAGCTTATCGAACGCTTTGCTAAAATCAGTGAACACAACATCAACTTGTTTATAATCCTCAAAGGCATCGAGGCAAAACGTGATAAAGTGGAACAAATTAGTAACTGTTGATTTATTTTGAATGAAACCATGTTGATTGTCACAGATTATGGTTAAAAGACAAGACTTCACATATAATGGACTCGAACATTTTTGGGATGACAGAAAGTTTTGCAATAGGACGATAAATTGGTAATTTCATTCTTAGACCCTTTTTTGTGAACTGGCACTAACCTAACCTATCAAAAATAAAAACATAGTAGAGCCTCCGAACGCTACAAATATTTTATCAGAGAACAGCTTCGTCGGTTTTTTAATCAGTATGGAAAATACTTAAAATTAAAAAACAGCACAAAACGATTAAGCATCGTCTGATCAAAAAGTTTGAATGACCTAAAACAAGTTTGTTGCACTATACCTACACAATTGCCTTCAAAATTAAATATCTCCTACCGTGACGACTATTTTGTCGGCCAACTTTGCGCACACTTGCTGGTCAACCCGCCTAAGCCGATAGAAAATCTACGTTTCAAATGGAAGTTGACATAACAAAAAATACCCGTATAAAATTTGAAAAAGTGCCAAAAGAATCAAATGCATTTATAGAATTTATGTCTGCATTTTTTTCCAAAGGGTGAAGTAAGGCTTTACTTTTCCCGCGGACTTTTCATTTATTTCCATTCATTATGTTTGCGATTTTATTTTTACCGAAAAAAAAACGTCATCTCTCTGACAATTTTCATAGCATTCAAAAACCAAAAAATTAATGGATTTGTTCAGTGAAATAAAGGAAAGTGCACTATAACATAATATCAAATCTAAAACTAGAACAATGGTCGACATATCCATCATAACATCCATACACTGTGATGACTCAACTAAAAAAGAAGTTTAAAAAATGTATTCAAACAAAATAACCATGCAAATTAAGCAATTTGGTAAACATAACAAGACGATCGCAAATTTCACACTGACTACCAACTTAACCAATTTCAATCTACCTATTCTCAAATTATTTAAGCAAACAATATCCAAGCCATATAGTTATTTTAGCAGCTACTGTCTTGTTATTGTTTTCATTTGTTCTTCTTTTCCATGGCTCTTCTTAAATTGTATTTCGTTATTCTCGCATCAACCACTATAAAGTGCTCTTGTATTTATTATTATTTTTTTTTTTTTTGAAATCGGGCTCTACAATTGCACAATCTCGAAAAATCCATCGGATTGAAAAATCTCATAATGAAATTTGGTCACGCAAATGCTCTCATATACAAACACAATCAATTTTGTTATTATTATATTCTCTCTCAAATAAACACATTTTTCGGAGAGAATTAGAAAGAGAAAAGTAAAAACAAGAGAGTAATCAACATTTGAACAACAGTAAACTCGCGTTCTATATTCATATACAATTTAAATTTTACAATTGTTCACTAATACAACTCTAAGAACTGCGATCACACTTTTTATTACGATCACTTTGTGTGTTTGTGTGTGTTTATGATTTGAATGGCGAGGTTGAAGTTGGACACACACCAAACCACACAGCGAGCGTTGGGGGACCACACACGTGGCTTCCGCAACGCTACACAACAATGTTTATCGTTTGGGAGTCTTACCGCCCGCAGCCGCCGACGCCATTCCGTTATGCCCGCTACCGTCTAACCAACCAACAAGCGAATAGCCTCAAAATCGTCATCGCCCGCGTGACAGTGACAGAGCCATATAATGTGAAGGATGCAATTGTATTGTGAGCCAACAGATGCAACGGCAGCGGTGCGGTGGCGACGAGCGGGCGACAATGATCAACCATCAGAACCCCACTTCCAGCAAGACCTTCTGGTAAAATGGTTAATGTAGCGATTGATCGTGTACACACATTTATTTGCTGCAATAAAATTCCTCAACACCAATGGACTCAATATACCCCCAGACTCGCCGAATAAATTGTTACCCCCGTGCGTTCATTTCGAATCTTGGACTCTGACTTGAAAGCTTTTCCGTACGAATATAATATTTGAGCTCAATAGCCAGGAGCGTATTTTTAAACCCGCGCGAGTCTAGGGCGCTTACATAAGTGCACGATAAAGCCAGTTTCATCAATGTCAACCAGCTAAGTGCGTCCAATTCTTGAGATGGTCAAAATTTGAAATAAACGTCAAGTAGTACCTAACAAATAATACTTTCCAGTCACAGCAAGCCTTAAACTTGTCTTTATTATCTCTCTTTTGCCATTTTTAATCTTTATACACAAAAAGTGTAACCAAACAAACCTAAAAAAAACGACTATTTTACATTTCTGAGCACTGGATACCAAAGAGGTCACTATTTGACTTTTGAAATAAATATAATTGTAAAAACAAAAATTTTTACTATTAAAAAGTACCTATAATTTTTATTTTTAATTTATTTTAGTTTTAAAATTTAATAAAAAGACAACACCACAAAATTTATTTGACGTTTAATTCTAACCTCGAAGAAAGATTCATCAACGTATGAGCTGTCACATTGATTGACTTTGACAGATTCAGAAATAACCATATTAGGACATAATATGTACATTGCATTTATGTTCTATGACAGTTAAATGAACACCATTCAAAAATCAGGTGTGTTCATTTCGCATTCATTTTACATTAAGAGTCGAATCATAAAGTAGGTTTTTCGACGAATTTTTGGCCTAAAATTTTGGAAATTGGAACAAATCGCTCCCGATGATAGATCCATACAACCTATTTAAAACCGTAGCTTTGCAATTTTTATCTGAAATCGGCGGTAAAGCTAGGGTTCAACCCTGGTTAAAAGTTCATACTTGTTCAAATAGACATGTAACATACTTGAAAAAGATTTCCACCACTGCTAGTCCTTGAAAATCGATAAGTAATAAAGTAAGTTAACTTAAACCAAGGCTAAACCACGTTTATTCAACTGATCCTTTATATTGCAAAGTAATGCTCGTAATGCTTGTTGGACCAAATCTTCACACTGAGGAAAATACTGGAAAAGTCCAATGGATTCCAAATTGAGACTCATAATCCTTTCATAGAATTTCATATGGCAATGGATTTTCGAAACCCGTAACCAAAATCACTTGACGAAATCTTACTTTAATTGGCGCCCAATCAAAGATCTTATAAGTACATCCCTGAAAATAATTCTACTGCCGATGGAGCAATATTTATTACCGCGCCAAGGCTTTCCAGAGTCAAAAAATTGTACTGCGAGCTGTCGGTAAGGAAGATAAAGAAAAAGGCAAGGTAGGTAGGTAGTTTGGTAGATTTAAGTGTGGGTGTGGTAGGCTGAAGAAACGGTGACCAGTCAATCCGAATCTTAATGTCTTAATTTATTTTCATTGTTCGTTCGGTGGAACTTTTATTGTGCATTAGGTAATTGTCTACCTTTACCGCTGGCTTATTCGGGCTACCTACCTGCAATTTGATATCAATTTTGTATTTTTTTTTTCTCATTTTTGGTTTATTATTTTTTTGTTTCAATTTTTTTTTTTGTTTGCTTATATTATTACGCCTTTGGTATGATTTGCAATGTTTTTTTGTGTGTTTCTTTAGGTCTAAAATTTGTTTTTTGGAAAGAAAATCATACACAAAAAAATAAAGGGGGGCTAAAACCAAATCAGAGGGGATCGAAAAAAAGGAGATAAATTTCTGCCATAAACACAGTGTGTCCCAGGAGAAACGACTATATTGCGGGTAGAGGAGAAGAGAAGACAGCGAGTAGTTCACTTTACCTACCACATGAAGCCGCAGCATGGCCACGGGCCGGGCAGACCACCAAAGAAGACTTTGATATACGCTGTCTACTTTGTCTCTCGTTTTTGTTGTTGTTGTTTTTGTGTTTTCTTTTGTTGTTGTTGTTATTGTTGTTTACTTCATTTGACTTGGAGATGTGCGCACTGTTGTTGTTTTTTTTTTTCTGTTGTTTTTCTCTTTTGATAGAGATGAGTAGCATTTTCACTTCTTTGCTTTTTTTTTATAGTAAACGGTGATGTGTGTTCAACGGGTTTTTTTTCTCGTCGTTTTTTTTTTGCTCTGTGTTTATCCAATAGATTTGCAAGAGGTTTGTTTGCTTATGTTTAAGTTTACTCTTTTTTGATGCTTGTTAGATCACTATTCTGGTCTTTGTGGAGTGTTTGTTTATCGAATATGTTGTTTGAATAGGTTTTTGGATTAGATTATGACTGGAAGGAAATGTAGATACGTTTGGTTTGATTAAGATAAGGAAAGAAACGAATTATTGCATAAGTTGAAAATTGGCAAGACATTAAAAGAATGGAAAGATTGACAGGATTTTCGGCTTATAAGCAAGATTACAGAGTTCGTTCTTTAAAACTCTGCAAATCATAAATAACGTACTTTTGTAACAATGGAGCGACGAGCAGTTGTTGATGAATGTTCAATCACAATGAAATAACTGGTGGATCTGAAAAAGTTGATCATTTGCAGTTGCTTTGCAATAGTGTACTCGGAAACGAAAGACCAAAAAAGTTGTAGTGCAGCAGATTTTTGTTTGTTTATTTGGCACCTTTTCAAGTTGCCGAATTTGGACTTTTTGACTGGATTGAATAGGTATTTCTATTTGAAACAAATGAAAAACAAACCCAGAAGGAGACCCGAGAATATAACATCGATACCCTCTAGGTTCAAAAGAAACGTACAAATTATATGGACCAATTTGCGGAAAATTTTGAAGGTTCGGGATGGCGATTTTTGGTTTCCAGCTGATAAAAACTTTGCCGATTGCATTAGAGCTTCGACTTCTCAGACAGCTTTCGAGTGAAGTGGTTGGTCAGCGCTCAAAATTAAGTACGGTCCATGTCTGAGCACTAGAGTGACCGCAACTCCCATAGAAAAAATTTTTTGTCGAATTTTTTTCCGGGGAACCCCATAAAATGTTCCGCCTTTGCAGATTTTTAGATAGCCAAAATTTCAGCTCGATTGGATAAGTCTAAATGGTGCCGACACTCGCTCAAAGTATCAAAAATCTCTGTTTTTTCACTGTTTTTCGAAGAAAATTAGCTCTAGCTTCCAAACAGAGGGGGTTATTTTTACTTTTTATATATTAAATTAAAGGTAGTGTTGTTACACATAATTCAGATGCTAAATTTGTTTAGTTTTACTAAAAACGAAAAATATTGTCATCAATTTAAATTTTCAGTACTTACCTCAAAAAGAGCTGAAGTGCAAACTCGATTTAAAATTAAACTTTTTTTTAACTGTTTTATTCTGCGGATTGGGATAGAATGGATGTTTCTCTATCTCTGGGCCCTCGGGTAGCAAAAGTATGAGGTATAGTCGTGGGGTGAAAGAGCTATTAACAATGAAACTTTCTATGTTATTGGATCGATGCAAGGCATCTGATAGAAATGCTTCTCGCATAATTATAGCTACAATAGAAGCACTAGGGCAAAATCCAATTGACTTTGTAGTTTCAAAATCAAACTTACATTCAACAAGAAAAAACTTTTGCTTGGTTTAATGCCCCAAGAGCTTATCTGGCTCCTAAACAAGATCTTGATCTTTTGCGTAATTGCATTGAATACCGCAAGATAGACAAAGATATTTCAGAGAAGGCTCTTGCTAGCTCTTGAAGCTGGCAGGTCTGGTTTTCTTTGACCTAACTTTACGAGATGGTGAAAAATGAGAAACGGCCAACATAATTTTGAAAACCCGTGTAACGGAAACCAACAGAATATTGTGAACAAAGAAACATTGAACTTTTTAAGCCGATTGAAAATAGACACAAGTTTTCTCAAAGAACCTCCAAATCTTTGGCCCGAAAACCCGCATTTTAAAGAAGGCTTTAAAAAAGTGCAATCACTTAAAGTCGTAAATGACATGACAGAAAGAGGAGTCAAATTAATAACCGATTTTAATAACCTTTTAACTAAAGATGAGGAACAAAAACAATATGTACTTCAAGTAGTCAGTGAGTGCCGAAAATTGTATCTTGATGCTTCCAAAACTACTTTGTAAATCTCTTGATTAAATTTTTTTAGTATTTACTTCATTAATTATGTATAAGAAATGTAACACGATGTTATTTTTTTTGTTTTTTAGGACGTGTGTGAATTGCGTAAAATAGTTAACATAGTGTAAAATTTTTGACACTATTGGCAGAGAAAAATATTAAACAATAAGCCATACAGCTGAAATTTTTTTGTTCACCTCAATAGTGTCAAAAATTTTACACGGTGTTAACTATTTAACGCAATTCACACACAGCCTTAGAATTCTGTTAAATGTTTCGTTTTTTTTTTAAATAAAACAGTTTAAAAAAAAAGTTTCATTTTAAATCGAGTTTGTACTTCAGCTCTTTTTGAGGTAAGTACTGAAAATTTAAATTGATGACAAAATTTTTATTTTTTGGTAAAACTAAACAAGTTTAGCATCTGAATTATGTGTAGCAACACTACCTTTAATTTAATATATAAAAAGTGAAAATAACCCGATCTGTTTGGGAGCTAGAGCTAATTTTCTTCGAAAAACAGTGAAAAACAGAGATTTTTGATACTTTGAGTGAGTGTCGGCACCATTTAGAGTCATCCAATCGAGCTGAAATTTTGGCTATCTAAAAATCTGCAAAGGCGGAACATTTTATGGGGTTCCCCCGACCAAATTTCGAAAATCGATTTCTTGCGGTCACTCTACTGAGCACTGAGCTCTGATGCACTGATATTATAGATTTGTAGTTCTTTAGTTGCACAAAAAATTTTCTGAGAAAAAGAAAAATAAAATAATTTGGATTAATTAAGGGATTTCAACCGTCAATCCATATGCTAATGAATGCTCTTTAGACATCCAGAAAGTATGCAATGGTAACTTGGTGCTTAAATACTTGTGACGAAATGTATTTGCAGTATGTAAGTTAATCGTCAGCGTAAAATAGGTTGCAGCCGGTCGTTCATAGGTCAGAATGCTATAGAGGAAGAGTCCAAATTTTGAGTTTTTGGAAAAAAATTCTGATGCATTGATATTCTCCGATTCCACAAATGATTTCCTGGAAGAAAGAAAAGAAAAAATTTATTTTGAATAGTACTAAAGGAAACTTTAGAACTTGCTTTTTTGACATCTAGGAAGCATGTGTCTTGATGAAATTACAGGAGATGATACAATTTGGACTGTTTTCCCCAAATTCCAGACTGCATGTCTTGAATGATGTGGTTATCGCTGCCAAATTTTTTGAGCTCTTTCAACAGATTGGTCTTGTTGGAAATCATGTTTCAAACACATTTTTAAGGATTCATTGCGATTTTTAAAATTATATATTTCTGCAATCTCATAGTTTCGGCAACCTCTTCAAAGGAGGTTAGGCTCGGGCTGTCGTTAATTTGGTGGGATTAGTGTAGCTGAATGGTGCTCTGAGAGTGTTAGGGAGCAGAATCTTTTGAATGGATGCATTAATTTTTTTTTTGGAAGACTGAATCTGCTTAAGGGTTTGGGTATTAAATATGCTAAAACCTGCAAATGCTTCTGATTTTCCTGCGTCGTTTTTTGCTTCTCCATTGTTGGAGTTAAAAACTATCGACTTTGGGGAGTTCTGTCTAACAATTCAGTTGATGTTTTTGAACACAACCAAACAAAGCTTAACCTCGAAGCCGCATTTTAATTGAATAACATACCTGAAGTCTGATAAAAAGGGTGTTTCTTCGAATTCAAGATTAAGTGCAAAGATGTCCCAGAGAGCGGCTTAGAAGTTAATATGCTTAGGTTCTTTTAAAGTAATATACATATTTTGCACCAGTGCGTTTTTAAACTTAAGGAAATAAGGACCCAACGCACTTGTGTTATTGAAAAAAGTTCTAACTACGATTTGAAATCAATATTAAAAATGCATGTAACAAGGTCAGTATATATTCTCTCTTCACCTTAATTAGAAGGTTCTTTGTTTTTTCCTTACGTTCTATTGTCCCGAAGAAAATGCATCTATCTAATCCAACGAAATGTGGTCAACTTAACGGTTACTTCAACAAAAAACCAAACATTAACTATATTCCCAAACTCATATCAACTCTAACCACAAATTCATTTAAACTCTCAGTGTTAATTAATTTTTAATACCTTTTACCAAGCGATGAGTTAAACAAAATCCATACCTAACTAAAAACAACAACAAATTGAAATAAGAAAAAAACACACAAAAATAAAAGTTGAGAGAGGAAGAAAAGCAATCAACTAAACCGTAGGTAACCCAGAGCGTAGCGCAGTGGCAGCCTTTGGCAATCAAGCCGGCACACACCGTTCGCATATAAAATGCAGAATTCATTACCGCAATGGCCCCCAAAGAAGAAGATCGACGAATGATGGGGCAAGCCATCCACTACCGACGATGGCAAACTTTGCAGTATGCGCGGGGATCAGCAGCAACAATATAGGTAGTACATAAGTGCGCGCCTGCGAAAAAGAAGGTGCATAGTGCCACCGCGTACGCTGAACGCGAGGCGGCGCGGCGCACAATTTTACACAGTGGCGGCAACCATCAAAGCCGTCAGTTGAATTATTACAAAGTGATGTAGCATGACTAAGTACAATTTTTACTCCCTGAATGCTGAATGAGACACAGCAGCAGCGGTAGAAGTAGTATAGTTGTAGCAGAGTATTATAGTGTGAGAAGATTTATAAGAAGAAGAAGAAAAAAACCATCCCGTACTTACAACAACAATAATCATAATAATAATACTAATTATTACTTTTATTATGAATTTTATTATTATAGTTTAGGGTTCTCCCTTTTCATCATCATCATCATTATTATTTTTTTTGATCATCTGCTCTTCATTCATTCAGAACTTTATGTGTGGCAGTCAAAGATGACGCAAAGTGTCATTCCACTGACAGTTCTAATACGCTACACATGACATTTTATTCTATTACAAAAAAGAGAAAAACCATTAAACTCCCATGACATATCAATTCTTCGATATCTATTATGGCTTTCTCTATGTGCCATTTGGATTGATTTCGTTCTGCGATCGAGAATGGGGACGACCTACCGCAGGCAGGCTTTAGAATAATCCAATCTCCTCACTGACAGTTACCACTCTTTCATTATTCCAGGTAGACATCATAGGTACATTTGTATATATGCTGACTGCTGAGTCTTTTACCTACAGCAGTGTGTCCACTGAACTGAAAAGATTATACCCAGGGTCTTCCTACGATCTTTTCACATTCACATTTTGTGTTGTTTTCTTTTTGTTCATCGATTTTCCGATTTTCAATTATACGCCACATCCCCCTTGGATTTTGAAGATTAGGTTAGTGAGGTGTGTGTGAGTGAGTTGTATAAAATGACAGTTGTTGGGAAGACACTCTGGCGAACCTAATCCTCTCTCCTAAGAAGCTGAGGTCATTTTCTCGCACCTTTTTTTTTCTTTAGTGCGTATCGCTCACTCACAGAGGATAACCTTGTACACTTTTTAACTTTTTCACTTTTTCCAATGATTCCGTTTAAATTCGAAACAAAGAAAAATGCGCATTCAAAGTATCAAATGCACATTGAGATGTAAACACAACTTAATTGTATATTTCTTCTTTCCCTATCTCCCTTCGTTGCTTTAAAAAAAGAGACAAAAAAAATAGATGGCAGCATAATAGCTAAGAAGATGGGGTTTTATTGAGAAATTTGGACAGGAGATAGACATCTCCGTTCAGAGTGATTAATGGATTATAATTGAATTTGACAGATAGATGATGATGATGTTATGTATCTGTCTTCTTCTTTTGATTTTTCAATGATTCTTCTTGGTACCCAAACTAATCCTTCTATTGAAGATCCTTCTTCTTCTATTCACATAAGCCCTTTGTTAGGTGTTAGAATGTGTTGTTTTTCTTTTTGCGTTGATTTTGCAAAACTATCGCTATCTCTATCCAATTTTGTATGTTGTTGTATACACAATTTCAAACGGTCCAACCGGAAAGGTGAAAATTATTTCTGACGAAATATGCGGTAAGTGAAAGAATTTTCGTTATTCTTTGATTTCAAATGCCGGCAGTTTGGCTCTAATGAATATGTTCGGTTTGAATATACCTATATATTTTTTTTTTTGTGTCAAGGCGGTAAAGTTGAAAGTATATCAACCACAGTGCAAGGTTAAAAGAGGAAGTTGTAAGTATATAAAATATGTGTGTACCTTTGCACTTAAGCCGCAAACACACTACAAAAGTTTCAATATGTTGTAATTATATTGAGAGTTGTTGTATTCGAGGAGAGGGTGAGAATTGATGGGAATGTTGATGTCTTAATTTGGGAGTCACCATCAGTTTGAGGTTTCATCTTTCACCTGGTTGGTAATGGGTGAAAATGTTTTTAAGTGCATAGCAATTCGTGGATAGGAAATGATCATAATTAAAATTTTATTGATGTTTTGTGGGCGATTTTTATGTTATGGGTAATCGATTTGAGGAATTTTTCGAAAGTTACAAAACTGGGTTTTTAGTCATGTTATTTAAATATTAATATAACTGATAATATGAATTTGACATGGTATTGACAATCATCAAAGATGTTGTTTAGCTAATAAAAAAAAACAGGATTTCATGTAATGATCACGATGGCAAACGCGACACGCAATTTAAAGTATGCATAAAGTTTTTCCTCATTTGATGAAGACATTTGCATAAAAATAGTCCAATAAAAATTCAACGGTAAGAAAAGTTATGATCCCATGAAATTAAGTTTTAGAGCAATATTAGCTCAAAATAATAGAGATGGGAGGTTTCATAATTAAAAACTCAACTTTATGTTATGAATAAAATTTTACATGCAAATGTTCGGTTTAGTTATAATTTATGAGTTCATAAACGGACAAATTACATAAAAGTGAAAAGTGTCCAACGAAAAAATCGTTTTCAACCCAATTTGGACAATAAATGGTTCAAATCCTGTTTATTTTTGATAGATATTTGCTGATATTTGATATGCTAAGAGCCAATTTTTCAATCTTCTAATAAACAATCAGTTAACTGTTCGACGAATAAAGTTATTAGGCTCATAAACAATCAGATAAAAACATTGAATTTTTCAATCAAGTATAATTTATTCTACAGAATAACAAAAAAAAATTGTCAAATTCAAAAATATTTAAAATTAAACGTCATTTTTATTCATGATTGTTTTTGTTTTCTTGTGTTCCACTGTATTTTTTTCAAAATTCTTTCAAAACAGCTTTGACAACTGACACAATATTTTTGTTGAGATTATTCCTTAGTCAGCTATTACATGAAGCCTCAAGAGGCTTGACTCTTTTTTCTAATTTTCTTTTGATAATCATTCTGTGAGGCGCGTACTATTACACGATGCCTCTTGAGTCAAAGACTCAAATTTGACATTTCTCTTTTGATTTAAGTATTGTTGTTGTTATATTCCACCAAGAAGCAAAAAGAAATGAAAGGGAATGTTGAAAAAAGAAATAGTGGAAAAAGAAACGTCAAAAAAGAGTCTCGGAATTTTGGCCCACGACTCTCCGGTCGGATAATTTTTTGTTTGATTTGATTTTTTTTCTGTATTCTTAGGAATAAGTACTAACTGACTATTGAAAAATTGGCCCTAAGTCATATTTTTTCGGACAATTTTTTTGAGAGTTATTACAGAATTTTTCATAAAAGTCATACGACCATTTATACCAATAATTTTATTTTTTCTCTGCTTGAATTCTTTGTTTTATGTTTTAAATGAATTTTGTTTTACCAATTTTTACTTGAGTATCATCTTTTTATGGTTGTAATTTCATCTTTTCTTTAAAAATCACTTAAGATAACATTGTATTTATAAGATGATATTGATCTTAAATTAAGAAACCATGCAGAGATCCGCTTGTTTAAAGGTGGTCTTCTTCTCTGTGTACCTACTATTATTTTGATCTTGAATATCGGTGATGACCGAACATACAATTTTGAGGAGCTTTGTTTAAACTTTGTTTTTTTTTAAGCAAGTTTTTTTATATTTTATGATAAATTTTTGTATATCCCTGAAATATTTAATTATAAGGCTTTTATGGCATTAAGTGTTTTTTTTTATGATAGTTCAAAAAGAAGAATTAATCAAACAGTTATGTTAGTCCAGACAAATTAGTCAAAATATGGTATGAAACAGCATTTTTTACGAGACAACATTTTTTTCGTTGAATGTGTTTGGGTAAATGTCCTTACCTATCATATAATTTAATTTGATGCGATGATAGGATATCGGGAGCAGTCACCATCTTGGCTCCATTATTACTCATTTAAACCAATAATGACCAAGGACAGACTTATTCACAATAAAATTACCTTAAAAAATGATTTACAAATAAATTCAATTTTATAGTTTGTCAAAGTCCGGATTTGTCTCGCAAGGTGAGGGCAAAATGACATTTTTCAAATATCTGACGAACTTTTGATTTATTCGCGTTATTCTTGAAGAATAAATTATAGCATTTTAATAATAATTTGTAAAATGAGCCCTTAGTTGTTATTGTAACCATAGCTATTGCATTTTCATAAGCATTTAATAAGTTTTTTGTGTTAAAACTATCTTATATGTAACTTGTTGTTAGAACTGTGATTGTACCACTTATTTTCTCTTAAGAAATTTGTACTTAAGGGTCCTGAATTATTAGTTTCAAAAGCTTGCATTCGATTTATAAACTACTATACAATCTAAATAAAAATCAATGAATTATCAGCAGCTGTTAAATTACTGAGAACTTAGAAGTTCACTGTGGTGTATGTGTAACTTTTTTTTATTGAAATCTCATTTAATTATTATTTTAAATAAGTTTCTTCACTTATGTATTAGTTTATTTTTAAATAAAACTTTTATATAGTTATTATATTTCTTGAAGATTTAGAACTAAAGTTTTAAAATACACTCGCGGTTACGCAATCAATAAATACACTTTTGCTGTATCACTTTAAAACAAGTTCTGGAAAATTTAATTCTTTATTGTCTATACAGTTTGAAGACTCTAATGTAAAATCTATGCACCGAAGTTTAAACGGTAATGCAATAATACCCCCTTGTATTGTGTATATAACTAACCTGAAAGGTTACTGCGAATTAATGTACTGAACTGAATTCCTCATCCAAGCAGCAAAACAAATTTTCATAAAAGTAGGTTACGTTCCTGTTTACATTAAGTCAATATTTATATTTTTTAAAACTGGAAACAAATAAAAACAAACAACTGTTTCGGTACATTTTTCACATACTGATTAAAGAATGCTATCAAAAATTTGAAATATGTTATGATTGTACTGAATAAATTGTATTTTACATAGAAAATGTGAACATCGTTTTCAATGCCTAAATTATACACTCATTTTATATCTAGTGCGTTATAGATAAGGAATCAATGCATACTTCTTATTTAATGGCTGCATAATGAGTTCAAAACGTAAGTACTCAGTACAGCCTGGATGTATTTAGTACAAATATAATATTCAGTTTTTCTCTCAGATCAGTTTTGCTGTAATTGAGTTTATGAATCATACGATGGCGTTGTAGGTTTGTTTTCCGTTACTAATTAAACATTTCGTCTTCCTGTTGTAAGATTTCCTTAAATGTTTTTAGATGCTTTTATTGATTTACCTGCCATCAATCGTTAAATTTCAAACATAACAACTTTCATGTTCAACAAAATATTTCATGACAATATGCACGTAGACTGAATGAAACTTCAAATGCTTTTCTTTTTTTTATTTCAACAAGAATTTCAAATAAAGTTTCAATAACCATAACCCTTACTTAGCTTTATAGCTTTGCTAACACATCAAATAACCACCATAGCAATTAGTTTAAACACAAAAGAATCCATTAAAACAAAATTGTGTTGAGGTATTTTACCACCCACAACGATATACCAGCACTAATGCCATATCGATATAAATACGTCACTAAATATTGTTTTAAATGGAACAATGAGTATGCATGTTTTTATATACTTAGTTTTTATTTTTATTAACTACGTGTGAGGCATTTATAAATAAAATGTCTTCGTATTTATTTATTAAATCTACGTGACATATTTTAAAGTTAATGCTTGGTGCCGGCAATTAAATTACTCATTTTAATCTTACTTTGATTTTTTTTTCTGTTCAATTGAATTGAATTGAAAGGCGCCAAATGCATATAAAATATTTATGACTTAAAAAGTAATAAGTATTTATGTCGGATGTAGGTGTATAATAATTGAAGAAACAAGAAAACATATCTATTAAATTAATATATTGCTCGTTTGACATAAATCGTAAATAACGACTTTGTCTTTAAAACCTTGTGTCTTTTCAATGAAACCTGCTTGTTTTCAACAGTAGAAAATGTTTGCCTTATCTGTTAATTGAAAAAGTGACAGTTATTTTTAGATGTTGGTGGTAAATACTAATGTCGTTTTCGATTGGAATCACTCAAGGATTCACTCATTCTGAAATCCAATAAAACAGTTTGAATTGCTTCCACTCAATTCTATTTTTTTTTGTGTTTGTGTTTGTTTTTCTGTGAAATTTAAAATGTTAAATATGGCATAAGACTTGAAAAATAATTAATATGTGAAGAAAATAGTACCTAATATTCAACAAATTAATCAGGAATTCGTTTTGCAAAATATTTTAAAAGCTTAATTTATTAGTTTGAAAATAAATAAACAAATTAATTTCAGAAAACGAAAAAAATTTGAATGAAAAATAATAATAAACAATGTGAGTATTCATGTATTAGTGCTTCTTGATTTGATTCTGATTTGAAATCAAGAAGAGAATTTCTCTTCTGAGAAGCGTTCTGGCTGTCATTTTCATGCCAATAAAACGGTTTCAGAAGTCTTCTGAATGATTCCGGACGCTTCCGGAGAGCCAATCGAAAACGACATAATATTGCCTGATTTGAGATTCTGAGACAGCCGAGCATTATATTTATCTAAATGTCAGAATTATTTGATTGAACGCTTTTAAGCTAGTAAATATTTTGCTCTTGCAATAAACTTCATATTATTGCAAGAGTAAATTAACACAACACACGAATTCATTATTATTATTATTGACATTTCTGACTTGGAATTTAACAAAAACCAACGAGTTAATAATAAATAACACCGGCACACAAAAAAAAAAGTGTCATGAACCAGAAACCAGACCTATCTTTCTATATGTTTTTGGGACCGCTGAATCCGAATTTCAAGTCCGTTTTGCCCGGTCACCCTCCAGTTTTGAGAAAAGTGTAAAAAAGACCCCAAAAACTACCTTTTTTTGAGTTTTTTGCATATTACTCAAAACTGGAGGGTGACAGGGCCAAACGGACTTGAAATTCGGATTCAGCGGTCCCAAAAACATATAGAAAGATAGGTCTGGTTTCTGATTCATGACACTTTTTTTTTTTTTTGTGTGCCGGTGTAATTAATTAATAATATGTTTCTAAATTATTTCACCGCATTTTTGGTGCTACATGTTGTCCAAAGAGGTTATTATAAGTTTTGGTAAATCATTTAAACAAGCAGATGTATCATTTTATTGTTCACAATGGTAAAAGCATAATAAAATAAAAATTTAAAAAAAAAAGTTACGTATACACCCCGTGTGCCAAAAATGTGAAAAAATACTTAATATTGGCAAAACACTAAAAAAACATTCACCTTTCGACTTTTATATTAGTTTTAATATAATATATTAAATTAATGAAAAAGTTACGTATACACCCCCAAAAATGTGAAAAAATACTTAATATGTATTGGAAACAAAACTAAATTAACAGTCAAAAGATCAATTTTTGTCTTGTATGTATTTTGCCAATATTAAGTATTTTTTTTTTACATTTTCGGTACACAGGGTGTATACGTAACATTTTTTTTTAATTTAATATATTACATATATTAAAACTAATATAACAGTCAAAAGGTGAATGTTGGTTTAGTATTTTGCTAATATTGTATTTTTTTCACATATTTGGTACACGGGGTGTATACGTAACTTTTTTTTAATTTAATATATTACTTATATTAAAACTAATATAACAGTCAAAAGGTGAATGTTAGTTTAGTATTTTGCTAATATTAAGTATTTTTTCCACATTTTTGGTACACGGGGTGTATACGTAACTTTTTTTTAATTTAATGTAATATATTAGAACTAATTTAACAGTCGAAAAGTGAATGTTTGTTTAGTATTTTGCAAAACATAAATTCAAACAGAAAAAACACGTTCAGTAAAGTTGAGCTTAATAAATGTATGCCATAAAGTATTTCTCTAAAAATCATAAAATTAAATGTTTGTGTGAAAAATTTCATGAAATTCAAATTGCTAAGGCAGAAATATAAATAGAAAAGGCTCTGTGGCAGGAGCCGCTAAAAAAAAAGATTTTTCGAAGAGTCAAACACGAACACTTGTCAATTTGAAACTGATTTTCATAAAAAAAAATTTTTCGATTAAAAAAAAACGTTACACATTAAAATTAAAATGTTTTAGTTCATAAGCATGCTTAAAATCTATGTATGTCCAAGTGGGGAAAATGTGGAAAAAAAACAATATTTTTGAAATTATAGAATTGATGAAGTTTTTAATTTAATTAGAAAATTCGTACAGGCGTTATAATTTTTTATTAATAAGATCCACTTATTTTATATATCATATGAAATGTTTAAATTTGTCTTCTTTAAGAAGAGGTTCAAATTAAGATAAAATTGAAAATTGACGAAGCTGAAATTTTTGCAATGATTGAAGGTCTAGAAAACCCGTTTTTGGTACATAAATTCAGTTTTTTGGAAGTTTTTTGAAAAAAACTTTCTATCTTTTACTTTTTATGCAATTAATGAAACAAATTAATCCATTTTTGTTTTTTAATTATTTCCGACGTATCATTGGTTATTTTTCAACTTCTACAGGGGTTGTTTTTTTTTTTATTGGACCTATAACATTTAAAATTTTTTGAATTTTTGTTGGACCTACTTTGTCGTTAACATTTGAAATTTAAACTATTTTACTAAATTAAATTAAATAAATTATATAATAAAATTAATAACAAACAAATTTTAAAAAATCCAAAAATTGTTGAATGTTATGTGTCCAATAAAAAAATAACCCCTGAAGATGTTGAAAAATAACCAAAGAAACGTTCAGAGCCATGACTCCATAGTAAAATGGGCAATCCTTTTGGCCACCTAATCGCTTTAAGGAAAAAAAAAATCATAGAAATCGTTTAAGTCGTTTGCAAGAAAGTCCGAAACCATGAGAACGTTTTTCTTCAAATAGTTTGGTACCATAAACTTAATAAATTTATAACAAAAATTAAACTTGTTAACCCTCTATCGGCACACGGGTGCGAGTTTGGCAGGACAAAAATAAAAAAACTACGATTTTTCAAAAAAAATGGTCACAAAAATTTCTCTTTATTAGGGTGAAAATATTTTTTTTCCGAATTGTGAAAAAAATATTCGAATTCCTCAAAAAATTCTACATCAATTTCATGTATGATTCTCTATTAAATATTAAGACCGAAAAAAGTTGTAGCGACATGAAAAAGTATGAACCAAATTCGCACCCGTGTGCCTATCACGTCACAAAAAAGAGGTGTGCCTACAGAGGGTTAACTTAGCAATTTTTATCTGTCAGGTTCATCAAAGTATGGTTTGTAGTTTTTAACTTTCACAGATTCGCAAATCGTACAATTGGGGGCATAGGTAGATAGCACATATCTAGAGATTTTTTAATGTCCTCAATTTCAAAGCACCATTTATTCATGAAAAATTTTACGAGTATTGAATCAAAATGCTTCTCCTTATGCCTAACCACAGTATACAATTTATACTTTTTGTATTGAAAACAAACAAATGAGTTGAACGATAACCCCCAATCAATTAGTCTTGTCGACCGCATAAAATAGAGTTGCGGAAAATGTGCAAAATTAAGTTTATTTCCAAACAAGCTGTCAAAAGCATTCATAATCCGATTTCAACACTGTTATCAGATCGAAATCAGATGTCAGTATGCAGTCTATAGTACAAAGCTATGAATTGCTCATGTTTTCAACAACGATGAATGCTTGCTAACGTGTTAATCCAGTCCAGCGTAGCAGCGGCGTTGGCTGTGGTGAGCGTATGCCATATGTTGTATGTATGTCGGTGCGATAATAATCGGGGTTAATTATGTGCAAGCTGTTCACTGGTGGTCACACAAATTACCCAACTCTAATTGGTCACATAGTGTTACACATAGTAGTACCAAACCAGACAATTTGAATGATACTCTTAGCCCTGCGTTGCGCCTGATGCATGCAACCTGGAATGGAACCTGAGGCTTGGCATATCACATCTCATCTCAGGCATCTATAGACTCGCCACTTTTTTAATCGTCCGACAGACAGCTGTAAGATTGAACGAAGACACACATTCTTGATGTGTAATCCATTTATTTGTAGTAGTTGAGTTGTAGAGTAGATGATACAGTCATTGTAGCCATTCCACCATTGATTCTAGAGACCCTCCGTTTAACTCTTCCACTCCCATATAGCCAAGTTATAGCTCTGGTTGCCAAAGCCAACAACCAACAACGACGCGACGTTATAAACTCCCGTGTGTTATTCTCAGGACATCAACCAACGTGATTGTGTGTGATGTGTGTGGTTGTGCACGGTTCGGGCATGGCGGACCACACACATCGTCGGCGGCGTAATGTGGCTCAATTATGCAAATGCAAAGCTTTTTTCTCGTTTTGTTTAAGAGGTTCTTTGGAGATAACGTTAAGCGATTAATACCACGAATGTATCTGTTGGCGGTCGTTTCGTTTCCATTTAATAAACGTATGGTTATTTGTTATTCGTGCTTTGGTAGTTTTTCTCTTGGTTGTTTTCTTTTTCTTATTTTTTATTTCTCTTTTAATTCTGAGGCTATTTTTCTTCTTGTTTTGCTCTTATATAACAAAACAATGGCAATTAAATGGACTTCAGCTCATTATTGCGAATAAATATTCTGAGCGGGAATATATATCTAGGATAGAAGCAACGGAGTACGGTTCAAGTATGTTTGTGAATTGGATTTGGCACAAATCATGAATGGAAGTAGTTTTTTTCTTGAATGAAATCTTTTGTATATGAGATGAATTGTTTGTATAAATGAGTTTAACTTTTTGATTTCTTTAAGGAATGCAAAACGAATATACACAGGGTGATTAAGATACATAATTGAACAAAAGTATTAGTTTTTAGTCTTCATTTTGTTTACAAAATTAACGCCAAGCTTGTCCAAAGCCAAATAATAAATAAAAACTTGCTTTGCTCACCGCTATTTTTCAACAAAACTTCTTATTATTAAAATTTTACAGAATTGTTAATTTTTTTTTTTTTTTCAAAATGGGTCGATGAAATTTATTGATATTTTGTTTTTTTTTTTTATGTGTAGATTGATAAATTTCTTTAATTTTTTTTTTAATTTTTATAACCCAAAAGTTATTGTTTTAAAAATGAAACGTACAAGTTATTTTTTTTTTTTTTCCAAAATACTTAATTATGCAAACATTCGGAGGATACAGCTTTATTTAAAAGTGATTTCGTAATTTACTTTGATTGTTTTTTTTTGCATTTTTCTACTTAAACTAATTTTTTTCAAAATCGTATATAATTACACTTTGTAGCACTCAAAATATACGCGGGCGGATACCTATCACGTTTTGTAAAGCTAGTCGCACTGATTACAAAACGGTATTTAAAAAGTCTCTAACACCCCCAAAATCTGGAGTTAGGGGCAAAAAACGGTTTTTTTGACCTTCACCCATTGAAAAAAATTTAGCTTTCGCAAATTTTTACCCATTTTCGATTTTTTTACAGAGTCTGATTTTCAACAATGTATAGAACATGTAACTCGGTTAAATCACTAGAATATAAAAGCTGTCAAAGTTCAAAAATTCCATTTTTTTCGTCATTTACCCAACTTCGACACCAAATTAAAGTATATATTTTCACAACAACATGCTGTTTTAAAAATATATATTCTAAAATAATATTTATTTCCAAATCAAACGAGGTATTTTTTTTATGAAAATCAGTTTAAAATTGGCTTAGAAAAAAAAATTGTACGATTTTAACCCATATACAAAAATTCGAACTTTTAGGCATAGAACAAAAATGTTGTTGTGGCACGTAGTAGCTAGTAGGATAACATGGGCACCAGGATTTGGTAACGGGTTTTTGTAGAGGAGTTCAATACAAACATTTTTTTCTTTGGGAGGGGAGTCCAACTTCCCCCCTTTAGGTGGGAGGGGCAATTTTCTAAACAAAAAATATCCAAATAAAAAAAAAATTAATAAAAAACAACGGCAACACTTACAGTAATAAATGATACCATTTCCGAAAGGCAAAATTGTACATTTAATTCTAATTTTCAAATCAATATATTATAACCAATAGTTTTTGAAATAATCGATTTCAAAGTTAAAAATAGGCGAAAAAAATTTTTAAAAACTCATTTTATTCTATTTTGTCCAGACTGTCTCCGCCCGTGTTATTAATGTAAATAGCAATCGATTTTTCGGAATACCTACAAAATCAAAAAAAAAAAAAAGAATTTTTTTGACTCACCCTAGTAATTAAGTACTAATTCAGTTTTCAAAATTCAATGCGCTTATTTGTTTTTAAACAAAGAAAGAATACCGAATCCAAAAATGTCTGGTCGTTTTCGAAAAATTAAAAAAAAACCCAAACTATTTTTTTTTTTTTTTCAGAAAACCCTTTATTTTTTTATGTGACTAAACTTGTTGGTAAATTAATTTATGAAACATTAACCACTTTCCTATATTCCTTTTTTTCATTGATAACAACTGAAAACTCACCTGTGAATTTTTCTTAATATTCCGGGGTGTCGATTGGTTCTAGCAATAAAGGCCTTAAGATAATAAAATAAAGAACTAACAGCAAACATTAATTTACATATCATGTTATATTATTACACTCTTTTGGTCTTTTTGTATGTGAAATGCGAATAAATAAAAGAAATTGTCACAGTTTAATTTCAGGTACTTGATGTTAAAGAAAATAAATAACATATATAATATAATATAAAATAAAACAAACAAAACAAAATTATTAAAGTAGAAGAGAAAAGACATTTATAACACAGTTCAATTTCAGGTACTTAATGTTAATTTCAAGTACTTGATGTTATATTTGTTATTTTTATTTTCCTTTACATCAAGTACCTGAAATTAACAAGAACTTTTTAAGTGTTAAAAGTAGAAATAAATTAAAAACAACAACAAACTTTAACTAACAACTTAACAGCGGCAACGTTTAAATAAAAATACTCAAGGATGTTAAAATTTGTCAAAATTAACTAGGTACCTAATCTTGTGACATGAAATTACTTAAATTTAACTAAAAATGATTTTTTTTTACAAAATAAGGGTTACGTCTTTTTTTTTTGTTAAATATTTGCAGGGCACTTTTTCCGTAGATTCCAACAATACCTGCTTACTTAGTTAGAGTTTTTGTTCATCATATAGTAAAAATGATATCGTCGGTGAAACCAGAAAAGTGTCTAACTCCAAATTTTCTGAAAATTAGATTTGAATGTCATCTGTTAGCCAAACCTGATATCTACCGTTCCTCAAACATTGTATACATATTTCTATAGTACTATCAATCGAAGAAAATACTTTAGCGACATCTTTTGGTAGATCTGCATTTCAATTTCCTGCATAAGGTTCAAATATAAAATAAACCACGGTGGCCACGCAAAACTGAAAATTCTACTTCATGAGAGTACTATAGGAATATATTATATACAATGCCTCAAACTTGGAATCCACTTAAAGCTATTAGTTTTTATTTTATTAGCAAATTAGGAAATGAAAACTCATACAAATGCCTTCAAAACCATGAGGTTTTAATGCTCTCCTATAAAATTTGCTAAAATGGAGTTACACACTTTTCTGGTTTCACCGACGATATGACGTCTGCTGATCAAAATCGACGCACATTATAAACTACCTAACAACACAGCTTTATCTACGATCACTTTTGTGATTTTGACAAAATCTGGGACAATCTTTGAAGTTAAACTGCTAACTGCGCGAAGTAGCCTAACACAAGGCAAACAACCGTATTAAGTTTTCTGTTGTATGATTAATTTGCAAAATGTTAAAGTTGTTTATTTATTTTATAGTTGATCTTGACTCATGAGCAATTAAGAAAAAAAAAAACGCTGTCAATAAACTGATCATACAATTTGATAAGAACTTAAACCAAGCCACTTTTCTAACCATCATAGATCTTTAGCTACGAGCTTCGATTTAATATTGGATTCAATAAGAAAAAGTAATGTTATGAAATCAAACCGAAATTTAGTCAATCAATATTTTTTAAGGGCTACGAGACTTGTTTAAAATCTTTATAGCAATTTTATAAGTCTCTGATTAGTAGAGTAACTAAAGCAAATTATTAGGGAACCCGGCCGAACAGCTCTGATTTTGACGATTTTTTTTTCAAACGTAGGTAATTAAAAATACTTTAAAGTCTATAGGTTAAAAATTGCCGGTGTTGCCGTATTGTTTTTTAAAATTAAAATTAATTTTTTTTAACAAAACCATTTTTTTTGCTTTAATTTCATAAAACAAATGATAGCAAAAGATTCTCTAGGTAATTTAAGGAAAATATATAAAAGGCAGTAAGGGACAATCTTCCATCGTTTAAGCGATAAATGCAATTTTCTAACATTCTGACCTCAAACACAAAAAAAAATATTTTGAAAACAACGGCAACACCTACAATATTTTAAAATACATTTTTAAAAAACCAGAAGCTCATTCTTATCTCTTAAATTTAAATCCACTAAATTTAATCAAGACTTTTTGAAAAAATTGTCCTCAAACTCAGAATTTAAAAAAAAATGTTATTAGAAAAATTTAAAATGACCTTTTTCCAAACTTTTTCTAATAAAATATGAATTTATTTAAAAAAAAATTTTTGGCCATAAATATTATCAGTTGAATTTCGAAGCAAAAATATGTCACATTTTTGAAAAAAAAATGAAAAATTACTTCAATTTCAATGGTTTTTTTTTATTAAAACTGAATTTTTGCATTGAAATAATTAATTTTCTCAAAGACTGTGGTAAATAGGAACTTTAAATTTTTGCTATTTAACTTTCAACAGTAAGGGTTATTAAATGAATAAAAAATAATTTTATGTTTAGATGTTGTACTTAAAAAAAAAAAATAAGTTACATTTTTTTTCAAAACTTTTATTAAAAAAAGTTCTTCGAAAATGAAATACTTTTTAATTTTTTTCATAAACCGTAATACATATTGACATTTCCTTTTATAATTTGAAATCATAATAAATGCGGCCAAAAAAAATTGAAAATAAATGCATTTTATATTACGACCAAGTTTAAAAAACGACATGTTAAAATTTTTTCAATAATTTTTTTTTCAAAAATCTGAGTTCAATTACCATTCTTTCAAAAGATGTTCATTCAATTAACTTAATTTTAATTTTACATATATGACTAAGCTTCTAGCTATATTTGAATATTGTAGGTGTTGCCGTTGTGTTCAAATATTTTTTTTTTGTGTTTGAAGTCAATTAATAAGAAAATTGCATCTATCGCTTGAACTATGGAAGATTGTCCCTCACTCCCATATATTTTTTTTCCTTGAATTTCCTAGACAATCTTTTGGCATCAATTAATTTATGAAATTTAAGAAAATTTTTTGAAAAAAATTTGTTTTTGTTCACAAAAATCTTCAATAAAATTTAAAAAATCAAAACGGCAACACCGGCAATTTTTAATCTATAGACTTTAAAGTATTTTTAATTACCGACGTTTGAAAAAAAAGATCATCAAAATCTAAGCTGTTCGGCCGGGTTCCCTAACATTGCCAATTTTTGAGCTTTAGTTACTCCACTAGATATAGAATTATCAATTTGGAGCAAAACTTCACTAAAGTACTCTACTAAAATACTCGTATTTGCAAGTTTTGCTGGTTATAATTTATTTGTTATTCTTTGGAACCAAAAAAAAAAAAAAATACTCGCCCTCGCTAAGTTAACTTATGTTAGTAGGTAGCGTGTATTCATGTGGGCTTATGCAAAGTAACAGATTCCTTAATAACAACCGGCGTTATGATCAACATGAAAAATCAACAAACAAGATGATGATGATCGTCATCAAGATCATCAGCAAGCGCGTCCACATATTGTCGAATGGATATTAGACTTCAACTTCAGTCAGCCCAGCAGCAAAACACAAAAATAGAGTATCTACATTATATAAACGGGCTTGTCGTTGTCGTCATCTTCGTAGGCGACACTCACATTAAAGCTTCTTCTATACTATACCCTGGTTCGCTTGGTTTGTAGATCTATCCATCTATCTTAAATAAAACGACCGTGCTGGCCGATACGACTGAGGCAGCGACGAGGCGCTGCACTGGGGTGGCCTCGTCACATGCCATATCCGACTCTTCCGCAAGATAAAAACATAACTCGGTAACATGGAAGAAAAATTAAACCAAATATAAAAAAACAAAAAAAAAAACGATGGAAATGAGATTGTCCTTATGCCACAAATTGTGTTGGATGCATTATCCGCACTCGTGAACATATCGCCTCACTTCAACTCAACCATGTAGCACGCTTGCCGTAGCCATACGTCTTTGCACATCAGAAACACGAAGAATGATGTATGCAAAGATCCTTATCATAATGTTTCTTCTAGTTTAATCACTTCGAAGAGTTAAGAGGGCGACCGATGCGACGCGACGCATCATTTCATATGCCGCATAATCTCGTTTATATTTTTTTTTTTATTTATTCCTAAGATCTTAGGGACGTGATGTATGTGATGTTATGATGTGCGTGCAAGTTATTTTAGTGATTTTTCTTTATTGTGATTTCGTGTTTCAAGACTCGAGTATGTGGGATTGAGAATGAAGTAAGACTACATTATATTTAAACTTTATACAAAACTTTAACTTTAAAAAAAATGTCTTTTATCAATGCCCTACTTAAGCTTGAAGTTGCAATGATTCTTGTTATAAGTACCTACCTATCAGCGATTTATATTTTTGGTCACTCAAACACGGTTTTATTCATCTCACTCTCATTATGATGTTTTGTAGTGATAAAAGTAAACTGCGTGATGTGATGATTTGCAATTTTTACTTGCGGTGTAAATACATTAGAACGGTCTTTATATTGTTTTATTTCCGAAATTCAACGGTGGATGGACAATTAGTTCTAAATAGCGAAAAATAATTCTCAAATTTTTGCGGATTTTTTTTTCAACAGCTCAATCTTTAGGTACTATCCGCGAGTTGATTTTTTTAGGACTTTAATTAACGGCACTTTCCATAGGAGTAAAATGAAAAAAGTCATTGTTCTCAAAATGGATCTAACGATTTCAAAATGGGACCACCCAGCAGCCACCAGCTTTCCAATACAAAAAGAATTATCAAAATTGGTTTACTCAGTCCAAAGTTATGAGGTAACAAACATAAAAAAAAAAAATACAGACGAATTGAATACCTCCTTCTTTCCTTCCTGTTCGTTTGCTATAGTCGAAGAGCTAGTGGCATGGTATAAAAAGAGAAGGTATGATCATTAGAAAAAACTCAGTATCGAGAGCTGTCAAAACTTATGGCTACTTAAGGTTTTGACAGCCCAGCCCATTGAAATTGTTGTTGTAAACAAATTTGTCTTGGAAGTTGTTGTTGCTTTTGACTTTGCCAAATGCCAAACGTCAAAACCTTATTACCCCATTTTGTAAGATGGCGGCTCTAATGATCATACCTTGTCTTTTTATACCATGAGCTAGTGGCACATTTGACTAAGGTAGCTCCTGTAAGGCTAAAATTTCTTACAGTGGTAGGTTTTAGCATTTTAAGTAAAAAAATCTTGGTGTGGCAGGCCAAAGCGGTGCACATCATATATACAGGGTGTCCCAAAAGTAATGGATCAAACGAAATATGCTGGTAGGCCTACTTTAGGGCTCTCAGAATTTGGTAACTTCTTCATCCCAAATCCTTACGGTTTACGATTTAGTGCAGTTTTTGTGAAATTTCGAAAAATCCCGAATTTGCAACAGTATTTTGCTTCCTCCGCACATAATTGATTTTTGTTTTTTACAATTCTTTCACTAAAACATTGCCTAATAATAAGGAATAATTAATTAATCAAAATATTTTTCATTTCATGCGCCATTTTGCTGCAAATTAATTAACAGTCCCATGTTTTATAAAAACTCAATTTCCTTCTTTTATTTCAGAGCAACAGTCTGAATAAAATTTGTATGGTGTGGCACTGGTTTATTATTTTGAAAACTTGCCGTGTTATTGCAGTTTTCAAAAATGTATAAAAGTTACCAAAGTTGAAATTATAACGAAAGATATTACAATTTGAATGCAAAAAAACAGACGTTTTCAGAGCAAAATAACAAACAAAAATCGAGGCTTTTGTTCAAAAAGAAATAAACAAACAACAGTCGAGAAAATGTGTTTATTTTTCTTTGTTATTTTTCTCGGAAAAGCCCTGTTTTGTTGCTTTTAAATTGTAATATCTTCAGTTCTAACTTCAACTTTGGAAACTTTTATACATTTTTGAAAACTGCAATAACACAGCAAGTTTTCAAAATAATAAACCAGTGCCACACCATACAAATTTTTTTCAGGGTGTTGCTCTGAAATAAAAGAAGGAAATTGAGTTTTCATAAAACATGGGACTGTTAATTAATTTGCAGCAAAATGGCGCATGAAATGAAAAATATTTTGATTAATTAATTATTCCTTATTATTAGGCAATGTTTTAGTGAAAGAATTGTAAAAAACAAAAATCAATTATGTGCGGAGGAAGCAAAATACTGTTGCAAATTCGGGATTTTTCGAAATTTCACAAAAACTGCACTAAATCGTAAACCGTAAGGATTTGGGATGAAGAAGTTACCAAATTCTGAGAGCCCTAAAGTAGGCCTACCAGCATATTTCGTTTGATCCATTACTTTTGGGACACCCTGTATATATATATGACCTTGAAAGTGTAACTTTCAACTTTTTATTCAAAAAATTTGACTTTGAAATCGATTATTTCAAAAACTATTGATTAAAATAACTTGATTTAAAAATTAAGTGTAATGTTCTGCCTTTTAAAAAATGTATCATTCATAACTGTAGGTGTTTCTGTCGTTTTTAAATTTTGTAGAAAACTATTGGGTCACTAGGCGAGTGTAATTTTCAATTTTTTTTCTTAAAACTATCTGAAAGCTAGACAAAAATTCATAAAAAAAACTAGCCTACTTATCAAATACTTAGCTACAACAAACTTGCTGGCCCTGCTATATGAGAACTCTAAGTTTTACTTCATACTATACTAAACTTATAACTATTTTAATAGGTACTAATATTTCAATGGTAGTTATTATTCACCAGGCGAGTGCCTTACCATCGTGCTATCTCACAGTTAGAAATAAGTATGATAAACTGCAACTAAAGCTAAAGTGTTGCTATAAATTTCAATTTTTATTTTTTGTCGGTTTTTTAAGATGAAAATTCACATCAAAATGAAACGAAGTTCACCTTAAATTAAGTTGGAGTCCACTTATTTTAAGCGGGAATCGTTTTGTTTTAAGTTGGTGGGATTTAAAGTGAGCATCATCTAATTTTAAGGTGCCTTTTTCTCCCCGGGTAGGTATTAAAAAAGCAATCGGCCCATTTAAAAAAAAATTCATATTTAAAAAAATTGTAAGTGGCATTGTTAAATAATTGAACTCTACAACAGAATTCAGATATATATACATAATGTCATAAGGATTTAAATGTTACTTTTATTACAATTTATTCACTTCAACCCAACCCATAGAATCCGTCGCATGCGTTACATCGAAATTTTCTACTGACAACCCGATAAAATACACATATTCTTATGAAAACCGACCCATACACGACGGAATTGACGGATGCGCCTAATGGATCGACGCACAGTGGCCCGTTTTGACTTTTTTGCTTGCATAATTAATATCTTCTAAACAAATAAAGACATCGCCACAATTTTTTTTTATCTTGAAGGAAATTTCCAAGGCTATGAAAATTGTGAGTTTAAAAAAAAAACTTACAGGGTGTTTCAGAATTTGGTGTTAAAATAAGAAGTTTTAGATAAGGTTGTAAACATAATGGTATTTTGATTACAATCGTCAAAAATCAATTTCTGAAGTAATCTGAGTTAGGTGACACAGTGGGGAAAAAGGAAAGGAACCAATTCGAGTGAAACAGTGGGGAGAAAAGTATTTTTTTTGTTTTTTATTTGTATGCAATTTTTTATTTTTCTTTATAGAAGAGTACATTTATAATGTATTTCAGTGATATATTACAACTCAAACAGTGGAAAAAGATAAAAGTAACAAATTAAGACAAAAAAACACTAGATTTCTTTAAAACTATCATCTAAGTCCGGGGTAATTTGTAATAAACTCATCATTTCTGGAGAGTATTGTTCTTGCAGATCTTTTTGGTTTCTTACATGCCTTAAGGAAGAAATAGGTGTATCCGATGAGGTTGCAAGCATGTTAAATAGGTCTTCATTCTGCCGAATCCTTGAAACTTTGCACGTATTTTGATATCTGTACTTCTTGTGGTCTTTAACTTTGCACTCCTGGGCTTCTTCTGACAGTTCTCCAAGTGGAAGTGATTGATATTCGATGATATTTTGACTATGGACCATTATTTTGTGAAGAGTAGGCGTGAGTAGTTTTTCAGGTTACTTTTTTTTAGAAGCTCTGCTGTTTTCTTAGTATACTCTCCAAATTTAACTGCATTCACTACTTCCCTGCAATTCAAAACATTCAGTAGGTATTATTTTCAGCATCATAATAACTTCTCCATTGACTCCAGTTATTCGAGCGGTTGCATCTGATTGTTCTCCTTGAAGTGTTTCCATTATTAGTATTTCCATAGCCTTTCTTTGGTTTATCCACATCAAGTCCAAGCTCTTCTCGAAAACGCGTTTGGATCATTTGTTTTCTTCTCTTTTCCATCTCCTTGGTCCCAATATATTCATAAAAAATCATGTTATTGAAATCCACCACTTACAAAACAAAGAACTCTAATTTTCCAAGATTTTATTTTCACACATGAAAAAAAAATGTCGAAAAAATGACTGACCTTTTCAAATCAAATCGCTCTAGCTCAGTTGGATGCAAAATGACGCAGCTGAGCTTTTGGATTTTTATTAAGAAATATATAAGGATTTTGAATCAGCTGAGCTTGGTTTGATTACGTAGGAATCTTTTTTTTCTATGCAATTTGAAGTCGAAAAAGTGTGCAAAAAACAGTGTTTCAAAAAACATTAAATTAAACAATTAAAAAATAAATTTTTTAATTTTTTTTTTTAATTTTTGGTTTAAATATTTACACATCATTTGAAATAAAAATAAAAATCAAAACGTTTTAGGAGCCCTCTTCCTAGTTTTAACACCCAAAGCTAAGAAAAAAAAAATAAAAAAAACAGATTTTTTTTTTCATAGTAAAAAATTATTAACTTTGACTTGCTCTATAAGGCACACCAATAACCCAAATTGAAAATTTTTTTCGAATACTCGAGCTCCAACCATTTGTGAATCCAGTGATCTAAAAGTTTTTCATTATCGACCCACCCGAAAAATGAATATTGCAAGCACTTTTGTCTAAATGGGCCACTGTGCGACGCTTATAACAAGGCTGCCAATCGAATCCGGCGACGTAACGGATGCGACGAGTTTTATAGGTTAGCCCCTTAACCCCTTGTAGCCACATGTGACATATCTGTTACAAACCAACAAAGATCCCACAAAAGTTGAAAAAACTATATTTTTCTTATTTTGAAACTTATAACATATTTTTTAGATATTGCTCTATCGAAATAGTACACTATATTTTTAATAAATGGCACCAATCGTTTTTAATTGGCAGTTAAAGTTGAAAGTTCGGCTTTTTTTTTGAAAACATGCAAATTTGTGTAAAAATGTCGAAATTCAGAAAAAATATTTTTCCTGTATAAACTAACGGGGTTTTATTTTTGGATTTTAGGTATGCGCCTAAAAATAAATACTAGATAGTTTTTTGCTTAAATTTTTGCATTTATCTACAAAAATAAATTATTTAAATTTATTTTTTTACTTCTTAAATTTCAAAATAACTAAGTAAATAATGAAGATATTGAATTTTAAAAAAATACGTGCTTTATTATAGCTAAAGGCAAGTCGATTGACATTATTAATTTTAAAATTTGCGATGTTGGGTTACAAGGGGTTAAGCTCACAATTCATAAAATCGGAGAAGAAAAGAGCACATTTCTGACATTGCCCGGTTTGCATTCAGAAAACGAAAATTTAACAGATATATTTTCGACAACTTATGTCATCGGATCTGCCCGATTGAAAAGTTGAAAGTTCAGCTACTTTTTCCATTGAGTCCGTCGTGTATGGGTAAGTTCTCATAAAAACATGTATATTTTATCGAGCCGTCAGTTGAATCCGGTGACGTAACGGATGCGAAGAATTCTATGAGTTGGCCCCTCGACTCCGTCCAATCCGTTGTTTATGTGTCGGTTCTCAAAAGAACTAAATCTGTATATTTTATGGGGCTGTCAGGTGAAAATTTCGAAGTAACTCACGCGGAGGATTCTATGGGTTGACCCCTTTAACTAATCAGTTTGAATAGAATTTGGTTCACAGTGTTTCCATTTTAAATTCTGGTTTTTTGAAAAATTTCATGAATCAATTTTTGAAAATATATTCTCAAAAATTGATTCATGAAATTTTTTTATCTAAAAATGTTTGTGTACCAAATTGTTTCGATTTAACTGTTTAGGTATATGTAAATAGTTTTCACTCTTATTTACAATAAACTTTTAATTTAAAAAATTGTAAATATTTCTCTAAACTGACATCAGATTTCCTTTGGTACCAAAAATACACAAGATCAACATTCATACATTTCAATTTAATAAATTTCCATGCATTCTTCCAAACATTCAGAGTTGATTACTCTTTAAAGGGCTCTTATACAACAACAAAAAAAATCCATACAAAGTAGCAACTCAATGGCTTGTTAGCCTGTTGAACAAAAAACCTTAGACACATTTTGGAAGTCTAGCTTTTTGATAGATGCCCCTAATAATTCCTTCCCACTCAGGGAATTGGGTATTAACACAAATTATTATGCCAAGATACAAAATTAGTATCTGCATCCGTTGAAGTAGCACAGGAAAGGAACCAGCCAGCCAACCAGCCAGAGCTATGAATACGGATATGTATGGACGCTTTACGCAGTCGACTTGGAATATCGCTGCGCGATATATTTCAGTCATCGTATATCTTTCTTACTTTTTTTTTTTATTTTGTTTTTTTTTTTCGTAATAAAAAAACTGTGTGTGGTCTTTTATTCATTGACTGGGTGGTCGGGGCTCAATTCTGTGTGGTCCGTCTTCATTACTCCCCGATTTATACTCTCGCTCTGGTTGTGTGTGGTTGGATGGAATGGACTTGGACTGCTGCGCGTCGCGTTGTTGCTGCTGCTGCTGTTCCTGGTGCTGCTACTTTGGCTGCCGCCAGCTGATATACCTTTTGGCATCATCACACACATCACATTTTCCAATCGTCGTCGTGGTCGTTGTCGACGTTGTCCTCGTAGAATTGTCGTTATTTGTTGGCCGTCTGCGCCTGCGCTTATCCTGGCCTGTGCTGTGATGGGATCTGCAGTGTTGTGCTTTGCTGACTTGGCCGCCTGGCTAGGATGGATAGGCCCAGGGTGGCCGTATCTTTGATTGCCCCGTATGTTAAAGTCAGTCTACCATAAAAATGTTGTGATATGATTTTTGTTGTTAATTTTGTTATTTTGTTTTTTTTATTTTGTTCAACTTCCCGGCGTCGTCGTTCGTTGTCGGTCGCCACAATGATGACGTTCCGGTTCGTTTTGGTAGAGTAATTTCCTGAATTGGTGGGTATAATTTAGACCACCCTTTTCCTCCAAAACATAACCAAGGTAATAATTGTCTCAATGTTTTAGCACTAATGAGCGGGAGTTGAGATATTATATTGGTTGTTAATTTGGGTTATTTGGGATTTTAGTTATATTTAATTCTTCTTCTACCTAATGAGCGCTTGTCGGGGAATAAAAGGTTGACATAAATAACTTTTTTTGTTAGATAAGTTGAAATGGGTATCGAAGACATAATAACATAAGCATGATGTTAAGTCAAGACCTTAGATATCTCCCACGCTACCAAAGATGCAAGGTTTTTTTTAATTTATGTGATAGAGTTTGTTTTTTTATGTTTTGATAGGAATCTTTTTTAATGATGCTATTATAAAGCAATTAATTATTTTTAACCAAGAAATTATTTGTTTTAGTGGCACAGCGAGTAGATTGATTTTGCAAAAATTTTCGGGACCGATTTAGGTATTGTTATGTTATTTATTTAATTCGTTTAGTTACATATAGGGTTAAAGATTTGTAGGTATATCTACCTAATGCACTAATGTGTTTTTGTTTTATATTTAAAAGTTTGCTCTGTGAGCTTCTGAGACAAGTCTTTGTATCAGCAACCACAGCTTATAACGATACTTAAAAAACTGGCATAATAATTTTTAATTTTAATTAAAAAAAATGTTTTTTTTTATAAAAAATCCTTCCTTTTTTCTTTCCGGGACCTTCAACGGATGCCAGATGCCAGGTCCTCACGAGAAATTATGTTATAAATAAACCTATTTCTTCTTCCTTTTTCTCGGCGCTGTTATGATCTCGATGTCGAGGGGATCATAACTATCCCACGTAACTGCTTCACACTAGTGATCCGCCTGTGGGGTTCGCCGGGTTGACCTCAGAAATCGGCGGCAAGCCTCCCGGTTTTGTATTGTTCCATTTCTAAGGCCAACTGAATGCTGGTGGTTTTGCATTTGCTTGTACCAGGAGTTTTTAGGCCTACCTTTCTTTCTATTTCGTATTTCGTAATAAATAAACCTATTTATATAAATAAATTATAACTCGGCAACAAGGCCGACAAGAAAATTTTGGTTTTCGGTTATGAATAGATCCCTTTTTTTGATGAATAGAGACCCCAGAATTTGAAGGAAAATTTTTAAAAAGATGGCGCATGAACTTGCTCTTAATGTTCAAGTTGCTAGAATTTTTAAGACTTTTTATATAAAATGTAAATAATAATTATGTAATTTTTGTTATTTTTGGATAATATTATAATCATTTTTAGCAAAAAAACAAAACCGATTTCCATGGATTAAAACTGGGTTTTATGGTTTTTAAAATAGTTCCTATGGCTAAAAGTGAACGAAATTGAAATGGGACCACACTGCAGCCACCAGCTTTCCAATACAATTACCAAAATTGGTACACTCAGTCCAAAGTTTTGAGGTAACAAACATAAAAAAAAAAAAAAAAAAATACAGACGAATTGAATACCTCCTCCTTTTTGGAAGTCGGTAAAAATTATATTCAGCCCTATCGAGGTATCCGTTCGGAGAAATTTTTTTTCCGATTTGTTCGAAATCGGAGAATTTTCTATCGAGGTATTCGTTCCGATTGACATATCGGAACGAATTGCGATGAAGTGTGTTCAGCAAAGACTTTTTGACAGTTGTGCTTTGAATTTCATCGGAAATTCTCCGACACAAAATAGTTGCGGAATATTTTTAGAAAAGTTAAATTTCACAGAAAAAAAATATAAAAATGTAAGTTTAATTTTGATTTTTAGTGTAGATTAATAAAAAACAGCGACAAAGCCTTAGGAAGAGAGGTTGGGTGAAATTAAGAAGACTTGAGCATCACAAGGATTTTTATTTATTAAATAAATCACGCTGACACATGAATGCGATTGTAGCTGCGTTCCTTTGGGAATATTTATCTAGGTACTGCTTAGTACTTAAGAAAGGAAGGCTCTACACCGCAGTTGTGCGTCCAGCACTCACATACGGTTCACAATGTTGGACAATGTACAAAAAGTATGAGAGTAAGTTAACGGCAGCTGAGATGAAGATGCTTCGTATGACAGCAGGAGTAACAAAGCTTGATAGAATTAGAAGTACGAAGATCCGAGGAAGCCTTCATGTTAAAAACACCATCTCCCAAAAAATTGAACACGACCGACTCAGTTGGTATTGCCATGTTCAAAGGAGAGATCCTGAGAACCCCGTCAAAAAAGCAATATCATACAACGTTCCAACACGAAATAAAAAGAAAGGTAGGCCTAAAAACTCCTGGTACAAGCAAATGCAAAAACACCAGCATTCAGTTGGCCTTAGAAATGGAACAATACAAAACCGGGAGGCTTGCCGCCGATTTCTGAGGTCAACCCGGCGAACCCCACAAGCGGATCACTAGTGTGAAGCAGTAACGTGGGATAGTTATGATCCCCTCGACATCGAGATCATAACAGCGCCGAGAAAAAGGAAGAAGAAGACTGCTTAGTACTTAAAGTTGCTTTGAACTACTTTTTCAGTATAGCAAAAGTAGTTCAAAGTAGTTTTAAGTACTAAGCAGTAGATAAAAGTTCCCAAAGGAACGCAGCTTGTATACTTTATTTTTTTGTTCAGAAGTGGATACCTTGAAAGAAATGTAAGTTCCGATCGGAACTTTCTCCGAACGGATACCTCGATATGGCTGATTAATGCTAGTAATTTCGGTGTAAATCGGATTAAAAAAAAAAAACGGTTCTATAGCAGGTACCGTTAATAATGATTTTCAAAAAAAAATTTTAATTAATAGATAGACCTTGTCTTAAAACTAATATTTAATTTTTTTTTAACAAAATCGTTTGAGTCGTTTTCGAGAAATTTCAATTTACTTAAATCGTTATATGATAAGTACCGTCATTTTTCGTAAAAAAAAAATATGTATTCCAAAAACCCCTCTGGAGAGTAGCCAAATAATGCTACATACCAAGTTTGACATCAATCGTTTCATCCATTTAGGCTGTAGCTTCGTTTACAGACAGACAAACGTAAGAGTTATGACTTATGAGTTTAGTGAAATTCCTTAGAGGAGAAATTGAAGTTTTAATTTTAGGACCAAAATTAACGGTACTTACCATTTGAGGTATGACCAAATTGGAAAAGCTTTTTTTTCTCAAGTACGAATCTTATGATTTTAACTAAAAAATATTCTAAACTAGAAACTAAATTTTTGAACACTTTTATGCAAAAAAAAAACAGATCTTTTTCAAACTTAGTTTGGAGATTAAAACCGTTTAAAAAGTTGTTTTCGTAATATTAAAAAACTTTGAATACTTTTTTTATATTTCTTATAAAACTAATGATAGTATTAAATAAAAATTATTCTTTTATGAATGTTATACAATCCAATATAATTACAAAGTCTTGTTCGAGATACTGATTTATGGAATAAAACAGCTCGGTTGAAAAAACTTTAAGCACGTTGAGGATAGTCAAAACGTGGTATTGATCAAACATGATCGAAGATCGTTTGAATAGTATAATAATTGACCATAGTTTGTAGAAGGGTTGTAAAAAATAATTTTTTTTAAAGCATTTTACATATTAAAAAACAAAAATATTTATTGTAGATACATTTGCATTAAAAAAATATTTATTGCAACTACAAATATTTTGCATTAAAAAACATGTTATTGCAACTAAAAAATATTTGCATTGAAAATAAAATTTATTTATTTATTGCAAGTTAAAAATATTTTGCATTAAAAAAATTTCTTAAAAAATAAAATTTTCTGCATAGAATGCAAAATGTGTGCATTCAATTTTTTGTTGGTATTCGTCGACTTTCTTACAATTTTGGCTATTTGACCATACATTAGATATTTCAACTACAGTATTGGCCTTTGGACCCTATGTAAGGCCAAATAGTCAAAATTGTTAGAAAATCCATGAATATTAAAAAAAAAAAAATTAATGCACATATTTTGTATTTATTTTTTTTTTTTTTTTTTTGTTTTTTTTTTCAATGCAAAGTATCTTTATTTCCAATATATTTTTTAGTTGCTAGTAGATTATCCCTTTGACATTTCTTTTTAAAAGTAAAATAACTCAATGCCGCTAAAAAGTATAACTTAGGCCGTGTGTGTGACAGTTAACACCGTGTAAAATTTTTGACATTATTGAGATAATAAAAAAAAATTTAGCTGTATGGATTATTGTTTAAAATTTTGTCTGCCTTTTTTCTGCTATGATACTCCTTTTTAATAAATAAAATAAAAAAAAAACAAAACAAAACCATCTGCAAAAAAAATTTAATTCAAATTTAACCAGGTCCCAGAACCCAATACATTTTTAACAGCTGAAAATTTTGTATTCACCTCAATAGTGTCAAAAATTTTACACGGTGTTAACTATTTAACGCAATTCACACGCGGCCTTAAAACAAAAAACAAAAAAACAAATAACAAGATTTTAATTATTTGCCTAAGAACCTCTTACCCGAAAATAGTTATTACACTTATGAAAATGCCCCATTGAACCTCCTAGTAAATCATATTTACCAGAATTCAAATTATTTCTAAAACAAACAGATCTTTCCTTCCAGTTGAACATTCCATGACATTCCGATTCATTTCCAATGAATTCTGACACACACCAAATGTCAACTGTCATTTGAAAAAATCGTGTGTGCGGATGTGGATTTTTGTACCACTGGCCGACGACAATCTCCCACGTTTGTTTTCGATTTTTAACATCAAATTACTTAAATAATCTTTTAAATTTTGTTCAAAATAAATTCAATTCAACTGCAGTAACAAAAATGCCACCTAAAAAATGTTCTGCTGCTCCTAGCAAAAAGACCGAAATCAAAAAGAAAGAAAAAGTTATTGAGGTAAGTCGTCGTGTGTTGTGCGTGTGTGTGTATGTGCCTGCGCTTTTAACTCCCAATAGAAAATGCAACACCAATAACTTTACAAAAACAACAAATATGATTCTTAACCTTAAAAAATTATTAAATTCCAATTCAATTTCACATACAAAAAAATAGGACAAAACATTTGGATTAAAGAACAAAAAAGGCTCAAAACAACAAAAATTCATTCAACAAGTCCAGAAACAAGTTCACGCCGGTGGACATCATCCTAAGACCGATGCCGAAAAGAAGAAGGAAGAAAAGGAGAAGAAATTGCAGGAACAGAAGGAATTGGCTGCACTCTTTAGGCCTGTCCAGGCACAAAAGGTAGACAAGGGTACCGATCCCAAGTCTGTTGTGTGTGCCTTCTTTAAGCAAGGTAGCTGCGGTAAAGGCGACAAGTGTAAGTTCTCTCACGACTTAACTATCGAGAATAAGGTCAGTTCTTCTTCTGTCTATATTTGTTGTGTGTTGGTCTTATAAGATTATAATTTTTTTTACAGACCGAGAAACGTTCCATTTACGTGGACATGCGTGATGATGAAGGCAACGACATGCAAAGCTGGGACACGGACAAGCTGAAAGCTGTCGTTGATCAGAAGGCCTCAAATGATAAACGACGTGCTACAACAACTGATATTGTGAGATTTGTTATTCTACTAACCAGGGCCTGATCTAGGGGGGGGGGGGACAAGCTGGTATACTGCCCAGGGCAATTTCCCAGCTTGCCCTGATTTTGCCGCCCCTTGCTTTCCGGATTTAGGGGCAGCAATATCGGGAGAGCAAGAAGCACATTTAAATAACTTTTCATTAACAAACTTTTCAAGTCTTATAAAGTTACTAGCTGGGACAGCAGACTTTGTTCTGCCCCACCACCGCATAAGTTGAAGTTCATTCAATTTCTTTGCTATTTTGTATGTAGACTTGTAAGCTCACCTTATCACTTTTTTTTTTGTTTTGAAACAAAACCAATGCTTACCCTATAGAAAAATTCGACGTTAGAATATTATGTATATTCTGCTATCCCGAAGTTTGGAAAAAAAAAATAGTTTTTAAATGTAATAACAACAAGTTTTACAAACTTTAGCGAAATTCCCACGCGCCCTGCCACGCCCACTTCTGACTTTGCATATTTATATCTAGAAAACGGCTAGTGTCGACCCTATTTGCCCCTTGCCACGCCTACTTTTGTATACATGATTCAATCCAGGAACTTGTATGTATAGGAATTCGGGAAAAAAACAAGTGTTTTGCTAAGATTTCTTGATTTTCACGCTCTAAATTTGATTGCATATTTAATTTTGACTTCATTAACTGCAAAACACAACGCAATCGGGCAGTTGAGTTGGAAAACCAAACATAAAAAAGCTCCCTATCTGAACACATTATGTAAAAAAATACTCGTAAACAAACACTTGTTGCAATAGAAATCGCAAGTTTCTGCAGAAAAAAACTTACTTTTTTTTAAAGATATAATTGTTTTCTTTCTTTAAATAAAAACACTTTTTTCCCATCTGACACTTCTCAAAATATGTATATCAAAGTTAGTACTTAACACGAACAAAGAAGCTTTGATTTGGACTCTCAAAAAAAAATTAAATTTATGCAGTTAGAATAATTATATTTTCTCTCCTGAATGTGAACCTAGCAAAAAAAATATCATAATATGTTCTTTTTTTTCTTCAGTAAATGCTCTTTTAACCGGTAACTACAAATCTTAATCTAATTGTTTGTTTTTTTTTTTATTGATCTTCTGAGGATCTCTGACAACAGAAAATTGAACTTTATCATAAATTAACTGTCGATTCATTCATTCAGACTTATTACCTTGATTTTGGCATACTTGCTTCACATTTTTGGAAAATTCTTTTTTTTTTATTTTTTTCCGTTTTAACTGCTTTTAAGAAAAACTGAGTTTATTCCATTTGAATTGCATTGGATAAATTCCAGTTTGAATTAAACAACAATTACGAATGTGTTTTCACTAAAGCCTGGTACGCTGCTCGCGCTAAATTTTAGCCGAGATAAAATTTCCATACAAGTTATCGATAACTTGTATGGGATCCAATTTAGCTGAGATAAAATTTTTCGATAATTTGTATGGGAGCTAAAATTTAGCGCGAGCAGCGTACCAGGCTTAAAGGTTAAAGTATCTTCTGTTTTGTAGATTGCTGATGTTAAGTGAAATCCATTTGTATCTTATACTCTATCCAATACTAAACTACTTGCAGTCGCTATTAAAGTCGATACTTTTTGGCTATTTAGGAAATCAAAAGAGGTAGCGATCTCTTTTTGTGAATGTATTTGTGTCCAAGTGACCGATAAAAAACAAAAGAATATACAAAACTTCATAGTAAGAACAAAACAACATAATATTTGTTTATTTTGTTCACAAAAATGATTTATATATTTCAAATAAACAAAAATTGGCTCTGGTTCCTTATTTCCTTACAAAATTTTTGTTTGGTTTGACGTTTTGCATTTGGCAAAATTGTAGTACGTGTGAAAATCTGTGTAAATCCGTCTCAAAAAAGAGATTAAAAAAGTAGCGATCCTTCGAGAAAAAGTAGCGAATTTTTTTCATTGGAATTCATTTAAAGAAAAAGCAGCGACTGCAGCTCATATCAAGTGAATTTTTGGGCTTCATACTGCTCTAGCAATAGCCCCAAAAAAATTGTGGTCAGGGCCTCGTGCTGAACACGAAATTTTGTATCTCCGACCCAATTATTGACAATTTTAGAGGTTTTGCTGGGGTCTTCTTAAAACTTGATAAGTACAGCTACAAATTTTTTTTTTTAGTTTTGGCTGGTAACTCGATCTGAATAAAACCAAATTACCTTCTCCCATTGCACAATGATTCATTTTGTGTGGCCTTAGAGTAAAATTTTTTCTAGCCATAACTCATAAAGTTATGATGAAAAAAAATCATGGTTTGGAGATCCGCAGTGTGAGTTTTTTTTGGGGGGAGTTCTTCTATACTATATCTACCTATAATAATAGGGCTCGAACAGAAATCTAGCAATTGGGAAGCCGATGCAATCGATTTCACTTATGTAAACCACATTAAGTTTTAACAACTTTTTCAAAAAAAGGCAAAATATTTGACCAATTTGGTCCGTCTCTGAATATAGGCGCAATAATTTTTGTATGCCCTTCGAACTTATGATTTTAAAGGGTAGCAAATAATACTTTTGCCCAGAGCGGCACAAAAGCTGGATCGGGCCTTACTACTAACCAACCATTCAAATCCTTTTGACTTAATTTCATTTGTTTTGGACAGATTTGTAATTTCTTCTTAAAAGCTCTGGAAGAATCTAAATACGGTTGGTTTTGGGAGTGTCCAAATGGCGAGAACTGCATTTACCGGCATGCCCTGCCACATGGTTATGTTCTTAAAAAGGACAAGAAGAAGGAAGAAAAACCGTCCGAAATTTCTTTGGTCGATTTAATTGAAAGAGAACGATCTGCCTTAGGACCTAATCAGGTTTGTTCTTTCGCGTCTTATTGCTTAAACCACTAATCGATTTTTCTTTTTAAAGACTCGTGTAACTCTAGAATCCTTCTTGTTATGGAAGAAACGTAAAATCCAAGAAAAGAAGGAGAAACGCATTGCCGACGAAGAAAAGAAGAAGAAGGACTACAACAAGGGCAAACAATTTGGCATTTCCGGTAGGGAAATGTTTAGCTTCAATCCGGATCTTGTTGACGATGGTCCAATGGAGGATGGTGATGCAGCATTCGATAGCTATGCCCGTTCGGATGACGAAGATGAGAACACAGTTGAATACAAGGAACTTGATTTGGCGGCGTTGTCTCTGGCAGCTCAAGAGGTTAAATTGTGACTATTTCACCCACTCAAGTAAATTAATTTATTTCTTTTTAGGTGGATGGAACTGGAACTGTCGCCTCAAACACTCGATTAAAAGACCAGAAAGATGCCGCTGATGCTGAGGAAGCAGCTGCAGTTAAAACCGAAACACCTGCTGATGATGATGCGGCTCCAATTAATGAGAATCTTTTCCTTGACGATGATTGCTTGGGCGGCTTGGAAGATGAACTAAATGACCTCGATTTGGATGAAGAGGATTAAAAAAAAAAACAGTTACCCAGAAAAATAAATGATTGCCAATTTAATTATGAGAAGAAATAACTGGATATCAGAAAAATACAATCGTTTGGATTTATCATTAGCGTAATAATATGCGTCGTTTTTTTATTCTTAAATTAATAAGCAAATTTTAACATTACAATCGGCATTCTTTTAATTCTAAACAAACATAAAACAAACAATTTTAAATTATTTTTACTACCAAAAGTTGGGCGGTATTATTCCTTGCGGTTTTGGTATCTGTCCTTCCATCAGAATTTTCCCCAAAATTATTTCTAAACGGGCTTTTGGTCCACCCTCGTCCACAGCTGATAGCTTTGGGAAATATTGCTGTTGAATGACGAGCAATAATTTTCGAAATTGTTTGCCAAATGTTGCCAACATATCGGCTCCGGCATTCGTAAGGAATTCCAACATGAGTGTGGCACAAATGTCTGGCAATGGATGCAGTGCAATGAAGTTACTCAGCCATATCCAAGCATGTTCGATGCCATATGGATGTTGATTGCCATCGGCGCGACGTCCTGGTGTCATCATTACAGCTGAATACAGTCGAGCTATGCCCAATTGTCTTTTTAGAAACATTTCCTGACTTTCGATAGCTCCATCGACTATACGATAGCCGAGTAGTTTCGAGTACTCTTCAATGGATTGTCCACGTTTTTGGGGAATGAAGTAAGGAACAAGAAAGGGTGATTCTTTGAATGTGTAGGCAAGGAATAAATTGCCAAAGTCCGGAAATAGTTTCCATAGAGAGACGATGACCGTGGCAACTGGAAAGGCAGCTTGGGGGTTACTCGAAACTGCCGTATCGCCTTGACTGACGAATTTTTTAGCCATCAGAAGAATGCAAAAGTCACGCCCAAGTGGATGGTCGTTAATGCTGATCTGTCCATCCGTAGTTTTGACAGGATTACCATTCATAAAGGAGTACAACTTTTCGAATTTATCCTGGAATTAAATTAAGATGAGTTTTAATTCATATTTCTTCCACTTGGCTTGTCCAAATATTCACACAATCCGTCAATTTTTTTTCATGTAACATTCAAACGTAGACTTTGCTCATAACAAATCATTCCAAGGAAAAATGTTCAAATTTTAATGGATTATTAGGTTCCTTTAAAGCACACATGTGACAAGCAAAATGTATCGAGGGATGAAGAATACTTCTGTGCAGATATATCTTATCTATCTAGGAAATGGAATTTGATGGGTTTGCCAAATGATAATTGACAATCTACTTTTTGTATGTTAAATGCATCCTTTATGATAACTTATTTAACTTTTTAACTTTTACATGGAACGATAAAGCCAACGAAATATGGATTCGACGAAATGTTTACAAAAAACAAAGACATCTTGACTCACAAAGGTGAAAACCAACGGCAGATAAGTAGTACTGACTATTGAAAAACACTTACGAACAGAAGAGATGATGCATAACGGCCATTCCATTTGCATTGTTAGGACATTTTCACGCTTATTATTCAGTTTATCTTCAATATATTTTCTTGAAACTTGGTGAGTATTAAGGGCTCATAATAAAGTTGAAGTTCTAGAAGTTTCAAGAAAAACTAATTCAAAATAGCTAATTTATTAACAGACAAAGACAGTAACGGAGAAGAATTGTACTCGTCTTCTCCGTTACCACTTTATCTGTGAATAATTTGCCTACGTTTGATTAGTTTTTCGTGAAACTTGTAAAACATCAACTTTATCATGAGCCCTTAAGACCTACCAAGTTTCAAGAAAAACGATTGTTTCTTCAACGAGATAAACTGGAAAGAAGGTCAATATGTCTTCTCCGTTACTTTGGAATGGCCGATAATCAGCTCTTTAATTGCAAACAAATAGGATTCAGCCCAAATAAAAACAGAAAAGGAAAGATATTATGGAAATTTTACGAATACATTTCTTCGGGAGTATTCATTCAGAATGGGGCTGAATATGAAAACTGGACCATTAACGATAAGAAAACAAAGAAATATTTTAAATTTAAAACAATCTAATTGTAGGAAAGAAGAAAAATGTTTTAAAATTTCAGTCAGTACTGATTATATGGAAATAACAATTTTGCAAACTTTAAAATGCATAAAACAAATCGATTTTCGATCAAGAGATTCCAATAGTACGTAATAAATGAGCTTTATTAAACTAGACCCAAGTTCAGTAGGCTTTGGTTTTTCGCGAGCTGTCTAATTGCGAATTTGTTCCTGTTGGAATATGATGACAATAGCTTATCAGTAAAATATGATAGAGTGAAAGGAAATCCAAAATAAAGCCTCTGACCTGAGTGGAAAAAATCTGAACTTTGACAACTTTAGCAACTCTATGGATTCAAGATAGTATTTAAGAACATTAGATGGGTTGGTTTTTCTTACAAATATTTAATGAAAATAAATCATAATTCTATTGATGTGTTCGCATCAGAGCTTTAAACGCTCAAAACGCACTACAAAAAAAAATTGGAAGCAAATAAATAGAACAGCTGAAATCTCAAAACAGAGCTTGAACGGAAAACAAACTGAAATAAAATACCCTACAGAAGTAACGTTGTTCATAATACTTTTCAAAATAGTTAATTGATTGGTTAATAATAAGTAGGTCTTTGTTATATTGGAAATAACTATAACTTTTGATGCATTATTGACCTACTTAAGGAGACAGTTATAGCGATCAGTAAAAGCCTTCAGTAAACCAGTTGGAAAACATAAAATAAAGGTAGTTTTAAACAAGAATTTTATATTCTCAAATGCAAACCATTATTTTTGAAAAACATACAAGAACTTGCAAAAACTTTTACTCGTTTTGCGATTGTAAACTATCAATAATTTATAATTATTTATTATTACTGAAATTTAGTGTGTTTAAAACCTTAATTATGCGAAAACTGAACTTTTTAATGAAAAATTTCAATTAATAACGGAGAGCATCATTCACTCTTTTCAAAAATTTTGTGAATTAAGTTAAAAAATACCGAAATTTTTATCAATTTTTATCGATAGTTGCAAATCGCAATTAAGGTGTTTGTTAATTTTTTTACCAAAGAGAATTTCCAAAAAAAACACCACCATCAATTAAAATGAAACTTATTTATGACTTGAAAGGGCATCTATCGTAATTAACAAACGGGGATTAAGGTTACGTCATTCATTTTTTAAATGATGCTGTTTGCTTGTTTCAAGTCAAAATTCGCATGATAGCACCCACAGAAATTATGATACGATACTATAAAGTTGAGCTTACTTTTTTCCCACATTGGAATTGTGAAAAAAAATGTAGTTAGAGCCTTAACGAGATAAGGAGCAGCACAGCAACAAAACTAGCTGTTTTTATTGTGATAAATAACAAACAAAAAACTGCACTGTTGAAAAGGATAGAATTGTTAAAAATATGGTTGTGCTATTTAAGACTACACTCCTGAAATAAAATCGAATTGAAATTCTTGCATGGGAGAACTTAGAACATTTAAATAGGATTTATAAAAAAAGTCAAATCTGAAAAACTATCTCACCTTGGCCCATAGCACATTGACTTGTGAAGGCCGTGAATAAAATTAAAATGATCAAACAATTTCTTGGCTCAAGTAAAGTTCAGTAATGTTCGTTTTTCAATAAAAACACTAGCGCAGTATTCTAAAAAACAGTATATAACATACATATAATACGTATCAAAGAATTTAAAGCCCAATTTCTTTTTCATAATTTCTGAACACAAGTGAAGAACTCTAAAGTATGAAGCATGAAAATAAAATAATAAAATAAAAAAAATCTCACCTGTAAATGTTGCGAGCTAACAGCTGAAATTGCATTCACTGGAATATTGATGGCTTTCTGACAAGCAAATCTATATTTTTTCATATTATCATCCGATTGAAGAGGTTTCACTTTCTCAACCTTTTCCTGATAGAACTTATTGATTTGTGTATAAAACTCAAACCGTTCTTTACTAACAAACTGAGATGATGCTTCTATGGGGACATTTGAATTTGGATCAGCTATTGGCTGAACTTGCACATTTGTATTAGAATCAGTTGCATCAGTAGGAGCTTTTACTTCCACAGATTTGGCTTGATTGGATGCAAGAGCAACAGCGGCTGCAGCTTCTGCCGCTGCTTTTTGATGTTGTTCATTTTGTTGTTGTTGAAGTACTTGAGCTTGCTGTTGTTGTTGTTGTTTTTGTAATTCCAACTGTTTTGCCTGCTCTTGTTGTTGTTCTTGCTGCTGGCGCTGCAATTGACCTTGTTGTTGTTTTGCTTCATTCGCAATAATGACTTCAAGTTCAACAATTGATTTACAAAGATTCTCGGCGATTTTAAGTTCTGCCGTTCCACAACTTTGACTTCTAATCTTTCCTATAAGTTGATCAAATGATTGTACAAAGGTCTTCAACTTTTGATTGTGTGCCTCAGCTGAATTAAGGACTTTCTTATCAAGTGACATCAGAACTTTAGCGACTTTTTCATAACCAAATCGAAACTTTTTCTGATATTGGACTATCGCTTGAATCGTAATCATTTGGAGTGTGTGTTGGCTTTGTTGCCTCAGTGCATTGATCTCACGTTCTTCTTCGCTCAGCTGTTGCAGAGCTTGCCTCTTGGCTTCTTCGAGAATCTGTTTCTCATTTTCGAGTTGTTCTTGCAGGCGTTTTTCTCGTTCTTCATCGAGTTTTTCTCGAATTTCAATGATTTTACTTTCATTTGGTTTATTTTTGCGATGGATTTCTTCGATTTGTTTGCGAATAGATTTGCGACGATTTTTTTCAGCTTCCCGAAGGATTATTGTGGCATTAATAGTTTCATAGTCTAAATTCTTTTTTAGAAAAAAAAATAATACAAAATATTCTCCCGCTTTTTTTTAAAAAACTTACCTCAAAACTTGTATTTCGTCGAGAAGGCGAGATTATTAAAGGACTTTTAGTTTTCTTTGGGATTTCTTTTGATTCTTGGGACAATCTTTCAGACCTAATTGGAGTCACTGGTTCCTCCTGGTGCTCCTTTTTATCTGGACCGATAGTTCTTTCAGTTACAAACGGTGATATTTCAGCAGCATGTTGCAGGACTTTTATGTGTAAAGCTGAGATTTCAGATACGAGGCCATCGACCAGACGCTGTAGGAATTATAAAATTGTGAAGGATTCTATGGGAATTTATTTATAACTTACGTTTGAATTCATTTTTGCCAAAAAAAAAAACAAATTTTGTTTATGTAAAAAGTTTGAGAAAAATTAAATTTGCTTTTCAAAGTAGATGGATGACATCAAAATAAAGCATTAAAAAGTGATGCCAAAACTCTTTTCTTAGATAAGGCCGTATCTACACTTTGATTTTTTTTAAATCGAAGTTTTTAGAAAAAATTATTAGCGGTATTCATGAAATCGCGAAAACGTGGTTAAATGGTAATGGCCAATTTCTTAAAGCCCTTTTAAATATTTATCAGGCTTTTACATCTTGAAATGACGTTTGTTCTATACAAAAAAAAGTCATTTGAAATTTTAAAAGCCTGTTAAATCTTTATGAAATCAGCCATAATTGTGGTAAATGAGGTGTCAAAATTTGTATAAAAACGCTTGACATACATGGACTGCTAGTCGTGTGAATATCCCATGCAAAAGTTGATAAAAATAGTTCAAGACACTAGCGAAAAAGTAAACAGTGGTCAAAAGTATAAGTATTGCGTGTATGTAGAATTTGCGTTTTTGTCAGTTCTGGTTTGGAAAGCTAAACAAACATTTGTTGTTTTTGTTTTCACTGTGGAAACTTTTTAATATTTAATTTTGGCAGTAAAATAAATTAAAATAACTGCAAGAGAAATTTACAAAAAAGTATAATAAAGTAGAAGTAGAGTATGATTTGTGATGATCAACACGGTTTTGATCACAAAGTTTAGTGATAAAGATGATGATTGTCGACCTGAACGCAACCCGATTGAAATCGTTAAAGATTAAAGAATGCTGCGAATGTTTCAGCTTGTTGACAGTAAAATAACTATCCGCTGGCACTCAACATGAAAAAATACGTCTACACTTAATTGAGTGCCAGTTGTACAAACGTGGATCGGCCTTGGTTTAGGAATTTAACTCGCCGATTTCGGCGGATTAGCTGCAAGTCAACCTCGGTTCAAGCATGAATGTGACTATTTTTACATATATGGACCTTGATACCATTGGGTATAAGGTATAGAAAAGTAAAAATAATAAAAATACAATTACATACAAAACTTCAAGAAAAAACATCAGAAAATAAGTTTAAACAAAAACAAAACAACTTTAATTTCGTATTATTATAAAAAATATCAAGGTTATCAATTTTTTTTTGGCAGAAGTCGACATCAATAATTTAAAAAGTGATGCACATGTATTTTGGGTGCAGCGCTGCATGCAGCGATGCGTGCAGATGTGCCGCACATTTGTTTTAGCCATAATACATATCTGAAAAAAATGTGTGAAAAATAAGTATGAACGTCTCCCAAATAATTCTTGTGGGCAGACCTTAAAATATATATGTTTGGTATCACTTTAAATGACATAAAATCTATTACAATTTCCGCGAAGTACCAACCTCTAAAAGTAAAAATATTTTCCTGCCTGACAGCTGTCATTTTCCAATCTGTCACCTTTCATCAGGCCCAAAATATCCAATTTGGTTTCGAGGAACATTTTTGAAGAATCCCAGTAAGAAAAACTACTGCCTCAAGATGCCTGAAATGTCCACTGCTGAAAAGCAGCTCTTGCTAAAAAAGCATGAGCGTGCTAGTAAATTACGTGCTGAATTCCAAAAGCAAATTACCAATCCCCATCGTCATGCAACCGGTGAGGGTGGCACTGTGGTAAGTTGTTGCCTTCACAAATGAATTGTTATGTCATCATAACTCGCTACCAAAGAAATTTCAATCCAAAATATGTTTGTTTTCTTCCTCCTCCTAGTTCGATGCTGGAATGCAACGATTCCAGGCTATGCGTGTCAACTTCTACGAACACTTTAGACCAACTACCAAAGCAACTAGAACAGGATTGCTTATTGTCGTCTTACCAATTTGTGCATTCGCTATGGGCTTCAAGGCTGACCGTGATGCCAAGGAACAAAAATTCCGTACTGGACAAGTTGCATACAAAGATCGTCAATTCAAATTCATTTAAACGTGAAACGAAAAAATTGCCAGTTTATTTATCCCTTATGAATATTAATAATACAAATAAAGAATGGTTATGAAATTTCCATGAAAGTATTTTATTTATCTTCCAATTGTTTGTCTCTAGCAATGACGTAGTCTTCAAACTTTACCATATAAGTTGTTCCTTTATGCCAATGGGCAGTTACTTTACAAGGCTGTAGAAGGTTAAAGTTTTAGAAAGATAGGCAATCTGATCTAAAAGCTATTGCACTTACAAATCCACAATGAGTCAGGACAGCTTCCACAATTCCAGCTGTGAAATTAGCGCAATTCAATGAACCCTTGTCCTTGGGTACACTTATGAATGCATTGACTAAAGGATCTTTTTCAATGATGTAGTAAGTGCGTTCATCTTCGTTTGCATGTTCCAATTTCTCGGCTTCTTTACCAAATAGATTCTGGAAGACAAAACATCATTAAACTCTGCCGAGGTACTTGCTACCTTATCACATACCTTCCAAAGGGTTGTCTTGACGAACAAAAGCATTTGTGTTAGTTTAGTTTCTCGTTTTGAACTCCTTTCTCGAACAAAGTAGATATCGATTACTCGAGTTCCAACATCCTGACCCATTTCATGTAGTCTTCAATTAAATTTTCAATAAAAATTCTTTAAAATTAAAGAAGAATAAACTTACTTTGTTTGTAATTCTGGAACAGTATAGACACGACTTTGGCAATATTGCACAATTTCACTGAATAAAAGAGCCACAATGCTCTGGGATACTTCTGTTTTACCTTTAGCCAGAGGACGGTCAAGAATGTTGGTCCGTGGACGCATTGATGATATTTTTAATGCTTCTAGTTTTTCCATTATTGTGGGTTAATTGTTTTTATTTTTAATTAATTTTTACTTGATTGATTTTAATATTTTTGGTTTGGAAAATGTTTTTGGGGGAAGTAAACAAAAATGTATGAAAGAATGATGATAAATATAAAATGACAGGAGAAATGTCAAGGGAAATCTCTACGTGTAGACTTTTTTTTTTATAATTCCTCCATAAATGCTTTGAAGAGTTGTGTTGAGAGAGCAAGATGAAAATTTACAAATTACATACAGATTTCATGTGGCCCATTAGCTCAGTTGGTTAGAGCGTCGTGCTAATAACGCGAAGGTCGTGGGTTCGATCCCCCCATGGGCCAGAGTTCTTTTTTTATTTTCAAATTCATTAATTTATAACAAGGGATAGGGAATGCTTTTAAGCAAGCGATGGTTTTTTATTTAAATCACAAAAACACTCGGATTTTGTTCAAAGATTATTTAATTGGAAGTCCGTAATAGGTTCTAGAAATAAAACTAAGCTTGATTTAGAAAACTTGGATGAACAACAGTTTTTTTTTTTTTTTAATATATTTTCTCTTTGATTTTTAAACACATGATTCCAAAGCGTACAGTGTTTTTTAGCAAAGTAATCACATTCAATAAATATTTTCAACAGATTTAAATTTTTTGTTTTGTATGGATTTTCTATAGTTTCAAATTGTTCCTAAGGTAATTCGGTTCTCGTTTTCTAGATGTTCTCTAGAATTGTATAAAATGAAAATTTTCTAAAATATTTTAAAAATAAGTTGGTATGCCATTTTGAATAAATACCTAATTTATTTACAAATAAAACCGAAATTTCAAAATTTTTCACCAACCCGTTTCAAAAAAATTATTTTTCAAAAAAAAAAAAAAATGAAATATCAAAAAATGTGTTTTTGGAAAATTTTAATGCATTTACCTTTACATAAACGGGTTAGTCTTGTACGAGATATTCAGAAACCAAAAAAAAAAAAAACATTCTAAGACAGGTACCATTAATCTTCTTCTTCTCCATTATCGACGGTAGTCATGATCTCGGATGGGGTCACAACTCTCCCACTCTACTGCTTCACACTACGGCTCCGCATGTGGGGTTCGTCGGGTTGACCTTAGAAAACGTCGGCAGGCTTCCGATTTTGAATTGTTCCATGTCTAAGGCCAACTGAATGCAGTTGTCGTTGCATTTGTCTTCTCCATGAGTTCTTCTGCCTCTTCTTCACGATTGCGTTGGAACGTTGTAAGCGATTGCCTTTTGAACTGTGTTCTCAGGGTTTCTTCTTTGTACATGACAGTACCAGCTTAAACATTCAGGCAGGTACCATTAACAACGGTACAGAACATATTTTTTTTATTTCAATAGTTGGCTCTTATGTGTAATACTACACAACCCTTAGAGCCGTTTTTGAAAAAAAAAAATAACTTTTCTATTTCCGTTATATGGCAGGTACCGTTAGTTTTGGTTCTAAAAAAAAAATTCAATCACCTAAAATTATTTACTCCCAAGTTTAAAGAAAATCGCTCCATTAGTTTAGGCCGTAGCTCGCGGTGTACATAGACGGACAGACAGACAGAATTACCGGACCCACTTTTTTGGCATTCTCCATCATAATAATGTCATGTAAAACTTTTTTGGTTTAAAATAAATGTATAATTACATAGTGCATTTTTTTTATGATTGGTGCAAAGATGTGGAAAATGTTTTTAATTCCCCATACTATATAAAAACTCTATAGTAAACTGACACATAAAATATTCAGCCCTACATAAACACCAATTTATAATAAACACGTCCAAAATTATACTTTTTTCCTGTTCAAGTGTTCACCACCTTTGGCATAATAAAACATAAAATATTCGAAGAAATCAAACTACTTGTACTTCAGCCAGAGACGTACGTTGAACTACTGGCACTGGTGGAAGTGAAAAAGAAACATGGCGATATGTTGAAGTTGGGAACAGAACAGACTGAATCTGTCAGACTCCGTAACAAAAATTACCAAATACTTACTTAACTCGAATGTCTCAGAGTATGGAACGGAACTAAAATTTTGCAACTTTGCACAGATGCGCAGAAGAGAACGAAAATGAAAAAAGCTAATCGGCCTTGTCACGAATTCAATTTGTATCAGAAATTTTCTACGATTCCCGAATAAAAAACAATCATAGTGACGATTTGAATGAAATTTTCTATTACTAACGGATTGTGATTGTTTTTCGGGAATCGTAGCAAATTTTTGATACAAATGGAATTCCGGATAAGGTCGAATGATATTACTTTGTTTTCTTATAGGTTCTATGCGTAAAAGGGGTGATTAAACTTAGAATTAGGGCATTTGGACAGTATTGAAAAGGTAATTCTCAAGTTATTTTAAATTTGTATGTAGTAATTGTTTCTGTTATCGCTAACATTCGTTCAAGAGTTGGAGGAGTTCTCCCCTGCTTCTCTATAGTACTTAATTTTACCGACACATATCTTTGACTTTTCCAATCTTCATAGTGGAGGCTATCGTGAAAAAAAATTCCTGGTCATTTCATAAGATTTTTTGTTCCCTGGAAATAAATTCCGAGGAAAACAAAATTCCCCTGGAGATTCACAATAGGGTCCAGTATGTAACTTACCTGTTTCTTATTCAAGTTAAAGAAAAAAAAAAATTCAGTTAATATTTTATTTTTGTATTATACTTTGTAATATTTTATTTTGTTTATCTTCTGTTAATGTTATATAGCTTATAATTAAAACATTTAGGTGTTTTCTTCTTGTTTTTTATGTCATAGTAATGCATATCTACATATACATATACAACAATAATCTTTTGTAGTTGTGTGTATATATGTAAATATACTCTTTTTTTATCAATTAAATTTTCTTTTTTTTTATAATACACATTTATTAAATATATTTATGATAGTTTATTCTTTATATATGTAATAGGTTTTATAATTTAAATAAATTTGCGTAATTTAATTTTTTGCTTTTTTTAAAATATTTTATTTTTTTTAAATGTACAATTTTCCAAAAGAAATAACTACATATAAATCTTTTCAAACTTCAAATTTTGTCTGTGTTAATTATTTTAACAACTTAACTTGTTGTTTTTGAGTTTGTTTTGTATTTTTTTTTTATTATTTTAACAAATAGAATAAATAAATAAATTAGATTTATTTTTTATATAGTTTCATAGTTTTAAACGTTTCATAATTTTAAAAGTTCGATTTTTTTGTTTTTCTTCTGGGATGATGATTTTGTATGTCTTTATTTTTGTTTTAAGTATCTTTAAGTATGAGTTTTCATGTATGTATGAATTTTATGATTTATTTCTTAATACTGAGTTATTTTATATATTTTTTGTAGTTTGTTTGTTTTTTTTTTTTTTATAACATTAAGTTTGGCAAGTTTATTTTACGTTTATTTATTTTTTTTTTTTTTTCAAATTTTAATATTTTATTTTTCTTGAAGGTTTAAGCTTCATTTTGTACTAATGATTTACATCTTACTATTTTTTTTGTTTTTTTTTTTTTATAATTCACTAGTTGTTGTTATTCGAGTGATTCTTGCAGGATGGAATTTATATTTTCCAAATAATCTCAATCTTGTATTGTTTTCATTTCCAAAAAAAAAAGCTCGTGAAGAATTTCAGAATCCATTTCCTAAACATTAAAGGAAAATATACTTCTCATCGCGCATTGAATGTTGTTAATTTTAGGATATTTATTTTTGTGAATAGTTACACAACCATAAAATTTTATATATATTTTTTTTTAGTAAACAGCAATTTAAGATATAGGCTATTGATTATGTCGAAAAAAACAGGGTAATAAGGAACTAAGACGTTCACGGGTTTTTATTGCAGGAATCGTTCAATGGGTTATAAAAGAAGATAAAACCGCGGAGTGCTATTAAATGAGAGGGTGGAAAATGAAGATAGGGGTGCAAAAGCCCCCTTTTTGGTTTTTTCAATATACCTCGTAAGCCAAGCAAAATTTTGATATATTGCACACATAACTTTTTGTAGAGAATTAAATTTCCTATTGGAATAATGTTTTTTAAAAATTAAAAAAAAAATTTCCATACCAAAATAGTCGAAACAATCATAAAAAAAATATCAAAAAAATCGATTTTTTGAGTTTTTTTGCTTTTTTAATTGTACATTTTTTTTGGGTTGAGATAGACATAAACGTTGCTCTAAAGAAAAAAAGAAGATTAAATTTCCTTCAAAATGCTGTACTCACTAAATTTTTTCATTGAAAATTAACCGAAGTATGGCCATTTTAATCTAGCTTTTTTTTCGCATTTTTAGTTAAACAGAAACACTTGAGGGGAAAGTACGATAACTTAAGCACCAAGAACTAATAATGAGATTCTGTAGAGGGGTTTAATACAATCATTGTTTACTATGGGAGGGGGGGGTCAATGTCCCCCGGTTTTGGCGGGAGGGGCAATTTTCTAAAAAAAATACTTAAAATAAAAAAAAATTATTAAAAAACAACGGCAACACTTACAGTTTTGATTGATACTTTTTTCAAAAGCTAGAATTATAAACTTAATATTAATTTTAAAATAAAGGTATTTTAATCAATTGTTTTTGAAATGCCCGATTTCAAAGTCAAAACTTGTGAAAAAATAGTTTAAAAAGCACATTGAGTACAATTTTCACAAAGACTGTGGACTTCTATACGAAATTCATCGACAAAGTTAACTGCCTTAATTGATTTCTTATCAAATCATGAGAATCATAATGTTCCTATGCCTTCTACTTTTTGAGAAAATTGAAAAATAGACAAAATACTTTCTTTATCGGAATCACTCGCTTATTTCAAAAACAATTGATTAAAATAACTTCATTTTAAAATTAATATTAAGTTTATAATTCTAGCTTTTGAAAAAAGTATCAATCAAAACTGTAAGTGTTGCCGTTGTTTTTTAATAATTTTTTTTTATTTTAAGTATTTTTTTTAGAAAATTGCCCCTCCCGCCAAAACCGGGGGACATTGACCCCCCCTCCCATAGTAAACAATGATTGTATTTAACCCCTCTACAGAATCTCATTATTAGTTCTTGGTGCTTAAGTTATCGTACTTTCCCCTCAAATGTTTCTGTTTAACTAAAAATGCGAAAAGAAGCTAGATTAAAATGGCCATACTTCGGTTAATTTTCAATGAAAAAATTTAGTGAGTACAGCATTTTGAAGGAAATTTAATCTTCTTTTTTTCTTTAGAGCAACGTTTATGTCTATCTCAACCCAAAAAAAAATGTACAATTAAAAAAGCAAAAAAAACTCAAAAAATCGATTTTTTTGATATTTTTTTTATGATTGTTTCGACTATTTTGGTATGGAATTTTTTTTTTTAATTTTTAAAAAACATTATTCCAATAAGAAATTTAATTCTCTACAAAAAGTTATATGTGCAATATATCAAAATTTTGCTTGGTTTACGAGGTATATTGAAAAAACCAAAAAGGGGGCTTTTGCCCCCCTATCTTCAGTTTCCACCCTCTCATTTAATAGCACTCCGCGGTTTTATCTTCTTTTATAACCCATTGAACGATTCCTGCAATAAAAACCCGTGAACGTCTTAGTTCCTTTCTAAACTACATAATCAATAGCCTAATATAATAATTTTTACATAAACATACATGTAAAACGAATATTATTTCGTTTTCTTGTTTGTTCTGTTTTGTTGTTTTCCTCACATGGTTCTAAGTATGACATTAAATATTTACCTATGAATTAAGTTTAAATATAATTTAATTAATAATTTTATATATTTTTTTTTATTAATTATTATGTATATATTATTTAAGGTGCACATTTATTGATAAAATTTTTAAATATAATTTTTTAATCAGGGTATTGCATAAACAACAATCCAGTACTTGTCAGAATTTGATTCGATAATTAATACACATCAAATTATATGAGAAGCAGTGTGTTGTGTAAAATGCGTATTAAAAATAAATTCATTTGATTCAGATGCTAATTTTTTTCTTATAACATGCAAATATAAAATATATTTATAAATTTTAATTTAATAAATTTAACAAGAATAATCCGAATTTTGTTCCTTTCAATCTTATGATGAAGTTTGTAAAATGAATTTTTAATTAAATTTAAAATCTAAAAAAACTCACTTTAGAAATCCATTGAGCCCATTGAAAGGAAACAAAATTATTATGTTTAAGCATCTAGAATTAATGAATTTGTTTTTTTCTTGTTTTTTGTTTTACTATCAAAGTTATTAGCTTCGATTTTCGAACAAAATTTAAACTGTTTCAAGGCTTTTTAACATGAAAATGGCAACTTTCTTTTAATATCTTTATAATGGCCACAATTCCATTTATATTAATATATATAAATTTTTTCTATATATATAATATAACTTTGTCCTTCATTTATACTAAAATCATTTTTTAAGCCCCCGTTCTAAAATGACTTGACTTTGTTGACATTTCCAGGCAAGCCTTTTAAGTTCAATTTGCGTTCTATATTTAATATAAGTTTGTTTTATTTTTTGTTTTTGTTTTTACTAAAAAATTGAAAATATAAAAAAAATTTTGTACATAGGTATTGTTTTTTATTTTAATTTTATTTTTTTACTATCTTAATACTGTAAAGCGAATTTATTTTTGTATTCGATTATTTACTATGAAATCATAAAACAATTAAAAAAAAAAATATTAAGGGTTGTTTGTTTATTTCTAAACATCAAGCTTGAGTTGTTTTTTTGTTTTAGTTGTAATTTTTAAAGCTTACCTCGAATATTAATTATGTGAAATTAAAACAAATTGAAATATACAAATAATACCAAGGTAATTTCTTATAAACAAAAGATTTTAAAAAATAAAAAAAGAAAGAAAACATATTTTTAAGAAATATTTTATTCATTTTTATATAATAATTTATGCAATAAATAAAAAAAAACTTAGTATAAATTATATTTAAATAAAATGCATGGAAATAATATAGAAAAAGTACTTGTGCAATGTGTTGATTTTGTTGCAATTTGTGTCATAAACTTTTTGTGTTACTTACTATGCGTACAAATATAATTTTTGTATGTAAAAAAATAAGAACAAAAAATAATTCGAAAAATAATATAATACATAAAAAAAATTGTATCTACTCTACTTTTAAAGAGAGAAGAAGAGAAAGTTGTTTATATATAAAACTAAAAGTTAATTTAAAAAAAAAAACATTTTTTTTCTTTTATAGTATTGTACTTCATTCTCATTTGGTATTGATTTGTTCAGCAGAAAGAGTTAAAATTTTAATTTAATTTTTTTTTATTTGCAATTTTGTTCCTATTTCGTTTGAAAATGTTGTTTTTTTTTTGTTCGTATTCGGTGAAATTGTTTAGTATTGGATTTTATGGATTTTATTTTTTTTAAACATTTTTAAAACTTTTTTTAAAACACAAGTCTGCCATAATCATTTAGTTGCGCTCGAACCGATGTTGGTTGATATTGTGGTTGTTGTTGCTGCTGATGTTTTAATTGTTTTTGTAGTTTTTGTTGTTGTTGTTTGTTGATGTAATGGTCTTCTTGCGGATAGTTTGTATAGTAAAAGTTATCGAACTGCTGTAATCTAGCCTCCAAATGTCAGACCTGCGGCTTATGCTTTCCACCACATACGCCGCAGGATACGCCAACCCAGTGGCAAGCTCGTAGTGGTGGATAGCACCACAGACATGGTACAACCAAGGAAAGTAGTGTTAGGCCAATCCATCTGAAAAAAAAAAATAACACAAAATACATTATACAAAAATATAATAAAGATAAATTGACGAATATGTTCAAAAGCTAAAATCAACAAAAATTATAAATTAAGGTTAAACCTAACATCAAAGGATACTTTTGTTAGCTTTCAGATAACAGAGGGTCACTTATATCAATCAGTATAAAAAATTATTCACTTTATTGACGTATGTATATTTTCATGATGTATAGCTTACACATACACATTACTTTCATAGTTAAGTAAAACATACTTTTATTTCTAGCATTTGCTAAGAAATTTTTATTCAATACAATAATAAAGAAATTTATGTATTTTCAGTAGAGTTATTAATTATTTTAAAATCAAAAATACATACATTATTTAATTTTGAAATTAAAAAAAGGTGCTAATAGATCAACTTAAGGGCTCTCAGAATTTGTTAACTTGTTCATCCCAAATCCTAACGGTTTTCGATTTAATGCAGCTCTTGTGAAATTTCAAAAATCCCTACTTTGCAACAGTATCACGCCAAAAAAAAATTGTACAGTGTGACAATGGTTAATTGTTTTAAAAACTTGCCCTTTATTGCAGTTTTCAAAAAAGTATAGTATATATCGAAAAATATTACAATTTGAATTCAACAAAACACAGTTTTTCAGAGTAAAAAAAAAACAAGCAAACAATTTAATAAATCCCTCACTTTACAGCCACTTTTGCGGGAAATAATCCAAAAACATTGCTATAGTGAATCAAGGTAGCAGCAGATCGTTTTTGGAGGTACATTAGTATTTTTTTTTATAGAAAGTTGAAATTAGGAAGAACCTGCAACATACACTTCGTTTCATTTCAATAGAAACACACCATTTTCCTTAAGATAAAAGCAATAATTATTTTCGTATAGAAAAGTTAAAATTTGGCATTTTCTGTACATTTAAACCAAACATGGGGTGAGGCCCAACATTAGGTAGCATGAAAAAAGCTAAACTAAAAGTTTATATCGACAATGCACTTCCATTAAGCACGCTCGCAAATCACAGTCGACAAAGTGTTTGGTAATACTCCGCATTTTCTGTAATTCGCATACTTTTGATTTGAAACATATTAAACTTAAAGATAAGAAGTTAATTAGATGAAGACTAAATAAAGGAAATTTTCAATACTGATTGAGTAGGTACCCTAAACTGCTAAGAGGTAAAAAAAAAATATTTAAAAGAACAACTTAGAGGTCAAAACTTAGAATAAAAATGAATACTCACCTCTTCGTGCAACCCGTTTCATTCACACATTCACATGGATGCGATGGTGTTTCTCCTTCAGCATCGCTCATGCAATGATACAACATACAACGCGCACAACCCATACCCGAAATACATTCAAAACCCGTTCTAAAATTGTCGGGGGCAAATTCGCATGCACCCTTTCGGTTACATTCGTCCAAATACAATTCATGACAATATCGACATCGCACCCTATTATTATTGCCCATCACTGGTACTTTAAAGCCTCCTGAATCGGTTGTCCCATCAGGCGAACCATCAAGTGCGGTGCGTTTCTTTAAATTGCAGATAGATTCACGGCGTGCATTTAACACTTGTGCCGCAGCTGGTTGATCTACAACTGGATAATTGTAATCATGAACCTATATTTTTTTTGGTGAAAGAAAAAAAATAAGAATAAATTAATAATCTGAATAATTGCAAGTTAAATTGAGTTACTGCGGTTAAAGTGACGTAGGAATAGTTTTCACTTGGTGCTATCGATGGCTGCTCTGCATTTGGATTTGGTAGAGGAGATGGTGGTAGCTTATCACTGGATATGTACTGAATGCTGCCTTTTTCCTTTTCACTGTCTTTATCTCGTTCACTGCTCCCTGTGGGAGAAACTATAACAAAAATTTGTATTTCTTTTTTCTTTGAAGTTCACCAAATCCAACAAATTACCATGACTCTTTTCGCTACCTTCTGGACTGGTTTGTGTTTCGGTGTCAATAGGTAAATCCAACGTCTGAATTAAATACAAAAAAAATATTATTATAGCGATTTATAAAATATTTATAGAAATTAAAAATCAAACCCACCATAAATACATCATCTTCGCCAACTGAGTCGTATTTGGTTAAAGGAGGCCATATAATAGATGGATTTGATTTAGCCAATCCTGAAATTGTATTATTGGTATACAGTTAAAATATAAAATTGATATGAAAATATAATTTAAAATAATTAGAGTGCAAAACTAAAATCTTTTTTATTTCATTTTGTGTAGAAATTACCAGCAAATTATAAGTACAAAACATTTACAAATAAAAAAAGTTTTTTTTTTTAATATTTCATCACTCAAATTGAACTTACCAATTATTTTATTTTGTTTATATTCGTAAAAAAAGTTGTCCAATTATGAGGCAAAACAAAGAAGAGCACATGATGTTAGATTTCGGAAATTAAAAAAATAAAAAAAAAAAAAACAAAAATGGAGTAAACAAAACAACAACAAAAACTTGATTTATTTGTTTATTTATTTTTTTTTAAACAAAATATATAAATAAAATAAAAATAAATTAATTAAAAAAATGGGGTATTTTGTTATGTGATAATAAACTTATTGTACGGACTCAAAAATGGACAACAATCAACAGATAATATATTTTTCGTGTTTTTACTTCTGGAAAATGACTGATCTTGTTGTGAGACTCAAACATAATTGCACTAAAGATTTTGTTTTCAGGAATTATAAACCCCTTTCTATTTTCCTAACGTTCGCACAACGCGCTGTGTTAATACATATTACCCAATTATAAATAAAATTGAATTTTTGCAGAACAATTTCTAGTTCTCTTGATGCGGGTGCGTGGACCTTAAAATACATTTGAATGTGTCACTAGTGCATATACCTTAGTTTTGGAAACAACTGCGGATAGTTTTGTCAAAAAATTTGCACCTTAGGGCTCAGATATAGCTATCAGTAAAATTCATCAGAAAAAATTGAAATATTATCAGGAATCTGAAATGTTTTACTGATGAGCGTTTATAGCAATCAGAAAATTTACAACATTAAGTTATATGTTTATTTGACATTCGCGCCTCAAGCATTTCTTTTTTTTTTAATGTTGATTGCACTGAGGGAAAAGCCACCATAAAACAACGTGAAATCAATGAAAACCACATTGATTTAACTATAATTCGGAATGATTTTGCGTTGAAGATGAACATTTTAAAATCAACGTGGAAAATAGGTTAATTTTTGATGGTTTCGCATCTTAAAGTCACATAAATCAAAGTAGTTCAACTTTGAAACAACGACGTTTCAACTTCAATTTATTTTTTCCCTCAGTGTGCATCAGTAATTTTTTTAATGATGGCACCGGAACAGTAAAAATATGGAAAGCCATCAGTAAAATGAAATAGATTTTTTTTGCATTTGGTAGTCAGGTGTTCAGTAAAATTTCATCAGTAAAATTTATAAAATGAATTTGTGAATAAAATTTAACACCCATTGATTCTGATTCTTTTTGCAAAATATGTTTTCAATTTATTTCATCAAAATTTTCTTCATAATAAAAGATTAAAGTATTCAAAATAGCAAAACAAAATTTTTACTGATAGATTTTACTGATAGCTATAACTGAACCTTAAAACACATTTGAATGGGTCACTAGTGCGTATACATTATTTTTGGAAACAATTGCGGATAGCTTTGTCAAAAAAGTGGCACCTTATTGAACAAATTAATAAATTACATCTTACAATTACACTTGCTTTATAAACAGAGTATCAAATGCAAGTAAACACCATCATTTCTTTACCTTTTCAAACAAATAAAAAAAAAAATATTTTCAATAAATTGATTTTTGGGCATTTTCTGAAATAAATCAATATTCTTACTATAACTACATATGAAACGAATTATTATTTAAAATTTTTTTTTTTTTTTTCATTTTATAAAAGTTAATTTGTCACGCGGTTTGGACACTTTGCATTTTTTTAGATAGGTGACAGCCTATTTTGTGCTTGTTTTTAATACATATTTAAGTGTTTAAGTATAAGAAACACTATTTTTTTAAATAAATTTTTATATTAAAGTTTTATATTAAAAAAAAACTTTTTTGTTTAAAACCATTTGTTTATTGTTGTTGTACGTTTGATCACGGTTACCATATTTCGTGCATTCTCAAAATTCTGTTTATAATTAATAAAATACTTACATTCTTTTTCCGAACTACGAAGTTTTAAGGAACAGAAGAAGGATTTTATGTAGCAATTTTTCATTGGGTTGTGGGCTGCCACCACCAAGTTCCCATTTTAATAGTGGCAATCCTATTTTTTTCATTTGACACAGTATTTTTTCATACTGGAAACGTTTTGTTTTGGCTTCATCTGACGAAATGACAATTTTAAGTTCTGAATTTAAGGGACATTTGATTCTGAACAATTAGAGCTTAAGTTCATGTTGTCTGCGTCGAACGCGGGGAATATCACAAAGGAATTCCGGGGCACTATGTCAAAGAGACCTTAAAACATGTTAGGTAGCGGAATACGAGAGAGCGCGCTACCCGAGAGTTGGGTGGATTGTGTACAGAGAGAGTGGGAGAATATTTCTTACGAAATAAATTAAATAAAGAAACGCAAAGTGTACCATGAACAAAACGGTCAAAAGTGGATACTTTAAGATTTTGTTCTATTTGTGAGAATTTAGGAGTAATGTTTGATTTTAAAATTTGTTTTTGTGTTATTTTTATTTTGGAAAAGAATGTGAAATGACAAATTTTTATAAGCACCAATTTTTTGATAAGACAGATATATAATTTGACTTTATCGTGACTAGTTCCAATACATTTTTTGCAATTGTTTCTTGCTTCTTAAAGGGTTTAATATTTTATTCAAAAATTATGAAGAAGAATTTGTATTTTTTAACTTTACTTTAACAAAAAAAAGGACATTATAACAGTAATAAGCGTGGAATATCGGATTAACATCACATATCAATTTCAGGGTTTTTTCTCTATTTTTCTTGTTTCATTTTTCTTAGAGCGTAATTTTCATTTTGAAATAGCTGTTTAGGTTGTTTTTTCGAAAGATCTGCGGTTAATACATTGCACCTTAAAGATTTCCGATGGTTTAATGGCACGTAAGTCTAGCAGTTAATGAATAACTCCGAATCGGGAAACTGCATTTATGACGGAAAATTTGTAGTTTTAATATTGATGATAGTGATTGGTTTCATTATCATGAAATATTAAAAATGGTAAAATCCATCATTATTTTTCTTCACTAAGCTACTTATTTTATAAAATAAAAATTGACAACTTGATGCAAAAGAAAAGCGATCATGCATAATTAATCCACTAAAATTAAAAACACTTATAACAACATAAAAATTAACTAAACATAAAATTGGATAAAACAATAAAAAAAAATATCGACAAACTATTAATTTCTTTTTTTTTTTTTTATTTCAGTCTACAAATTGAAATTGTTGTTTTTTTTTTAATTTTTGAAGATTTATCTTATTGCAAAACAAACTTACCGTCAATCAATTCATTGTAAGCTCGAACGATTCCTTTATCAAAAGCTCTCGCATCGGCAGCTGTTTGAAATGTTAAACCATTACGTTGTTTGCCTGCACGCCAATGATGAAAAGTTGGCATAACTTTGAAATATTTTAAATCACGATTTATAACACAGCTTAGGATAACCTGTGGAAAAATAAGAACGGTGAGATATTTTTAAAATTAAAAATTAATTTAAAAAACTTACATTCTGATCCGAAATTCTTTGTCCATAGATTATGTATTCATGTCCACCTGCGCCGGGGGATAGTCTAGTACGTTTGCGTATTGAAACGTTAGCTAAACCACCCCCAGCAAGTGGTAACCAACCCTCTGTACTCTCGTCTCTAGTCATTACCTGTGCTCGAACTTTAACTAAGAAGTCGCTGAAAAATTAAAAAGAAACAAAATATTACTAAAAAGTAAATTTTTTTAAACGTCGTCTATATCGTTTTAGAAGAATTAAGTAAACATGTTCTTCCCAAAAAATATTTACAAAAAAGTATTTTAATGGAGTCTTAGTTAAAACAGAGTTATTTAATTTTTTTATTTAAAATCCAGCTAATATGCAAAAAGAATGAGCTTAAGCTCTCACCCCTATTACGATTGTCAACTATCAATTGATATTTCATAAATACTGAAAAACTGGTAATTTTTTGAATAGAATTTTTCAATCACATGTCAAATAATAGCGGTTAGCATCATTCCTTGTTTTTAATTTTTTTGCAAATGAGATAATTAGAGATCGAAATTTTTTTTTATCAACTATGTAAATCTCACTTTTCAGTACATTTTCTAGAGATCTATCTCAAGAATATTAGATAGATCTCAACAAAATGTACTGAAAATTGAGATAAGGGCTTAAGCTCATTTTAATAGCATACGACCCATTTTTTAAGAGTGGGATTAACCGTTGAATAATGATATTACTTGGTATTTCTAATTTAGTTATGACAAAAAAAAAAAAAAAACAAACGTGTGTTTGTTTGCATACGGGCTTTCAAAACTCTATAAACGAGATTAGCATTTTGAACAACCCAACACTTCCAAAACTATTTCATCTGATTTTAAGTTATTTTTTTTAAAGGCTACCTACACTCCTACAGGTAGTTCTAAATTTAACAAAATTTAATGATGATATTATTCAGCGTTTAATAGGTGAGGTGCGTCGACCTATTACAAATTATAAACAATGTACCTGATGCGACGACGACACCAACAATAACAACAACAAAATCCTCCATATTATGTCATTGTGTTAAAATACTTTAAAATGCCTTAATTAATTGTTAGTGGACGACAAAGTAGGTAGTATAGTTTGGTGGTCAGGCGGCTGGTACTTGGTACTATGGTACAGTACAAATAGGATATGATGAAAGGTGTGTAAATGCATACTAATCAGCAAGAGAATAATGCTATTATTAGCTGAGTGAGTTGGTTAATGAGTTTTGGTTCAACTATACAATAGTGTGTTGTATATTTGTGTATAGTATGTCCTGTGTACTCTTGTGCATGATGGTCATTATATAGTTTACATCAGGTGGCCGTTTTGTTGCTGCAAGAGAACCATGGGGGTATGGCACATTAAAACTACGCTATTATTCGTGCTTGCAATAATGAAGGCTTGTCAACAACAATGTTAGTTAACTAAGTAAAAATATGAAAAATGCAAAAGCATTTAAAGGGTATACCTATACATAATTGTTTTTAATAAAAATAAACTAAATAATAATCATAATATTACGAAGTTTTTAAACTTTTAATGTCATTGGGTTGGTTCATTTTTACTTACAAAATTATATTACCAAAGTTTATTTATGAAATAGATATATGTATACATGAACATATGAATATTTTAAATTGATTGTATTTTATAAATACATATGTACATAAGTATTTATATAAACGTTTCAAACATTGAGGGAGTATATAAAAGGAAATGGTAGAATCAAAATGTTTTCTCTTAGTACCAATAGGTTCTCAAAGTTAAATTTTGCCAGAAAATGCAATTGTTCAGTTTAACGGAAAACGATTTCAGTCGTATGCTTGTCGGATAACATTTTGGTTATGATTATAAGGAAATATGAATCACTGTCTAGTCCTTCTGACACTGATTCGTTTTTTACGACTTCGTGTGAAATGACGCGAAAGACGATCGACTTTAACTACCTTATTACCTTACCTTAGATTCAACTTCAGATCGGTACATCTTCAATATTCTGGTGTATCTTATCATTTCGTACGCTCCAATAAACCATTGGACAAGAATGCATTCTTATGCACGATAACCCTTAATGTCACACTGGGAAGCTTAAGGGAAGAGTAAGAGCCAGAAAACCGACAGTAAATGAGGTTAAACTGGAAGAAATACACCAGGATATATATATATGTACATATATATATAATTATAATTTTAGTTTTAAGAAAATGTACCTATATATCGTTAGTATTTAACGGAATAAACTAAACAAAAAGGATACAGTCAAGAAAGTCCTCATTTCAATGAAAAAGAAGCAGTACTGAAAGGTAAGGGGACAATAAAAACACTTATCCAAATCCATAAATGGGGAGGAGTCAAAGTATGTGCATCAAGGTGGTACTTTATATTGCTTTTTGCCGAAATTCCACGGTGGAGGGACATCATTTAGTTCTAAATAGCGAAAAAAAATTCTTATTTTTGAGAATTTTTATATCAACTGCCTAATCTCCCGGTACAATCCGGAAAACCCCATATAAAATTAGAAAATTACCTAAAAAAAAGTTAAACAAAATGACGTTTTACATAAAAATTTCACGTTGAATCTGGGAGAGGAAGGGGGTCAAATAAAAATCTAAGAAAATTAGGGAAAAATTTTCTCAGTATTTCCAACCGGATGGCGGCTATCCAACTGCATGTCCAAAATGAGGAACACCCTAATGTACATGTGGTTATCAACTAGATTCGATTCTTTTTTTAGACTTGGTCAAAACATGACGATCGACAGGTATATTTTTGAGGTGGTCAAAGAATTTCTCTACCTCGATACAATTGTAAGAATTCAACAAATGACATCAGTGCACAACTGCACAAATCAAGCTTAGGATAGATTTAAAAGGTGGGTTTGTCCCTATAACGCAAAACATAGGAGGAACTTTATAAAACCCAATTCTGTTTTTTTTTTTGTGCAGAACTGGCCTATGCGAATGAACATCAAGTTTTCAACGCCACGCCGCCGCCGTTATCTCCTGGCAAGTGAACACGAAACAGAGGGAAATCTTATATCCGTCCGATCGACCAGTTTGAAGCGATCCTCAACGGATTTAGGTGCTCGAGTTTCGAGAAAAATGTGGATTCGACTTTTTTGGTTCGTTTGCAGTTTTTTTGGAATTTCTACCCGTTATCTGAATGGGAAGTGAACATGAACATACAGCACCGATTTTTGAACCAAATTTGTTTACTAAACTAAGAATTGCTCGTCTTTTTGGAAGAGAACTACGACCAATACTGGGTACTTTAAAGGTCTTAAAGCTGCCGTCAACAATTTGTGATTCGGTGGTAGAATTTAAATGGGCGAACGCTCTTAATCCCTATTTATGTGTTAAGCTTAAATTGATATTATAATTTTTTTCATGGTCCTTAAGTTTAAATGCAATAGGAAATTTATATTTCTCAGAGGAGTGTTTTTTTTTTAAGCGATACATAAGTGAGATCATGGCCAATTCGAAGTGACGTCACAGTTTATGTTTCACCTTGCTGTTACTGTGATACGAACCAAATTACCTCACTTGAAAAAAAAACCTTTGACAATGCAACAGCTCATTAACAACACTTGCAATATCAACTCTTAACCTTATAAAAGATTACAAAAAAAAAAAAACAAGGTAAAAACAAATATTTGCACTACAATTGGCATTATCTGCAATTATTTCAACAAGTTATCATAGTAACTACATATACTACTATAGTACCTAGTCAACTAACACTTCACCTACCCTTGGGCAGAGAAAAGCCCTTCCTGTTCATAAGGTTGCAAGGTCTTTCTTCAAACACTCTCTTCTTACTGTCGTTGATTGAACAAAAAAAAAAAACTTTTGATTCACAAAAAAAAAAAAACCAAGCAACTGCAGACGAGAATTCATTCACTAATATAGCCAGGGCTAGCCTGCTTCAAATGATATTTCGCCCCTCTGAAGCACACCTTAAATGCACACAGCAGTAACAACTTTTTGTTGTACATTATGTACCCCACTCTCTGGATTTATGTATATTTATTTATGTACTAGGTTATCCTCTACATAAAAGACATCCCATGAATGAAAAAATAATTTTTCTTTCAATGTTTGCAATATAAAGTAATTAAGTTTGGCGCAAGGAAAGGGGAGTATATATTTTCTGAGAGGGGAGTGGCAACACTAAGGCCACTAAAACTAAAAACACAAAATTTATACATAAAAGGAAAAAATAAAAAAACAAAAAAATTATAATTGTCCTTAGAAGCGTAGAGCGGTACAGCGGCAGTTGCGGCGGCGGATAGAAAATGTGAATTAGAAGTTGACCTAAATATTCAACAACTTTGCTTTTATGAATACACGCATACCTACATAATACATAATATAGCTGATATGGCAGGGGAGGAAGTTGTTGGCTAGTATATATATAACTTTGGGTGGCATTGAGTAAGTAATGGGGTGTTGCATATGCGCGCATCCTTCCCCTACTCTTCCTTTTGAATTTCTCATTTGTACACTACCCTTTTAAAAATATAAATACATACATACCTATACACAAAACCTTTGATGTTGCAAACTTCATTGAGGTGGTCTCGGGGTATATGTTGCCTGCTCCGGCATTAATGTTCAGGTCAAAATGTGTATAAAGCTTAATGGGATTTTGCCATAAAAAGTAATAACATGGCGTTTGTGTGCGGAGCGCAGGGAAAAAAGCTTTCCATTCAGTGAATATCAGAAGGAGATTATAATGTCTAGAATTTTTGTTTGTTTGCCAACTAAACAAAAAAAAAACTACATTCAATTAAATGTCATATAATAAGGGTTAGGAAGATTGTTAGGTGTTCGACTCTAGAATTCTAGAAATTGAAAAATCATTTCTCAGATACCTTATTTTGATTTCGGCGCAATGACAAAGTGTTGCTTTCAAAAAACATAAATGTAACAAATAAAAAAATATTCTTTTTGGTGTGAAACGCCAAAATCAGAAAGGAAAAAATCAAGTCGAGACACTAACAAAATTATACCATTGCATTCAAAACAAGCTCATTTAACGTTAAAAAAAAACTGATTCCCTAAAGCATTTTTTTAAATGAAGCATTTACTTTACATTTGATTTGTCACAAGGATATTGAAATTGCTGTACGAAATAATAATAATCATAATAATAATAGAACTGGAAACAATGGAAATTGCATTTGAAAAACCTTCTTTCTATTTTGTACCATACTTAAATTTTACATTTCATTAGGCGTGTTTTTTTGGCAAAGCTATCCGCAGTAGGATTTCCCAAATATCAACACTGATCAAAAATTTAGATGCACGCTACAAGAGAAAGGAAATCACACACTTCGTAAAAATTCTATCCGCAGTTTGGTTTAGCTTCCATTCCTATAGACAGCTGCGTGTTGTTTTTGTAATGATTGTAAACGTCCGAATAGCAATGGAAAAAAAAAAAAACACACCTATTGTCATATTATTAGACCTAGGCAAACCAAATAGTTCTCCTTGATTGACTATGACGTCAGAAATTGGGTTCGAATCCCAGCCTCTACCACCTAAAAACAGTTTTTCAGGGGTACTGCTTCTTGCAGTTTAATTTTTCAAAACTTATATTACTAGAATATCATAAGCAATTAAAGTTGCAGCAATACAAATCATATCCTGCTTACTTAAGGAATTCTGAATTTTTTTCATTTATTTTCACACTGACGTAAACTTTTACGTTATGACTTCAGTACAATTATTTAATTTGGATACTTTTAATTTTGAAATATGATACTTTTTGGAAATCAAAACCATACAAATATGTAATTAAATCAAACAAAGTACACAAATCAAATTATGTAGAAAGTAAAAACTAAAATATCTAAATCACAGCATTACCAATGCAAAAGAAGCCAGATAAAAGCGTTAATGTCGTAGGCATAAAACATTTTATTTAATTAATGATTTTAAGATCTAAGGTAGGTATATGTATGTAATTGAATAGCTTTGAATAGTTGTTTTAGTTCATCATCGATACCATACATATGATTTAAAAACACCGTAAATACGGCAGTTATCTGTATATTCAATTCATATGTCTTTGAAGTTTAGTACTAAGAGGTTAAGTCAGTCATGAACTAGAACATCTGCTTCATTAACAATACTGAAAAATTCATCAAATTGTCTATAAAGTACCTATTACAGAGTGGATGCTACACATAAAAAAAACCTCATAAGTTACCGTTACAATTTGGAATTTTTTTTAAGTTTAAACGACCGAAATTATTAAAATTTTGTGAATGTAACAGTTTCCATTTTTGCTACAAAGTTTGTATAAGGGTTGTGGAGTATGTAGTGCATTATCCCACACAGCCAGAGGGTGCATCCACGCACAGTGGTGGTGCTTCTGGCTTCAAAAATCATTTTTTTAAGTAAAGTCATGAAATTTGGTACACCGAAACATATTAGTATAAAGAACGAATAATCTTCCAACTTTTATTAAGAAAGGCGGCTCCAAAATGGCGGACAGAACAATCGTTTTAATTATTTTGACTATTTTGGGGTTATATTGTTACCAACTATGTATATTTTAAAATTTAAAGGAAATTAAAACTTTAATTTAACTTGGTGTGTAACGACCCTCTAATCCCCTCGTCTCATTTAACAAAATACTGTGTTGTCATTGAACAACATAATGTGATAAGTTTCAGTTCGATACGATAACGATAAGAAGGCTGAAATTGATTTGGGGTGTTTCGACCATCTATCATCTAATAAACTGGCTACATCAACTGTTACAATGATACTGCAAACGTTCGATTTTCTGGCCCAAAAATTGTTTTTATTTTTGGCGTTTTGAATATTATTCTAAGTAAGGGTACCGAAGAACAGATACCACCTTAGAAGACCAATGCTCGCTCTTAGACAAGAATATGACCCGTATTTGAATACTCAAACTACCAATTAAACTTAAAGAAACTACGTTCGTCCTTCGTATATCAATTAATGTGATTTTTACTCCGAAACGTACACAAGATAAGTACAAAAGAGAATTTTTTCTTAATAAAAAGAATATTAAAAAAAAAAGTTGCTCATACACCACAGTGACTATTATTTTTTGATACAAATTTATAAAAAAATCTGCTGTCGAGGTTGCAAAAGAAGAAATCTTATTGTTTTTTTGAGTGTTTGTGTTCTTGTTAATAATCAATATGAAATATGTAAAATTCTTTTTCGTTTCGTTTGCGATCCTAACAATTTTTCAACGAACAACTTTTAAAATTGTATATGCCTTTAAATACCTATGAACATACATATAATAATTTCTATTTATGAGTCTGTTTTATTTTAAGAGGTCTAAAAAGATGAAAATTACTGAGAAGATTCTGAGGCAGTACAAAGTACCTACTTAGTATTTAACCTAAAGAAATCTTATGTAGATTGATAGAACCCGAAAAGTTTTGTCCAAAAAAAAAAGTGAGATCATATTCAAAAGTTACTAGTTAAAACGCAACTTTTGAGACCTCTTTCGATAATATAGAAGCAAAACCAAAAATCTCTACCATTTATTAAAATAATTCTAATCACGATAATCGCAATTGATAAAGCCAATCAAATCTTAACAAAAACGCATATCTTATTTTTATTTTGATGCAATTACCACCCAAAAAGTCACAAGACTCAGGCTTTTTATGTGTTGATGATGTTGATGCTGACATCAACCAATTTTGACACATGAATTCAAAAAAAAAAAAGCTTATTTACTCTATGTCCCTCGTTCATGCGGTGCGCAGACAAAAACTATTTAAAATACACTCATCGTTATACCATAATTTAATGGTATTGCTCGGCAATGACAGTGGCACGGCGACGATATACCAAATAAGTACCAAATACCGATACCGACCGATACCATTCAAATATTGCACTAGAGAGAAAAATAAGCTTTTATTTTGTCAAAGCTCTCTGTGTGTCTCTGGCACAATTTTTATAGAAGAACAAATACAATAATCCATGAATGGATGCCAGAAATATCAACACCTCTCTCTCTCTCTTGGTCTCTTCTCCCATTTTCTCTCTCTCTGAAACACATGTGCTAAAGGGGATGAGGGTATTTTCTTTGTATACATAAAAGAAAACTAACCTCTCCCATTCAATGTTGCACGTTTCTATGCTTCAAGAGTTTCATTGTTATTTTTGTATCCATTTTAGTATATAAGATAAATATATATCGTATTTATATAGGAATGAATGTATGTAATATATTAAACACGACATCATCATCAACATCGGCTAATATAGGGGGTGTTTTATCCGCCACCATACCATCCGACCGACCACCCGTATTCATTCGCTAACATTATACACAATTCCACTCCCTTCTTTATGGGAAACGAAAAAAAACAAGAAGGGTTGCAATTGAATATAGAGAAAAGATCTACGATACTCTGTAGAAATGAGTCGTACCTATATTTTTGTTGTTTTTAGTTTACAACAATTTCCAATGTCTTGTTTGCTATTAATGTATGTCAGATCGGAACTGTCAAAAAATTTTATTCATTATTTCCTTTTACTATAAAATGGTTTTATACATATATTTTTTTTAAAGATACATACATACGAAATTTATTTGTGAGTATGTGTGATTAGGCAAAGTAGCTTTTTTATTGATATAATTGGTAAAGTGAGGGAGACAAAAAGCTTTTTAACATCTCCTTTGCTGAATGAATTTGATTTGTTATTGTAAAGTTTGACAGATGGAATTGTTTTTGGCGTTTGTTTGTTTGTCCAAACCTACATAGGTGAAGTTATAAAATGACAAGAACACAAACTAATACTATACCTATGTGCTAAAAAAAAGATTTTGGTTTTAAACAAGTATGCGAAAAACCGTGTACTGAAAAAAAATGTTCATAAACCTTTTTTGAATGGGCATTTTCACTGTAACGGGTGTGACACACTTACTTTGTTTTTTGTTTCTGGTTTGCGTACTATTCACTAAATAAGATATTGAATAACTTCAACACCTAATGTATTTACTTGTTAATATATTTTTAAAGTTACATTTTGTATAACTGTCTTTTAATATCACAAACACTTAAGATAAGATAAAACGGGTGTGACGTTATGAAATCGATTCAATCTGCCACGGTGGCTTTTAGAGGACATATTGTAGATTTTGAATGAAAATTTGTGGAAATCGTATTCAATATGAAAGAAGCTTTATTTCGTTTCCAGTAAGCATATCTTTGAAGGAAATTTATAAAAAAAAAACTGTGTTCTTATAACAATTCATAAATGTAACGGGTGTGACATATCATAGTCAGAATCCGATTGCTATAAATAAAAAAAAAAAACTATAAAATTATTAAAGTAAAAAGTATAAGTATGTATTTAAATACCGCATAATTTACTTTTCTTATACGTTCACTTTAATTTTTTGCCTATTAGTGGTCAAGCCGCGTGAATTACCTAAAAGTAAAACCTATCACTTAGCTCTATCAAGGAATTCGTCAAAAATAAAGCATGAAAATATCGCCAGGTTTTGGAGCATATAATGTACCCATAATTATAAAAGTGGGCTAAGTCACTTTTTGCATGGTCTCAAGAAAAACTAATTAATAATTTTATTTAAACAATTTAATGATATTTCTTTTTTTAAAACAATTTAAGGAATAAAAAATACGTATATTTACTGCAATTTCGCTTTGAAAATGAAGTTTAAATCTAAAATTATATTAAGTTTTATGCTAGATTTAATCGTTATTTTTTGCAGTGACTTAGTCCACTTTCATAACTAAAGGCACATTTATATCAATGAAAACAGTACATATTATCCTGTCATGGGGTCGAATTACGGCATACTTTCGTTAACGTATGGTTGCTATGTCTATCTATCTTTTTCTACTGATTAAATAGAGACAGAAATAGTCAAAACGTTAACGTATGATCGTAGTCGTGTTCCGTGATTCGACCCTTGTATTTATCTTCTATCTAAGTCAACCGAACACAATTTGGGAATGTGCGATGCATTCATAATAGGGAGAGAGCACGATGAACGTGATAGTATTTTCTTTTAAGCCATTTTCCGAGTTTAAAAAGAAGTATGTACGTACATCGTGTCGGCTTAGATTACAAACTGCTAACTGTCAATTGCTAACTCTAAACACAAATTTTTTCAAAAATGGATTAAAAACAAAAAAAGCTTTAAAATCTTTTCAGTTCTCAAGAATATTTTTATTTGGTTTTGTATATGTGCCCATGATTATGAAAGTGGACTAAGTCACTTTTTGCATTGTTTAAAGAAAAACTTTCATAATAATTTTCTTATAACGATTTAATTATGTTTCTTTTATGAAATCACTAGAAAAGCAATAAAGAAGTTTATTAACTGCAATTTCGCTTTCAAATAAACTTTACCCCTTAAATAATAATTATTTTAAGGCTAGATTTGAGGCCATTTTTAGGAGTGACTTAGTCCATTTTCATAATAAAGGGCACATATATTTGAACATTGAGCAGGTTCAGAAAAGTAAGGGACTAAATATTTAGTATGTTTCGGGTCTCTGATTAGTCAGCTGTCAAAAAAAAAATCCTTCCAATTTTATTGGGCACCTTCAAACTGTTTACATAAAGCTATCGGATAGCTTTTTGTTGTTGATGTAAAAAATGTTAAAAATTAGCAGAGAAACGAACTATTTTCTGTCAAAAAATAATCTGAAGGTATCCGAGAATTTTTGGTATACCTCAGGTATCCGAGTGATCAGCTGATAAACATTTTGCTATTTTTTATTTTTATTTCTATTCGCGCGATTATTCAGCTTGAAAATAAAATAAATTTGCAAGGATTATAGTTAAATCGATTGTGCAATTACTATGCAACAATAAAAAAAAGGAATTTGCTCAAAAGAAACAATTTCCTTTTATATAATATTTACATATTTTTTTGTCGCTGCTATGGCAAACTTTCTGGATAGCTTTTCGTTCAAAGAGATATTCCAGATATGGGTATCCCAGGTAGCCTATCCCATAGGTGTTTGAACGTGCCCATTGGAAAGTTGATTGGAAATTAAGCCAAGAAAAATATCTCTAACTCGAAAAATTTTCGTTTAGAAAAGGAGTTGACACAGTGTTAATATAAGAAAGTGTTTTTCACTCTCCAGTCAACAGTAAAAGTTTTTGTTCTTCGGTTCTGAAACTTTGTTACGGTCGCCATCTTTTTGTTAGGGGATTTGTGCTTCGGTTGATATTGTCGTATAAGATGAAAGTACTTCCCTTTTTTATCTATAACTATAAGCGGTACGATTTTTACATTGGGAAAATGCCTTTATGTACAGTCTGAGTGTATTAAAATAACAAGTACTGCAGTTCAATTATTGTAACAACATTCTTTTTTCAGCAACATAAAGAAGAACTTTACATCCGAAACAATTTTTTTTTTTTTTAAATCTAAGGGCCAGTTAGGCTTGAATCCTGAATTCTGAAAAAATACTATCTTTCATTAAAAATGTTTCTGAGAATTAACCTTACCCACTAAAAGAACCAGACTTGAATTGGTCTAAAAATGACAAAAAAAAAACGAAAATCACCAACAAGAAATTAAAACAATTTCGATTTTTATTAGGCCCATTGACTGTAACTTGAATACCAAAACAGTAATTAAACTTCCTGTTGGGACATCCCTTTCAATTGCTTCCTTTTTTTTTTGTAAAATATGCATACTTCAAAATTGCCTATACCAAAGGAAGCAAATAGTGAATAAACAAAAAACTAAAACGAAAAAAAAAAAAAAAAACAGCAAAATATGTCGAACATATGGTTACCTTTTGCATATTTACAAAAATACGAGTACGTATATGGTTGTTTTCGAATCTTTGTTCCCTGTTCTCGAAAGAAAGACAAATTACAAAATGTAATTTAAACCTTAACAGTGAAGCAGGAAATTGCATTTTTGGTTTTATTTTTAGGTTATTTTTTTTTTTCACAAATTCGGAGGCAAATTTATGTTAGCAATGTTTAGCAGGTAGAGAGATAGATGAGGCTGATGATGGTGAGCGGTGAGGTGATGATGAAGATGATAAGGGGGGAGAATATTCACTTATATTTATAGACATTCCTATGCAAATTATGAGATACATAAAGAAAGTATCGGTTTTATAAAATACGACTATACGTATAGTGTCGGTCGGTGTGGGTACGTAGAATCAAGTGTGGTCAAGTGGACACCACCTGTTATGCCATGGAAACTGTTGGTTGGCCTTTGCTCATTTTATTTTTAAGGAGGATTCTAAGGCATTATAAAATGTATATAGTGTGTTCGTTTAAATAAACGTCACTATAGATGCTCATACATATATTGTATCTACCTTTTTTTTTCTTTTTAGCAAGAATTTAAAATAAACCAAACACAGTTCATGGCAACGAACGGGTTCCAAAATTGAAACTATAAAGGATGTCGATATATCTTTACATGTACATACATACATACTGGAAGTATATTATAAGATCTATTAGGATATTCTAAAATCAAGTTGTGCATATATAGCGTTATGTGAAACCTAGAAACAGAATAACAACAAATAATAATAATCATAATAAGACAACTGGCAAAGAAAATATTCATAATGATTTTGTTGAATCGAAAAAGAGAATATCATCATAACTTGCTTGGTGGCTTATATCTACATATCTCAATGGTTAAAGATTTTATGTAGGCGGCGAAAGAGTTTCAGCAGTTTGAGGTGGGCGTAAAGAATTTTTCTTATCGATCATGCAGTCAGTTTAGAATGAAGAGGTTTATCTTGTTTTGTCTATTTTTATTTTGTTGATGTTGTTATGCATGCATGTATGTTTATCTATTTTTTATGCGGAAACGAATTAATTGAGGTCGGTTTTATGTGGTGTCCAATGTGTTTACACATCACCTATGCCGGTATGCGTACACGAAGCTTGCTCAGGAAGTATCCATCACATTTATCGACATGAAATGCATCCAAAAAGTAATGGATGAGTTTTTTTTCAGATTTATTACCTATTTATAAACAAAATTAGTTAATTGATTATGATTATTTTACTTCATCAATATCGCTCGTAACATTTTACATATTCAAACATTTATCTTTACTTTAAACTAAAAAGTGTTGCTGGATTTCTATGAGAGAAATCAAGATGTTAAAGATGCCGAAAATATGCATATCAGCATCAGGTAAAATAGATGGACGACGGACGTTTGATCTTAGATGATTCGTACAAGTTAAAAAAAAAAACCAAACCAATCAGTTGTCTGTAAGCTGTAACTAAAGGCAGTTAAGTTCTTAATTTACTCTGGATTGTAAAGCGCCATTTAAGTTAAGAAAGTACGAAAGGGAGTTTTTGCTTTCCTAGGTTCATGTTTTAACTGCTTTGTACAAAATTCGATTCGTCCATTAAAGTAATAATGTCAGGAATAGTGAATAAAATGTTAAAAAAAAAATCGTTTTTGGAAGTCAAATATGTACTCGCATAAAGAAAACAAAGACTATCCACAGTATATTAAAATATAAGCTCAAGTTAAAACTTAGACTGTCATAAAAAGTATTTAAAAGTTGTTCACACCGAAGAATGACGTGACGCACTCCTTACTAGTTTTTGAAATAAAAAAAAGATGGCAAGGACCCTATTTCGCAAAAATATAGAAGCTTCGAGCCTCAAAAACCAATTTCGAATTCGTAGAATCAAAATTTTCCCAAGCCCTTTTTAGTGTTGGCCCTGCGTTATGCTGTTGTCCACAATGTAGAAAAGAACTCTATATTATTCATGAGAGCAGAATAACCTATATCAGGAAAGGGCATGATTGGTTATTGGAATAGCGTACTGCAAACACCTCTATTCGTCTGGTCTTCTACGATAAAAAAAAAATACTACTCAAAATATATGGACGACACCTCCGTTAATTAAGAAACAGATTCCCGGGCATGAATTCCATAGAAAACGTCTTTTAGAGCTTCTCAAGACAGCTAAATAAGCTCAAAACTACAAATTGATTATATGCCCTGAAGAACCAAGGCGCTTATTAAACCAAAAGAGAAACAACAATTTTCCAAAAAAAAAGGTGGTTTTTGTATGTTATTTCCTATCAAAATTTATGATTAAAATTGTGCCTTCAAACAATTTGGCAATATTTACTTGTTTGATCAAACTTAGATAATATGTAATAATTTTTTCTTTAAAATACAGTTGTAAAATAGATGTTCCCATTCTGAAAGAGGCAATCTCATTTTTTCCAATTTCATTCTCCGCGTTCAACGTTGAAAAATAAAAGAAAACCCAAAAAAAACATGCATGTCCTGACTAAACCCCTAGTCAAAAGGTTTATACTTTTTTGTGTTTAATGTAGCCAAGAACCTCATCAAAAATGTTTACTTTAAGGCTATATCTAAAAAAAATGGCCTCATAAGTCAACATATACTAATTTCAAATAGCAAAAAACTTTAACCATCTTGGGGCGCCATCTAGCGTCAAAATAAAAATCTGAAAAAATTAAGGGATTTTTTTTAGAAACAGTTTTTCCACTTAGGAACTTGATTCTCGATGTTCTAATGTACACATTTCAACTGAGCATTAATCACCCGATTGAAATATTAGTTTTTTTTACATTTATTTATTAAATGAGTCTGGATATAATTCTTTGGCGCCGGGTACAAAGGTGTTAAGTCAGAAAATGTAGTTTTGAGGAAAATGAAATTGAAGTTTCAATTTTTGTTTGTAAATCTGAATATTATTATTTTTAAAAAGTAATGATGCAGAAACATCATTTGTAGGCTCTATTTTAATATCCATATGCTGTTGACCAGAAAATGACCGTTTTTAAAAAAAATTTGTATTGACTTAACACTTTAGAGCCATTTAGTCATCAAAAATTAACTTGGTCCAAAGGTGTTAAGTGAAGAAAAATCTTTGTTTACATTGATAAAAAGGTTTAATTTATAAAAGAAAGTTGGAAATATTAATGTGATTAATTACCAAATGTGAAAATTCTTTTTGAAATAATATAATACCTACTGTAGAAAAATCGCTTTTCGTTTTTTTTTTCTTCCTCTTGACTTAACGCTTTAGGATCAAATTTTTGATTTAAAAATTAAAAATGAATGCAAAAAAAAAGGAGTTATGTCAACTTATTTTTGACTTAAACCCTTTGTACCGAATCATTTCTAACGGAAGGAGATACGCTAGAGCTATGGCGATAGGACCAAACGAAAGAGAAAAAAAAACTGACTGAAGTCCAATAAAAATCCGAAAATCGATTTTTTTGACTTAACCCCGTTGTACCCGGCATCAAAGAATTATAATGTAGAAAATGGCCGGATACTACTTGTATTACACGTTTCCTACAAAACACAAAACACAGATTTTTTGATACTTTTTTTTAGAGTTTTTATAAAAATACATACATTTTTGACAAAATAAATGAACAAGCTTGTCTTCCTTTTATTAACATTGACATTGATCATTCATAGTTGTTTGTTTTTTTTTTTTTTGTTGGTAGGAAGAGCAATTTGTTCATAATTAATGTGATCAGCTTTCACCATGTTGAGTTTAATTAATTAACTGTGACATCACCCATTGTAAGTCGAAGATTAAAATGATACATACCTATAAAGTTGTGATATGATATTTTGATGTACCAATGTAGGGACTTATTTGGATATTTTTTTGTACTTCAACTAGGTTAGTACAAGAGAAAGGTGAAAGGAAGTAACAATTTGGAAGGCTTTCAAAATTTTACTTTATATCCCTTTCCACTTCTTTATTAGAGCCAAATCGCTTCTGAGATACAATTTTTGTATGGTCTCAAACAGATAAAAGTTTTATGATGGCCGAGCAGGAGAAAAGGGCAATGGGCAAGTATATAATACCAGAAATTCTGAAGTTTTCCCATAGCCAAAGATTTTTTGTGAACAAGTGCAAAATGATTTTTATTTCTTCTTGAAACAAGAGACCTCCTCATGAATTTCGGCGACCAGCTGATCAAAAAAGTATTGAGCAATACGGGCTGTAATTGTTATGCCCTTTCCAAGTTAATCGACAAGCAGAACACATAGCCTTCCACCGCTTTGACTGTTATTTTGTTTTGGGGTAGATATAGTGGTGGACCCAAGTCTCGTCCATGGCTACAAATCGCCGCACAAAATCTATCCGATCCTTCTTTAAACGGTCCAACCATTCCTTTGAAATTCTTTTTGTGAGCTTGTTTTTGATCAGCATCAAGCAAATACGGGACTCACACCTATGTATGTACAATACCATCATATGGACCTTATCGATGGTTTTTCAAGGACGTGCAACTACTTTTTAATTCAGCTGCCTGTTTTTTGAAGGTTGACGTCTGCGTAAGTTTCTATCATCTTCGAATGAATCTTAGCACTGCCTTATATTAAAGTTTTTATTTTAGGATGATTTTTGAAAAAAAAAAAAATTAAAGCCTAGTACGCTGCTGAAGCGAAACGAAAAATTTTGAAGTCTCCAAAGTCAACAGAACAGCGAACATGTTAACAAAAAAATACCATCGGGTATTATAGCAAAGTCGAATTTATGAAAATACAAATAAAAAAATTCAAGAAAAAACATCAGAAAATAAGTTTTTAAGCACAAACAAAACAAATTTAATTTCTTTCAAGATTTCGTTAACGAAATATGGGAAATTTCGTTTCGCATCAGAAGCGTACTAGACTTAACCAAAAAAAATGAGATACAAATTTGAGAACTGTTCGTAAATGAGTTTGTGAGATTTAAGCCATGAGATGGGTTCTTTTTCTAACAATAGTCAACATCATGTTTTTTTTTATTCAAAATAAGTTCTCTAGCATTAAAAAATTCCCAAAAACATCCACTCTCTCATGAGTGTTCAACTCATATTATGGAGGTGAGTTGGAAATACATAGGTACTTACGAATCGTAACTATTTGACGCTTCAAAACGAGTTTAGGAACGATGTTCAGCTGCCAAATATCTAGTTACAAATCGTAACTATTTTTTATTAAAAGAACGATAAAAGTTAACGATAGTTAACAATAGTTAGCTATTGTTAGCCATTGTTAGCTCTGGTAGGAACGCTATAACTGTGTCAGGCCGAGAATGTTTCATCTTGCCCTCTAAAGTATAACTAAATTATGAAATTATTTAAGGCTAGTTTAGGCCAAATAGGAATTTAGGTGGGCTTCGAGAAAATGGAATCCGTTTAAAACCGAAAAAAAAACACTTACAAAAAAATGCATTAATTGTTCAAAACATACTTAAGTTCTAAAAAATATACATAATTTACAGTAAGATTTCTTATCTAGCGAATGTGGGGTTATTTAACTAAAAAACATACAAAAAAAAACAGGATCAAAACATGATAACACTGGTCTACAAAATTTAATTTTTTTTTTGGTGCGGGCACTTAAATATACTTTTCTATAGGTTTTTGATGTGCTGAACTCGAATCTGAAGTCATATGAAATATCCTATCAGCTCCCGTTTTTGAAATATTACTGTTTGAAAGTTAAAAAAAAAATCGTGTTTTGACTTATTTTGAAGTTAACAAGATTTTCCCCACATGAACCAAAATATACTTTATTGAAGTTTTTGGTGTGCTGAGCTCGAATCCGAAGTCAAAAATATCCTAGCAGTTCACGTTTTTGAAATATTTTTGTTAGAAAATGCAAAAAAAACGTTTTTTTACTACTTTTGGTGCTATGCCTTAATTTGAAGAAATTTTTTTTTAATATAAATCATAACGGTTTCTATAAGAATTATTTTCGTTCTTCCAAGACCCGTTTAAATCTTTGCAATATCTTTTTTACTGCGCGAGATATCTTAAAATGAAGTAAGAATGTTTGGCTTGATTTATCAAAAAAGGAGATGAAAACGAACAGTAAAAAAGATATCGAAAAGATTTAAAAAAATCTTGAAAGAAGGAAAACAGTTCTTACAGAAACCGTAATAAATTGTATTTAAAAAAAATTTCTTCACATAAAAGCATAACCTCAAAAGTAGTTATGTTTGCATCTTCTAACGGTAATATTTCAAAAACGGGAGCTGATAGGATGTTTTTGACTTCAGATTCGAGTTCAGCACAACAAAAACCTTTAGAAAAGTATATCTTAGTCTCGGCACCAAAAACGTTGTTGACTTGTGTAATCGGATAAAGTGTTATTACCGACTTCCAAAAAGGAGGAGGTATTCAATTCGACTGTATTTTTTTTTTTTTTTTATGTTTGTTACCTCATAACTTTGGACTGAGTGAACCAATTTTGATAATTCTTTTTGTATTGGAAAGCTGGTGGCTGCAATGTGGTCCCAATTTCGTTCAGTTATAGCAATAGGAATTACAGTTGAAACTTGATTAACTGGGATGGTCGGGACCGAGCCCATTACGGATAATCGATAATCCCGAATAATAGAATTTTCTTTTCTAAAAGAAAAATGTATGTGCATTTAAGTTTTTATTAAAAAAATTTAAAGAAAAACTACAACAAACATGAGATTTTCTTAAAAAAAACAAACAACACATATCCCGCAACTTCTTTTTGCATGTGCTGAATTGAAGTGAAGGAATATGTTCGGTCTTGTTCTCATTTTACTGATAGTAGAGTTTATAATGTGTAATAGAGTTTAAATAAATACATTGTCTTTGTTGTCGAGAAAAAATGTCAAATATTTTTATTACGGATCGAATCCCGGATAATCGAGTTTCAACTGTATTAGAAAAACCATAAAACCCAATTTTGATCCATGGAAGTCGGTTTTGTTTTTTTATAAAAAAGATTATTTTAAGTCAGTTTTTTTTAATAAATGTATAAATTTGTCACGATGACGAGTGAGGAAATCACATCATACAGTGATAGTTGTTAGTTGCGTTACGCAGCTATAAATGATGCAATGGAATCCAATCAATTTTATTCTTTTTTAGTCTTTAGGTTGATCCTTCTAATTGCATTGTCATATTTACAAAAAAAAACCTATTTTCAAGTTATACAATCGCTATTTTATCAAATTTAAATTATTGATTCAATTTTACTTTTTTACAAATAAAAAGATATAAAACTCAGCACTGTCGTGATTTTTCCACCTACACAGTAAAGAACGAAAAAAAATTCAATCCTCAAAATAACCGATAGGACAACAATATACGAATTGAAACCTTACGAACGAAAGTAAATCGAAAGGACGAAGAAGAGAGAAAAAAAAGTTGTGTATATTATATACACCCAATTCGAATAGAAGAAGAATCCTATATCACATCATTCCTGACACATTTTTTTTATTCTTTCTTTTCTTAAAAAATATAAAAGGAAAATTATTAATTCCTTTTGTTCAATATAAGAAATTTTTTTAATTTAAACTTACCTTTCATGTCCTTCTGTCATGATTTGTAATCACAAATATCCTAATATTGAAGCGTAGCACGACCAGTTTCACCATGTTTAAAGCATAAAGACATCAGCCGCAACCAAAGTTCTTTCAAATAGGATTTTTTTTCGGTAGAACAAAAATAAATTAAAAATACAAAACTACCGAGTTTTTTTTACAACTACAATTTTTATTAACAACAATAATGCAAAAGCAAAATTTTATAATAATATATTTCCTTCCACTATTCTTTTTTGTTGCTTTTTTTTTGTTTGTTGTTGCCTTTGACTTTTGCACAAGACCCAACCAACCAACACTCAAAGAAAAAAAAAAAAAACTATACTATACACTCCCTTTTTCACTCAACATATAAAAAAAATATACACGACGAGACACGCAGATTTTCTTCTCATTCCCAAAACTAGTAGATGAATATTGAATTTTCTTTTTTTTCTGGATAAAATTTTACTTTCTTTCGGAATAATTTTTAATGAAAAAATATACAAAAATTGAAGGCAAAAAAATTCCCGATCAAATTTCTCCTTTTTTTTTTGATGAACCCCGAAGAACCTGTAAACTTTTTTTTTTTTTTTCAATTTCCACAGAAGAAAATCGAAATCGTAGGATTCCTCTCCTCCTTTTTTTCTTTCTTTTTTTCCTTTTGGGAATTATTTTCTTGATGCACTTCAGCTTTTCATTTAATTATTTTTCGTCATAAACAATATAAAAAAAGTTGTAACAAATAAATATAAATAAAATATTAAGGGAATTCAGAAGTAACTTTTTTTTTAATTTAAGCTGCAAGGTATGTATCGGAATTGGACGACGACGACAAGGAAATTGCAAGAAAAAAACACTTTTGCTTTTCAAACACACACTAGAGCTCTCTATATACAAAAAAAAAGAAAAAAATTGAGAAGAGAAAAAAGAACTAAAACTGGATTTCTTTGCTTTAATTTGTCACTTTCTTGTCACTGTTGGGATTATGTTTGATGGAAATTTGTTTAATTAAAGTTCTTTTTGTAGTTAATTTCCCATTTTTTTGAAAATTTTATCCTGTTTTTTAATGTTGAAAGGAAGAAGAAAAAAAAGGTTCTTCGGGTTACAAGCAGCGAAGAAATTTTATTTGTGCTGCAGAGCAAGAGCTGAGCCTTTTTGGCTTTTTTTTTTGTTCTTCTCACTCGCCTTCTTTTCCTTCTGCCACCAACTTCGGGTGAGATGAGTTTTTGTTTTTTTTTTTGAGCAAGTGAGCAACAAAATTTTTCTCTACGCATCGAAATTGAAGAGGGTTGACACTTTTTTTGTTTTGAAAAAAGTAGTTAGGTGAGTATGTAAATTGATTTTTATTTTTATGTTTATATCAGTCAGTTTACCTATTTTGTTTACCCATTTTTTCTGTAATTTGATTACACGCAATAAACATTTTTAAATTGTATTTATGACCAATGATCCATAGATCGTGATCAAAAGAGAAACAGATTGGTAAAAAATCAATTTAGTTTTTGATCAAAAGCCTTAACTACAATGACCTAAAAAGTGAAAAAGTAGGAAATTTACAGATGCAATTGTTGCTTCTGTAAAGCATTATAGAGGCAAAATTGTTAGTAGGGCACCTCAAATGGAACGGGGCTATTATTTTAAATTTTGTGGTCGGAAAAACTGTTACAAAATGAGTTTGAAAATTTTCACTTTTTGACTTTTTACAAAATGTGGCCGTTGTAGTTATACCTTAAATCTGTCAAAAAACTGATGTTTATGATCAGTCAAGTGAAGTTAATAAGGACACCAAATATCAATTTTTTGACAGATTTAAGCCTTAACTACATTGGCTCAAAAAGTACAAAAGTGAAAATTTTCAAACGCATTTTTGTATTGTTTTTCGGGCTGGGAAATAAAAACAAATGATGCCAGAAAACTTATTTTTTCGTCCAAAAAACATTTTCACTTTTGTACTTTTTCAAAAAGTGGTGAATGTAGTTAAGCCTTTAGATTAAAAAATTAATTGATCAGTAAACTCTTTTTTGCTCATATTTGTTTACTTTTTTAACCATGCTCCATCTTTTATTTTTCTCTCTACAGTAGAAATTAGTTTTTGGATCAATGAATATGATCCCGATAGATAGCATGATAAAGTGTTATTTTTGTTTAACGTGTAAAATTGATCCAGATCCACATACAACCAAAATTGTTCTTTTTTCTCCCATTTTCAATATTCGCACATTTTTTCAAAAAATTAAAAATAAATTGTATAGAGCAAAAATCAAAGGCAAAGAACAGTGTATTTTGACATTATGGAAAAATTTTACGTATGAAAGATCAAACCACCAAACATCCGAAACCCCCAGTAATGTGTTGTAATTTTTGTGTTGGTGAAACTGAAAAAAATTTAACCATAGTCCAAACGAATCTAAATCAGCGTATTTTTATTCAAGTAGTGCAATAAATCTCATATTTAATTTAAATTTCAGTTGAAATTTCGTACCAACTGCACAGGAATCACGGTAAAAAAAATATGGCAGTTGAAATTTAGTGCGATGTGAGTGGTATGCGTGATCATAAAGAAAAACAGCTTCTAACATGATAGTAAAAATCATCACTGGTTGACTGGTTCTTTTTTACTTGATGTAATTTTTTATTTATTTTAACTTAATTAAAAGTTAAAAAAAATGGAGAATACCTTTTTAAATATTTATACAAACTATTTAATTCATTTCGTTTTAAAGCCTAGTACGCAGCTGAAGCGAAAGGAAATTTTCCATACAAAGTTTTGTTAACGAAATCTTGAACGAAATTTAATTTGTTTTGTTTTTGCTTTAAAACTTATTCTTTGATGTTTTTTCTTGAATTTTTTTTATTTATATTTTTATTATTTTTACTATGCTATAATACTCGATGGTATTTTTTTGTAATATGTTCGCTGTTGACTTTGGAGAATCCAAAATTTTTCGTTTCGCTTCAGCAGGGCTTAAATAAACTATAAACTGCATTTCTTTCATACATTTTTTTGTATTCCGTCTTCTAAACATTGGGGCATATTCATAGTCGTTTTTAGACTCCAGTTTCTCTTAGACTGGGGATTATCCAATATTATTTGAATATATGATAAACTCCACACTCCAGTCTTTCTTAGAAGCAGCTTAGACTGTATATGTATATGCTTATATGGTCCATTATTTTTTATATTTTTAATTAATGCAATTCTGTCTATCATATTAGGTACTTTGGGTCATGGCTTCACATAAGGGGTATTCACGATTCGATGCAAATGGTCTTGTATCGTTGTAAAAGTGCAAAAGTGTAACATTTTCTTAAAATAAAACAACCAAATATACAAGCTACAAGTTTTTTACACTTTTACACTTTTGCTATACCCTAACCCTATTGCAAAAATATAATACAATGGTGCAAAATTTGTCTGTTGTAGTTGTAGTAACAGAAAAACAAAATTTAGCAATTTTTTTTTTTTGTTGCACCGGTTCGTGAATACCCCTAATATATGTACTTTTATTTCTGAAAATGCTCCTGCATGATTCTAACCTTTTTTCGTGCACTGTAAATAATACAAAATACGGAAGCAAAAATGTTAGTACCGACCGACGTCTGTGTAAAAAGTAGTTTCTTAGCAATTTCGTTGTCATGTTTTTCTTATAAAGTGTCAACTCTTCTATGCTTGTCACTTGGAGAGCGGAAAGCAAATGTTGTTGTCTTTGTTACGTATGTGTTGAAACCGCTAGGGGCGTGTATGTTTGGCCTTGTTCGATATTGAAATATCGAGGTCTTTTTTTTATTGAATGAAGAACCTAAATATTCAACGGCAAAGGCAGCCGATAAATACTGCGCATACTCTCAAATATTTTTTATTTTTTTCAATGAATTTTCCACTCTTGCAGGTTTTGTGAACTTTTTTTTATTGAATTATCCATTTGAACTTTGAAGGGTGGATTGTAATAGCATAACTAGATGTTGTTTTGATCTTGTACATTTTTTTGTATGATGCATCTAGTAGGATTGAGGGTATGTTTATACCTAGCAAAAATTAAAAATTAAAAGTTTCCCTTCATAAAATAAACTTAATAGCCTTGTTCCATTGGAGGTGGTAGTTTACTCGTGAGTAGAAATCTAGTACAACAACTACACGTTCATATCTCCTCGAGTAGAAGATCATGTTCTAGTACAAGATCTACTCATGAGTAAACTACCACCTCCAATCCCAAGTAACAATTTTACTTGCATAAGGTCCATTTTGTTCGATTCGACAAGCTATAGTTTGTATATGTTTAGTTTAAGGCTTATTTACGCAAGTCATCCATTTTGGAAAGAAAGGAGGTCTCCTTAAGGCTATCTAGAAGTGTTAAGAAGAAGCCTTGTAAATATCAGTTAAAGAAAACCTTTATAAGACCTGTTTGAACCGTTCTAAGGAAGCCTTGTATTTTCAAGTGACAGAAGGCCTCTATAAGACCTGTTCCATGAAGTTCTTGTAAGTATGCAAAGTTTTTATCCTGCAGATATGCAATGTTTGTAACGTATTAGAAAAAAACATTGCATTTCAATGTGAGATTTCAATTAGCTCCCAATTTTCCACTCATCTTTAATATTCGAGCATGGTCTACTGGTAAGGTGCTGGATTGGTAGGCATAGGTACGTGGGATCGATTCCTGGCCGGGCCATGTGATGAAAATAAAAGATGGTGTTCTTTTTCAATTAAAATAATATTCTCATCATTTCAGAACAACAGAAAAAGCAGTGGAATTTCCAAAAAAGGAAAAGAAACAAAATAGGAAAAATTAAAATAAATAAAATTATATGTAGAAAATGCAAAACAGAAAAAATCAAAAGAAAATAAAAAAATGAAATGAAATTCATTAAATTCCTTTTTTTTATGCATAAATTCAACATTTTCTACAACACCTTCAACAACTTCTATAAGGCCTTATTATAACATCCTACGCAAGTAATCCCTCTGCAGGAAGACCTCCGTAAGGCCATTTTAAGCTGTTTGTCACAAGCTATTAGCTTGTGGATTACCTGTGAAATTAAAAAGAAACAACTACAAAAACAAAAAAGAATTATTTTTAAACTGGTTTTTATTTGATTTTAAATCATGAATATTATCTTTTTATTTGAAATTATATATATTAAGTGTGTTTTTTTGTTTATCTATATAGATTTTGTGCAAAAAAACGACATCGAGATTTTTGAAATCAAAACAATTTACGTGTTAAAAACAACAAAAACTTTATCTGTATAGATTTTTGAAAAATCCAGATAATTATCCAGATTTTACTTTCTCTCGATAAAAACAGTAGTGCCAAGGTACTTTATTTGTTGTGTTCATACAAAAATATCTGAAAATATTAACAAAAAAAAAAAGCGGAGAAAACGAGGTTTAAAAAAAACTCTCACAGAAAAAAATAATCAAAAATTTGTTTGACATGGTTGCATTGAAATGTTAATATCTCGAGATATACGCAATGCACTTTTCAGATAAAAGTCTTAAATGGATCCTGATAAGATTGTTGAACAGATATGTATATAAAATTAACAAAGTTTTTTCGAAAAATTAGAAATAAAAATAAAAAAGTTTTCACATTTGATTTTTAAAAAATCGAAAAAAAATTCAATATGGCTACCTTCAAACGCTTATAACACAAGAACGACGCAACTAATGTTAATGGTCATGGTCTTAAAATGTAGCTAAGAATATACAGATCATTTTTGGTTTTTTGTAAAAAAAACAATTTTTTTGAATCCAACATGGATGCCATGGCCATATGAAAATTTTTGTTTGCATCCAACATGGATGTAATGGCCTTTCCACTTCGGAGTTAAAATAAAAAAAAAAACAAAAGCAACATTTTTGACAGACAGCTGCCAAAGTATATGTACAGTGGTGCCAAATGTTTGCATGGATTTCAAAAATCCCGATGTCGTTTTTTTGCACAAAATCTATATAGATAAACAAAAAAACACACCTATTATAATAATTATTCCATTAGTTTTTAGTCTATCTGTTAATAATAATTTTAAAATTATATAATTTTTTACCATACCCAGGAATCGAACTTCGTATCTGCTTGGTGGCAGTCCGCCACTCTACCCACTCGGCTATCCTAGTATATTCATTAATGAAGTCAAAAACTTAATCAGTTCAAATAGCAGAAATGTCAAAACAAAAAATGTCCGAGCTATATTATTCAATGTCAAAACCAAAAAGTGTCCAGCTAGATTATTCAATATCAAAACCAAAATCAAATACTAAACTTGGTAATTTCTTTAAAACTTCTATAAATCCATTAAGCAGGCCTTTCCGAAAACAAGCTTTTTTCGTTTAAGTTTCTTTAACAGTATTTAAACAACTTATTAGAAGTTGTTAAACAAGTTCGAACTTGTATAAGCAATTAAATTCTGAAGCAAGCTGTATAAAATGTAGTACCGGCGAGATCTCAAATTATAGAAGCTGTTGTGCTAGTTGGGAAATGATGTAAAACTAATCAAATATTCTAGCCCTTATAGAAATTTTGTTGGTCAAGGTACATACTGTGTAAGGAAAAGCATAGCATCATTTTCGTTTACCATTTCGTTTTGCTGGTGCTTCAGCAGCGTACTATGTTTTAAGAAAGTACTTTTTTACAAATTATTTTTTCAAAATATTTTTAATAGCCCTGTTCCATTGGAGGTGGTAGTTTACTACTAGTAGATGTTTTGGTTAATCTAGTACTATTATCTACTCATGCTCTTTTCGAGTAAATACGATTTGTATTGAATTCGTTGACGCACTGTCCATTTAAAATCGCTAGTAAACTACTAGTAGTACTTTGCCACCTCCCAAAGGACCAGGGCTAGTAGATGTATTGGTTAATCTACTACTATCATCTACTCATGCTCCTCTTCCCCAGTAGATACGATTTGTATTGAATTCGTTGAAAGCGCGTTCCATTGAAAATAGCTAGTAAACTACTAGTAGTACTTGGCCACCTCCCAAAGGAAGAGGTCTAATAAAAGTAAAATTGGGAGCACTTATCCATTTAAAAGTAGTAGAAAAAATCTATTACTTGTTTGGAAACACCCTTCAGTTTAACCAACATCTAAATAAAATTTCAAACATTCATCTGACGTTTAAACACTTTTACCAACCGAGACATGAAATAAACTACCTTTTCGTTTGATGTGCGAACATTTGATGACGGCTTTGATTCTCGTACAGTAACTTTTTTTAATTAAAATCTTATAAAAATGGCTAAAAAGAAAAGTGAAGAATATACCGGTGATAGCGGTGACGATAACGATTACGAGGAAGAGCCTAATTTCGATGATCCCGAAGGTTTTGTCGACGATGTTCCCGATGAAGGTAAAGCGGTTTTTCAACTACTTGTACTATATGCCAGCACAGCATGCACTCGGTCATGAATATAACCTCAAAACTAATCTACTCAATGAAAATTATGCGAAAATTTCACCCTTTAAAATGATTTTTTCAATTTTACAGAACTTCTGGCTGATATGCTGGAGCAGAAACCATGTGAAACTGATGGAGTTGAAAGTGTAGTTGTTGTGGATAATATTCCAAAAGTCGAGCCATCTCGAATGGAGAAATTGAAATCCGTCATTCTGAAGCTTTTTGCAACGTGTGGCGAGATTGTCAATGTATTCCATCCATTGGACGAAGAAGGCAAAACTAAAGGTTATGCATTTTTGGAATTCAATAATGCTACTAGTGCTGCTGATGCAGTGAAAACAATGAACAATCATCGTTTGGACAAAAATCACACATTTGCTGTGAATTTGTTTACCGATTTTTCAAAGTAAGTACCATTTTCAATTGCCAAATTTTGATTGAAACACACACTTTTGCTACATAAATTTCTAAAGGTAATTTTGATTGATCCATTTAAACATACATTCATAATTCATATTTTTTGTATCAGGGATGGAAAATGTAATTCAGTGCAAAGAATTAATTACTTTTGGTTCTATACCTATTTATTTTAAAACTGTATTGTCATTCCACAGACTAACGTCGGGTTTCTTGAGATGAAACGTTCTGATCAGGTCAGATGACACTGCGCCTGAATGTGAAAGTTTTGTATAAAATGCAAGAAACTTTTTTTTTTGTCAGTTTGGTATATCTAGTAAATTAATTGACTTGCGTGATACTTCAAATGTTTTAAAAAGAACCGTTCAAATTAATATCACTTGCCGGATTTAAAACGAGCAAGTACTTTCTGGATCTTTGTAGATCTCAATTGTAGCTCCGTAATTGAACACTCGCTTGAAAGTTCATCGCACTATCCATTGCGCATCGCGGTACTACATGATCTACTCTCTCTTAAAGGCGTAAGACACTGACCACCCAAATCTTTAGTATCTTAATGGTTAAATATGGCCCATTAAATAAAGTATGATTGGGTCTCACGCTCTTCTTCTTAAGTATAAAGCAGCTTAGATTTTTGAAAATTTTATATAAGAATTTTGTTAATTAAAAATAAAGAAGAATGAGATTTACATTCACAATTATTTAATTAAACAGTCATAACCAGGGATAGGATGTTGTGGAATTTGCCTTTTTTTCTTGCTTAATCGTACGACATTATAGCTTAAAAACAAACACGTTTCACGTCCCCCTCGTGCCAAATATATGTATTTTATTTTGCCTTTTTTTTACTTCTCTTTCGTTATTGCCTTTTTTTGTCTTTTCCTATGTTTTTTATCTTTTTAGCGTCTTAAAGGTAATGCCTACACACAAAACACTCAAATATACAAACAAAAAGCTAACTTACTCAGTATATTACTTGCTCAATATATCTATTCTATATTAAAAATTCACTAATTACCCCACACAAAAAAAAATTCGAATGAAAAGATCTACCTATGCAACTTGTTTGTCTGCTATTGCTACCATTTATTGTCTTCTACGTTCTATTGCGCGGCCGACAACCGACACGTATCAGAGTTCAAAAGCTAACTTACTCAATTTACAATACTCGATTTGAAGAAATTCTCCAGATTTTTGACATAATCAAGAGAGATTTAGAAGCTGCGAAAGGGGCAGTCGCAAAAGATGTTTTTGAGAAATACAGATCAATTTTTTTTTGGCAAAAAATGGAATCGAAAGAGTTGAACAAATAAATTGCGTAATACATTGGACCACAAATCCAGGGGTCGAACTACGGCATACGTACGTTAACGTATTGACGCTTTGTCAATATTGTCTCTATCATTTTCTTCTAATCAAATAGAGAAAGCAATAGTCAAAACGTTAACGAACGTATGCCGTAGTTCACTAAACTTTCAAATAAATTGTTCAAAATTGTTTATAATGTCTTTCTACTGGTAGCAAATAACGTTTGAGCAGAATTATTAGCAATATAAAAATTGTTTTTGGTTGAAAAATGACTAAAAACAGTGGAAAATTCTCAAAATAATTGAAAAAACTTTCAAAAAAAATTTTGTTCGAAGTCGTACCGACAAATCGAAAAACTAATAACGCCAGTCGATTTCTCGGGTCCGCAATAGGGCGAAACAGTTAATCGCGCACCTGTCTCAAAAAATTTTTTCAAAAAACTTGCACAGTGTAATTGAAAGTTGTATACATAAATCACATTTGTCATTATATTCAGAACAAATCAGGGGCCAAATCGTCGCATCCGTTGACGAAACCTCAAGCGTACGAAAGATAATTTCGTGATAGGTACATTAAACGAGCACAGCGATTGGGATGACGACATACGTTAGAAAACAGAACGAAATTTTTGGTAGAATGTACAACTGCATAGGCCAAAACATAATTACTGACAAATTTGACTTCGTCGACCCCTATGCGAGGATGGCCGAGTGGTCTGAGACGCCTGACTCAAAAAACAATGTTGCCTTCTAAAGAGCGTAAATGACATGGGTTCGAATCCCACTTTTGACAAGAATTTTTTTTTTATTTTTTTTTATACATTTTAGGAGTTTTATTATTTTTTTGGCTAATCACGTCGTTTTAGTTTTAAAATAAAATTTTTTTTTCCATATAATTCGAAATTGAGGAATTATTTTTTTCTTAAATCATTGGGGGTTGGTGCTGGTGCTTTTAAACTCTTTTGGTGAAATTTTATTTTGTTAATATATGCCCTAATGTATGTTTTCGTGATTTCAAACAGTTTGATTATTTTTAAAAGAAGATATTCTTATATTTTCATTACTTTTTGAACCCATTAACAATTTGTTCGAAAGCTTCAAACCAAACGAATGACATTCCGTTCAGTTGAATACGAAGTCGTTTGCTGTACGTATGACATCATGCCAAATGAACAGATTTCGTTAACGAGTTACTCGTTAACGTATGCGACGATTTGACCCCAGTATAATCAAACGAAAACAGCCACTAAACAGATTTCTTGGTCATGAATAAAATAGGAGACATCAACACCAATGTGGGTATTGATATTTAGGCTAGTAATATTGAAGATTCAAATTGTCGTTAGTTTCAATATTAACTTAATAGTTTTTTTTTAATGGACTTATACCACTTTAATTTACAACGACTCATATAAAATAGTTATAGTAAAAAACAGTTATGTAGATAAATAAAGTCAAATTGAAAAACAACTTTTATGTCATGAAAATTGTATATTGTAAAAAAATTATGAGTTTGAGTTCATTTGAATGAAATCTCATAAAAAAAAAACATTTTATACCATTACTATTAACAATATACTCGAATAGAAAATTAAACACTATTTACATTATAATTCCTGTTTACACTACAATAACATCCTTTCTTAGTGCTCACTTTAGAATTTATAAAGGATTTTCAGTTGAAGCTCGATAACTTTAAGAGCGTTAAAAAAAATTGAATCTTAATTTTGGTTATTGGAATTTCCGGTGCTTATGAAATAACGGGTATAGGGAAATGCTGAAAATATTGCCGCCATAAAAGTGCTTGTTGCAAATGAAACCACATCGATTCCATGGCTTTTACAAGAATTTGCCGTTGCTAATTGAATTTAAATTTAAAAAAATCATTTTCTTAGAATTTATTTTATTTTTCTACTTTTAGGTATGAAAATATCCCCGAGAAATGGGAACCACCCACTCCTCAACCCTTCAAAGTTCAGAGTGATTTGTACAACTTCATCACTGAACCAGATGCATACGATCAATACTGCGTTGCTGCCGAAACAGCTCCAAACTCAGTTCAGGTACAATTTTGGCAGAATACCTTGCCCGAACCAACTGAATTGGAAACCCGCGATCGCTTCACTGACACTTTTGTCAAATGGTCTCCACTCGGAACATATGTCGTCACTTTCCACAAACCCGGTGTAGCCATCTGGGGAGGCACTACTTTCGGGAAGATCAACAAATTCCCCCATCCCGGAACACAATTTGTTGAGTTCTCGCCGTGCGAGAACTACCTCGTCACTTATGGCCCCACAGCAACTGGCCAGATGATCATTATCTGGGATATTCGCACCGGTATGGAGAAACGTAGCTTCGTTTCCGATGGTAATTCAAACTTATCCATGTTCCGTTGGTCGCATGACGATAAATATGTTGCTCTAATGGGTGAAAATTGTATCCATGTCTATGAAACACCCAGTTTCTATTTGCTGGACATGAAGTCGATTAAAGTTCCCGGAATTCGCGGATTCAGTTGGTCACCAACTGACAACATTATCGCCTATTGGGTAGGTGAGGATAATCAAATCCCAGCTAGGGTTATTATCTTGGAGATTCCTAAGAAGCGTGAGTTGCGTAGCAAGAATCTCTTCCATGTTGCCGATTGTAAGATCCATTGGCAAAAATCTGGAGATTATTTGTGTGTTAAGGTTGATCGTTTCTCGAAGCAAAAGAAGGACAAGAAAGACTTTGATGTCAAATTCCTCGGAATGTTCTACAACTTTGAGATCTTCCACATGCGTGAGAAGGATATCCCTGTGGATTCTGTAGAAATCAAGGAACTCATTTTGGCTTTCTCATGGGAACCAGTTGGCAATAAGTTCGCCATTATTCATGGTGAACAAAGTAATTCGAATGTCAGCTTCTACGAAGTCAAGAAAGGACAAAAACCAAATCTGGTTAAGAAATTGGAAAAGAAATCTTGCAGCCATCTTTTCTGGTCGCCACGTGGTCAATTCATTGTCCTTGCTAATTTGACAATGGGAACATTCGAGTTCATTGACACCAACAATGATTTCATTGTTATGTCATCGCCAGATCACTTCCGTGCTTCTGAAGTTGAATGGGATCCAACTGGACGTTATGTCGTCACTGGAGTTTCTTCATGGAAGGTTAAAGAAGATACTGGTTACAACATGTACTCGTTCCAGGGACGCATTCTTAAGCGCACAATTTTGAAGAACTTTGTTCAATTCTTGTGGCGTCCAAGACCACCAACTTTGTTGACCGAAGCTCAACAAAAGGATATCAAGAAGACCTTGAAGAAGTACTATCCACAATTCGAGAACAAGGATCGTCTTCGTATGACTCGTGCATCGAAGGAGTTGCTCGAGAAACGTGCACAATTGCGCGAACAATTCGCCGAGTATCGCAACAAGCGTGTGGTTGAATGGAAAGACCAGAAGAACAGGCGTATGCAGCTTAGAAATCGTAAGAATTACATAAAATTATTTTATTCTTTTACAAAAGCTAATTTTTTTTTCATTTTCTCTTTTAACAGATGTCGATACTGATAGCTTGGAAACTGAAGATGTTGATGAAGAAATTGTCGAATTTTTGATTAAAGAAGAAATAACCGTTCTCGAGTAGACGACTTCAAGATTCCGTTTATCACACTTTAGAAAAAATAACTTGCCATTACGAACACAAAATTATTTTAAAATAAATTAGCGATCTTTCCATATGAGAATAAGTTTAAAGATCTTTTCCAAATAAACAACAATTGGTTGAGATCGCTTTTTGCAAGTTATTTTTTTTTTAATAAAAACAAAGTGAAAGAAATTGATTAACAAAAAAATACACGTCTTTGGCTTTCATTTTCGTTTGTACTAATTTTAAGCCAACTGACAACACATTTATATATACCAATAATTAATATCTTAATCAAAGGCATACTTCTATTTATTGTAAACAAAACAACAGTTTTTTAAGATATTTTTTTCCTTATACTATTTAGGGTTTTTTTTAAATAATAATTCGCAAAAGATGACATCAACTTTCAGGCGATTTTTTCATAAAACAGGAGAAATAGGAAACAATTATAATATTTCTTGTAAAATATTTTATTGGATCAATGTATTACTAGATATTCATATTAAATACAATAATATTCAAATTACACAATTATGTATTGCCACAAAAAAAAATGTCGAGTTCTTTGTTTTCATTTTGAACTGTAATGATTTGTGGTTAACAAGGATGTTGGATTAAATTGAATGACTAATTCGCGAACATAATCTGTTTTAAATAGACGAAATGATTTGGTTGTAAGGAGGATATACAATTGAATGACAAAAAAAAAACCTTTTTTCCTTTTCCATTATAACCCCTGAAACATCATTTTTCCAATTCGAAGTCCTGTGAATTTTAGTCGTTTCTTTTTAGAGACTTATAACAGAGAATCCTAAACTTTCAACCAAAGTTGTTAAAAAATGTTTTCTTTTGCAAAATATTATTAAGAGTCGTTTGTGATTAAAGAACATTCTTCAAAAATGGCAAGAATCACTTTGGAAAGAATGAATGGGGTACGCAGGCCGAATCACCCACTATTTATTATCGCAATCTAATCCTGTGTTTGATTGATGTCTCAAGTTCGAATTTGTTTACCAATACAAAACTTAACCCTCTAATGCATACGAAGCCAAATATGGTTTTGTCTGTTTGTATGCACGTTTCTCTTCTCTGTTACAAAAAAATGGTAAAGATTAAATATAATCCTCTTCTTTGTGTTTCTGAGAACCCATAGATATAGTTTTTTCGTGTGTCCGACACAAAATAAAGGTGTATTTTATGATCACAGGTGAGTCGATCAGTCGTGTGCATTGAAATCGAAAGTGTAGAATATATTCATACTTTAAGTGTTAATTACTGGGTTTGTTTGGAAAGTTAAGTGGAATTAAAAATTTATTTTTGCTCGATTGTATAATTGTGTATGCTATGAACCAATTTTTATTGAAAAAAAATTATAGGCCTGGTCTTGGGAGGGCAAAAAGTACGGAAGCCATATTTGGCTTCGTATGCATTAAGAGGTTATCAATCTACACAATTTGTTAAATTTTTTGTTGGAAAATTTTGTTTGATTACATTGTTATTTTACTTGGAAGCTATGTTTTACTTCAGAAATGGAGCCCCTTCGCTTTTAGAGACATTTTTCTCATGTTAACACCATTTCCAGCGGCGTAACCACAAAAATGTTGGGGGGAGAGGGGCTCACCTGTAATATTTTTCAGTCATTTTATTACTTTTTAGTTATTGTAAGATCTGGGAGTGGCTGAAAATGTTGGAGCAAGACTTACTTCGACAGTGGAAAGAATGTGAACCAGAAAAAATATATACAACGGACATAAATAAATTGCTTTTCTCGGTTCCATGTCTTAAAATGAGCCAAATTTGAATTAATTCTTAACCTTTTGTAATGCAATGTATTTATTTTACTTTATTTTGTTTTTAAATGACAAAAATTTATCTTTTGATATTTTTAATTGTATTCTTTACATAATCTGAATAAGTAATATTAGTAAAATTTCTTACCCCTTAATGCATACGAAGCCAAATTTGGCTTATAAACAAATTTTTTAAACAAATTAATTTAAACAAATTTTTTTAATGAAAACCGTTTTAAAACAACCCAAAGAACCCATGTAAACTATTTTTTAATTTTTTCGTCCGCTAATATTAATTCATGCAGTAGAGGGTTAAAATAGAAATTTAATTGAACTTGTATGAGTATATAATGTCGTTTTCTATTGACTTTTGAGATTTTTGTGTAAAATTCTCAGATTTTCCACCGCAAATAGAATATGAAATCTAGTTTTGTAATTGTGTGCGAAATCTGTGCGTATAAAAAAAATAAAACAACAACAAATGTTCAGACAAATGTCAAACAGAGATGTGTGTGTGAAAGTGCGTGTGTTTGTATGCGTGAATCTTGATAAAAATCCAGAATCAGATTCTTGAATCTCAGATTCATTTTTTTGTCATGAAATCTGAGATTTGTCCACTATTTCCCCTCTTCACCCCCCCCCTTTCAGCTGTGAAATTCACAAATCTCATTCTGAGATTCGTCAATAGAAAACGACATAAGTTTAAATTCGACTTTATTTTTTTTATATAGTTCATTTTTTAGAGTACAAGCCGTCATTTTTGTGAGTATACGAATCTTTTAAGAAAATTGATCAATTTAAATAAAATTCTCAGCGCTTTAAGTTGAGACATTCACCTGAAACGTATAGTAGAATAGGAATATCATGATTCATGATAAGAGTTTCGAAGGAAAAAACATTCAAAAAAATCATCACGGTCTTAAACGGCTTTCACAAAGAAGTAGAATCTATTAGACCTTTTCTGCTATTTGATTCACGTGAATCGAAAGATTTCTTACCTTTATCACTTCAAACTGGCTTTGAAAACTCTCTAACTTTTAAAAGCAAGGCGTTGTTTTCGTCCGTATAAGAAATTCTAAAGAAAAAAAAGTGCTTAAGTTTCATTTTAACCCCCATTCAAACTCTTCTTTTTTTAGACATATATTTGTGGAAAATTTTCTAAATATCATCGAAATTACGTTTGTCATGTAGGCCTTAGAATGTAGGCCGATTACAGAAAAAGGCTGCAGATCGCTTTTTGAGTCGGAAATAGGAATATGAAATGTTGTTGATTTCACGTTATCTGCGTACTAGATTTCAAACCTAAAATTAAGCCAAGCTAAGGATTTGTAGAAAATTTTGTATGGAAGCTAAAATTTAGCAAACAGCTAAAAATCCTCCAAAATCTTAGATTAGCTTTGGCTCAGTTTAAGGTTTTAGCCCATACAAAATTCTCTCCAAAATTAGAGGAGATTAATGGTGTTTTCGTTTGGTAAAGAAATCAATTTATTTTTTTTATCTAAATCTGTCAACAAAAAAAAAAACAATTTTTGATCTGTTCAACTACAATAATTAAGTAGTCGCAACAACAGTTTTTTGACAGATTTAGATCAAAAAATAAATTGATTTTTTTACCAAAAGGGGGGTTCACATTGACTAACTTACCGGACAGACCAGCCGCCGTTTGGTCTGATCTGATGCTGTTTTGATAGTGTGAACACCCATCCGACGACCTGTCCGGTTTGCCGGATGGTTTTCAAAAAATTTTGATTTTTTGGTGGTCGGACGGACATGTTAGTCAATTGAACGACATGTCTGTCCGGCAGACAGTGATAATCCATTCTCTTGAATTTGAGAGCAGAATAGGTGAAAGATACATTAAAAATAAGATGAAAAATGGGTTTTGATGAAAATTGTCTGATGAGTGTGAACGAAAAATATAATTCAGCCATCAGGCCAAATGACAATGGGTCTGTCCGGTAAGTTGGTCAATGTGAACCCCCCTAAACGAAAACCCCATAAATTTCCTCAAGAATTTCAGGAGGGTTTTGTGTAGTTAAAAAATCACATTTTCGTTTCCAAATTTAGGCCTAGTGCGCAAAATCACCTAAAATCATAACTAAAATTTGACACATAAAATTTGTGGAGAGTAGATACATACATATGTACTAGAATTTTTCTTCATCCTAGATGTCAGAGATGACAGATATTTCTAAAAAAATTAAAATTGTTAAATTTCAAACATTGATCTTTGAATTTTACTTAAGTTTGGAAAAGAACTATATAGGTACAGTTGTTGGGAACGAAAATTTGAATTACATATCTTTCGGCTTAAATTCTCTGTTAAGTTTTGGCTCGTCTAAGTTTTGAAGGCTTGGAGCAACTGTATACCTTCCGGCTAGAATTCTTAGAGAATTCTCTATGGGATCTGAAGCGCTTTTATTTTCAAAAAAAATTTAGTTAAATATGTTTAAATGCATCATTTTCACTTTTTCGAAAACTTTAAATAAAAGTTAATCTTCGCTTTGTAAAAATATTAAAAAAGTTTTACTTGCATGGGCTTCCAAAAGATTTTTGCATAATAACATTAAAATGTGCTTCTAGTCTGCTTGTATTAAAATGTGCTTATTAGTTTTATTTTCTCACTTTTTTTTTTAAACCAACTCACCCTGTTTCGCAAACTGATAACAAGCCAAAAATTTCCGAATTCGCCTCAACAAACGTCAACAATTTTCGCTTCTGTCACAAAAACTTCCACATAAATTTCTTCGTGTTGTTCTTGTGTTAAAATTTTAATAAAAAAAAATGTTTTTATTTTAACCCGAAGCCGATAAAAACGAAAAAATAATAATTATTTATTTTGTTATAAATTCTTCAAACATCTACAATAAATTACAAACAAAAATTCATTAAAAATGCCAGAAGATTCAAAAGAAAATAAAGCCAAAAAGCTAGCAGCAGCACGTAAGAAGGTATAATATGCCCCAATTTCAAAACAGCCCTTATTAAAATAATATTCGATAAAAAAGTCATCTACATATGACACGTCACGGTTATTAAAAAATAAATATTTACATACTAATTTTTTAGCTAAAAGAATACCAATCAAAAGAAAAGAAAGACAATGACGCAGGAGGAATCCAATCGGACACAACAACTGTTAGCCAAAGTGATGCAGCTAGCACAGAAGGCAGTGAATCCATTGTCAATGAATCTCCGTCACCTGCCATGGAGAATGGTGTGGATGTTGATTTAGTGCAAACTTATGAACTGCCTCCAACTGCAGAGGTACTCGCAGAAAAGCCAATATCTTCCACACCAATCCAATCTCAAAACAACAACAGCAGCATCGATACAATCCAAATCCTTATAACAGAAAAAGCTGCTTTGTCGTCTGAACTCAATACATTGCGCAACATTTGTCGTGAAAAAGAATTGGAAACTGAAGAACTGCAGGCGCAGTTTCAGTTGACGTCAAAGCGTCTGCAGGATTTGCAAAATGAATTCACTCACGAGCGTCAAGCAATGAATGAATTCAAATCAAAGAACTTAACTATGCAAGTTCATATGGAAGAAATTCGATCTAAATATGATGATCAAACTGAGCACTTGGAAGAGACAAAGAAACTCTTTTTAAATGAAAAAGAACGTAATCAATCGTTAAGTAAGGAGTTGAAGGAGGCAAAGAACGAACTTGAATTAACAAAGATTCGTATTAATCAATTGTCTGATGAAGCAAGTGTGACACAGGACAATCGTGTAGAGTCGCTGACACAAACACAGTTTATGTATGAACAGCAAATACGTGATTTACAAGTAAGATTTTTTTGTTTTCTTTTATTTTTGCTTAATATTAAGTGAATTTTCTAAAGGCTATGGTGCAACAGTTGACGAGCGATAAGGAACAAGCTAATCAACAATATCAAACTTATGTGCAACACTTGAATACAGAAGTTACGAATTTAAATGAAAAAAATAGTGAACTTGTTGAGGAATGTTCAAAGCTACAAGAACGTGAAAGACAATTTATTGATCATATAAGTGGATTGGAAAAGGAAATACAAAAATCGATTTCGAAACAGGATCAGGTTAAGGAGAATCAGGTAAATATAAAAGATGTAGGTAGACTTATGTAACTTAGATTTGATTACAAGTTGAAGGTCCTTCAAGTCTTATTGCGTATATGTAGCAATAAAAAAATCTTCTATGCTCAGATAATCTTACCAAATTGCTATTTTAATTCCTGCCAGAATTTTCAATACCGTGAAAAGCTGTCTCTTTAGATTATGGGTCATTGTTTGGTTACAGAGTTTTCTCGACACTACATCCACCTTAGGGTTACGCAATGGCGAATGTCGTCATAACAGTATGCTTCACTGTTAAGCCGAATAAATTTCTGAAATGTCTGGATTGAGAAATACACAGCATTACAGCCGTGCTAAGCAAACAGGGCGTATATCCTTTTTTGTAGTTTTGAGATAAATGCATTTTACTGACAATGGAAAGAGTTGAGAATTGTAAATGTATTCAACTTCAAAAATGATTTTAAACAAATAGTAGTAAGAAAGTTATATTTTTTTTTAGTTTATACAACAATAATAAATGGCTCAAGCTTTCTAAATGCGTATCTATTTTTTTTTTTAATTTTTAGAGTTAGAAATTAGTGCATTTTTTTTATTAGAGAATACAGCGGTGTAATATTATTGTGCCCATCTTCACTGACTATTTTGAGCCACTTGGAATTAAAAATGCGCTGTTTTTAGTTAACACATAAATAAGGCATTGTTTCAGGATTTAACTTATTAACTCAGTTCTGGATTTTTGCTTAGTACGGCAGTATTGCCCTCTAGAACATCTACCCATACATCAAGTGCTTGTTGCAAGGATATTGGCTCTTTACTTATGATTACTCTTTCTTGAGCAAAGAGTAACCGATTTACTTCTCGAAAGTCAATTACTGTAATAAAGGGCAAAAACTCAAAAACTAACTTTAATTGCGAACTTTTTGTTGGGTTCAAAGGGGCATCTTACTTGTATTTTTACTTGTTGTTACATGTCCATAATCTTTCAGAAATAAACTCCCGTGACTTCACATTTTCTAAGGGAAACCCATTTCAGTTCTCGTAGTTATCTATCAAATTCCTTTTTCAAAATAGAAAAACCCTTGACCCTTTCTCTTGCAAATTGAGAGAAGGTAAACTTCCCTCAACTGATTAGTCATCTGCTGGCCGCTTGGGGATTTGAATCATTATTTTGAACGATATAGACTCGATATCTTAAAAACTTAAAAAAGTAAAAAATGCTTTAAGAAAATGAATTTACAGTGAACTCAAATTTTGAAATGTTTCGAAGACTCGAGCTGACTATTTGTTTTTTTTTCGCTCTGAAAACCCTGTTTTGTGATATCTTTCGGTCTAACTTCAACTTTGGAAACTTTTACACTTACAGGACAAGTTTTTAAAATAATAAACCATCGTTACACCATACAAAATTTTTTCGCGGTGATGTTCTCAAATATTTAGAAGTAAGAAATTGAGTTTTTAAAAAACTTGGTACTGTTAATTATTGTGCAGCGAAATGGCGTATGGAATAAAAAATATTTTGACTTATTCATTGTTCCCAATTATTAGGCAATGTTTAAGTGAAAGATTTGTAAACATAAAAAATCAATTATAGGCGGAGAAAAATACTGTTGCAAAGTAGTGACTTTTTCACAAGAACTGCATTTAATCGAAAACCGTAAAAATTTGGGAAGAACAAGTTACCAAATTCCAGCATATTTCTTTTAAACCACTACTTTTGAGACACTGTATTTATATACAGAGTGTTCCAAAAGTCTCCTTTGAAAATACAAAAAATATAGATTTAACTATAATAAAAGACGAGCTTCTAGATTAAAAGTGGGGGTAAATTAGTCAACCAATGAATTGTAAAACTACAATGACTACTATGAATGCTCCGACTACATGATTTTCCAAATTCTTTTAGGTAACTTCAAGGTTTGTTCGAGAGAAAGCTAACGGCTTTGATTTGGTGATTCGAATATCCCATTTCGTTTTTATTTATTTAAATGAATAGGGCCTAGCTTCAACACTCGGCCGAATTCGACATTCAGTTACAATCAATACAATCAATTTAACAGAATAACTGTTCCACACTTTCAATATTAAGGCTAACCGTTTGGACAAGACATAAATTGTACCAAACTTAAGAATGAACCCTGCAAAACAATAAAAAGCAGAGTCCAGTCTGTTTATAAATTTTTGTGATGTCAAACCGTAGTTTGAGACATATTATTTTTGAAAATATTATGCATTTTTATTTTGTAGGACTCAATATATCAATTACGTCCTATTCTCACGACTGTAGCGCTCTTATATTGAGGAACTTTATTTTCAAATTACTTGCTTCGAATCAATAAAAAATTATACCTTTAATTTCTTTCAGCAATATGAGGTCAACGAAGTTTACATAAAAGAAATCGATGAGCTTAAAACAAAAATCTCTGAATTTGAATCCGAACGATACGAATTTCAATTGAAAATCAAATCCCAAGAAGATCGCCTTGAAGATCTCAATCAAAATCTTATCGAGAAAGATAATAAAATTTCCGAACTGGAAAATCATCTGCAAAATATTCTCTCCGAACGTCCAGATAGTCATAAACTATTGGCAACAATGGAAAGTGATAAAATTGCTGCATCTCGAGCCCTATCACAAAATGATGCATTGAAGAAACAATTGGATGAATTGGAGTTAAGATTTGTTCAGTTGACAAACGATAAAGCAGACTTGGTGAACAAACTAGATGCTGAAGAGTATGCAAATCGTGAAATTCGTAATAATTTCTCGAGTATGGAGGAACAAATCAAGAATCTTGATGGGAAGCTTAACCTGAAAGACGAAGAAATGATTCGCCTTACTCACGAGAATAATGACTTGGCTAGAAAAAATTTGATGCTCGAACAGCAATTGGATAGATTGCAGCATTATGAAGCTAGCGAGTATTCTAACAAGTATCAAAGTGATCAAGGAAGTCCCAGAGAAAATGGAAACGATGATCATCATAAGGAAACAAGCCACAAACACGATCATCTTGATCACGACCATGATCATGATCACGATCATAATCACTGCCATGACGGCGATGAACACAATCACGATGAACATTCTGAATGTTCATCCAGTCATGCTGGCCATGACCATCCACATTCCCTTACAAGTCTAGATGAACACGATCATCCGAAAGAACAATGCCATGCATCGACATCGATGACACCGCAACACCAACACAAACATCGCCACGATGAACCGCCAACAATTCCAACGATTGAAGCATTAACAAAGCTCCAGAATCGTTTCACCAAGTTAATGGCTCAGACAGCCGAATTGACCGAGGAAAAACAACGTCTTGAGCATTTGGTGCTTCAGCTTCAAGGCGAAACCGAAACGATTGGGGAATACATCGCACTCTACCAGACCCAAAGGCGTATTCTGAAACAGCGAGAATATGAAAAGGCTGCACAGCTGCAGTTGCTTCTGGGAGAGCGCGAAGAAATGCGTGAAAAAATCACAACGCTAAACAAACTTGTATCGAATTTGGGAGTTGACCTGCCAAATAACTTGAGACTAAATGAAAATCTCAACAGTGTGATGGAAAATATATGCATCGAACCAAGTGCATCCCACACCCCAAGTAGTGATGGTGGTGGCGAAGGAGATCATAGTTCGACCAACCTCGATGAGGCAGTCATGAATAAACGATTGAATTCGAATGAATCAAAAGAGATATTGGCAAAAATTCAAAATATTATAACGGAAATCAAAGAGAACACAAAAGATATACCGCCAGTCAATACTGCAGACCATTTGACTTGTTGTTCGGGTAAATTTGAAATTGTTTAACCAGATGAAGAATAAGAGAAAGAGACAATTAAAAATGATAGAAGTATCAAGATTAGAATATTTTCACTAATCACACCTATTCCTTAACAAATATTTGTGTTTAAGTTTACAAGGCAGAAAATATTTTGAACGGACAAGCGGAAATGTAATGTGTCTTATTTTTGAAGGCAATGATATATTTTTTTTTTAATTCGGCCGGTTTTGCACTCCTGATTTTTGCCACATGTTTTTATATACATCCTATCCAAGCTAATTGCAATTGTTTAAACTATATTACGTATATTCTGATTGTTTAAAAAACAAGGGTAATTAAATAAAAATATTTAAATTAATAATGTTGTTTTTGTTTTTAATTTAGTTTCAGAATTCACATTTAGTAATAAATTTAAAAATAAATATTTTTATGAATTGGAGATTTCTATATTACATGATTACATTGGCGATGCGACAAATAAAACTCAAGAGAAGCTTTTTTAACTAACCATATAGGCTTTATTCTTGAAGAATTTTGAATTAAAAAAAAATCAAAAAAATTTAAAGCCCCTTAAAAGGCTTATATCTTGAATTCTATTTATCGAGATTAAGGCTTAGGGGAAATGAACAACAGTTCTTGGTATTTAGAATATAAAATGGTGTGAATTTAACCTACTCACATGAATTGAAAAACTAACTGTTTTAAACCCCTTAAAAAATTATAAAGCCGCTATTTTAAGCTGTCAGCCTTTTGAATTAGATATAAGAACGAATAAGTCTATAAAACTGCATACTCAGATTTTGTTTATACCTCCACTCGCAAAATTTGCTGTAGGTTTTTAGATATTTGTTTTTTTTTTTCATAATACATACGCTTACTTTACGAAATATTTACAAAATACCAAAACTGGTAACCTTCACCAACCTCTCCGATTCGGGCCTGATATAGGCACTAAGTATGTTATAACTCAAGATCATGTCCTTATCCTAACCATAACACACGATTTCTGCATTTATTTTACAATTTTTAGTCTGGAAATTAAAAAAAAAATTGGTTTGAACATCTATCTATGTATGTATATACATATATGTATATATAAGTCCAGGGAAGGTTTAAAAGGTCCTACCATACGCCTACCCTTAATAGTTAGGGTGGTCCAACAAACATTTTTTTTGGAAGGATTCTTATTAAATTCTGTGTGCTTATTAGGTAGGTCTATGATTCGTCCAAAGTTTATTTTTCACACACAATGGTTAGGGTGGGCTAATAATTTTTTTTTATTTATATGATTCAGCTTTGAAAATTATAAGATTATCAAATCAAATACTTATCATAATTTTTTTTTTAATTTCCGAATGATTAATAAATCAATAAATTGGAACAAAAATCATTGAAAAAAAAAATAAATAAATCAAAAAGGGCAAATATATTTAAAAAAAAATAAGTTTATTATAAATGCATTTGTTTACTTAAATCTATCTGTCAGTCCGTTTGTATCTATCTTAAGCACAATCAAAACTGCAAAATCATTAGGGTGGGCCAACAAATTTTTTTGGTCTAAGGTTCGGCAAAAATCTATTTTGAATACTCCAAACAAATTGTTATAATTATTTTTTTTAATAATTTTAATTAAATTTTAGGTGTTTTTATAAGCCCACTAGGCACTACAAGAATTTCGCATCTTATGCATCCAAATAAAATACTCGTCCAGGAAAAAAAAAACATTTTATGTTATCACCCAAATTCACTGTGCCCATCATGTGCATTTTGTCTAAAAACAAGCATAAAGTAGGTATCATTAAAAAAAATTCTGAACTTATGGCACATGAACTTAATGTTTTTTTCGCCGCTGGAATAGTTTTGCATAAAAAACACTTTATAATTTGAACTAAAGATTCGGCATTGCAAGTTTCAGGGACGGGTTTTTGGGGAAAAAAAATCATATTTGATATCTACGATTGATCCCCAAGCCATATAAGTCTCATTTTAATCGATGCTGTTTTTTTTTTTGATATTCTCTTTTGTCTATGTCAAAACATCATTCAAGCCGTTCATTTGTTAAAAATGGTATGACAAAACGCAACTGATAAATAAACATAATGTCGTCTATACACTGAGGGAAAAAAAACTTAAAATTTTTCATAAACTAACATCCAAACAACCTCTTTTTATTCGGCATTGTTTACCTCGATGTCGAGGGGATCATAGCTCTCCCACGTATCTTCTTCACATTAGTGATCCGGATCTGGGTTTCGCCGTGTTTACTTCATAAATCAGCGTTCCATTTCTGAGGGCAACTGAATGCTGAGTGTTTTTGCATTTGAAAAAGGTAAAACACGAAATTGTCAGTATTGCCGGTTAATAGTTTTTATTTATGTTTACTATTTAACTGCACCTCCCGCCCTAATGGGCGGACTCCCCTCCAATAGGATTTTTTTACCCACCTATACGCTCATTCATTTGAATCGGTAAAAAAAAATTCATTAGGTAGGATTTAAAATTAAAACCGACCATTCATTTTCAATTTTAACTTTACACAATTATGTTCAATGCATAAGGGTGATGAAAGAGGCTTTTCAAGGGTAATCTAATCTACCACACATTTGTTGCCATTGTCCTTTGAATCAATCCAATTAAATCAATGGTTACTATGGAGGAACTCTTTAAAACTACACTATACAAAAACAGACCCATTCTTGCTGTAGGTTCATTCGGAATATGTTATAAGAATAACACTTCGAAGAAATAATAATTCTGCATATTCCTTCTAGTTAAGAAAATATAAAACTGGGGTTCCAAACGGTGTAATTTGTAATAAAATACGCGAAAACAAGAATACATTACACATACACCCTAGTGAACATCGATCAAACAAGACGTATACAAAAAAACAAAACTAATTATGATAAACATTAAGGAATATCTTATAGGTCATGAATACAAAGAAAATGAGATATTTAAGTTTTATAACCGATTCTTTGTTTTCTTTTTAAGATATGGTTAAATGAGATGTTTTTTTTCAGTTTTCTTTGAAATGATAAAATGAGTGAATTTCATATTACAGTTTACTAATGTGTGTTTAAAAGCTACAATATATTTATGTCAATTTGAAATTCACTTAAAGAAAAAGAATTAACAAACAAAAATAAGAACAATTCGTCCCTAATGTCCCTAATCAAATTGAACTTTATTTCAAATTTAATATCGGTAATTAAAAACACGTTAATTATGTAAACTTGTACTGTATCAATTACATACGTTAGAATACTAAAAATGCCATTTTGTCTCATACAAAAAAGTATTTGTAAAGAAGTATGTATGTATTATGTAACAAGTAATCTAATTTGCAACATTTGAAATGTTGAAAAGAATCAAATAATTTCAATAAAACTCGGTATGCAATGATAAGGTCCATATCGTTAGTAATGGGCTAAGAGAGGTGAACCTCAAACTTGTTAGGATCTTACTTTTTTTTAACACTTTCGTTACTTTTGCAATGCATTTTCAAAACGATTTTGCAATAAATTTTGCATACGAAACTAAATAATCTTGAAATCAGGGCATTCGCATTCAAGTTCCAAGATTTCTCACACCAACCGAATTATTGTACCGAGGAGGACCTTGAAATTTTTCGAAAATGAACAACACAATTACCTACATAAGTAAAAGTTCAATATAAGTTCAACGTCAATGAACCCATCAAGGTGCCAAACAAATCAAGTCTTATTAATTCATCATTAGCAAAATCATGTAGGTATCAAGATGTACAATTTGCGTAGGAAAGAATCTGCTATGGCATCATTATTTCGTTTTATTTGTCACGATACGAGTCACAGTCACGTTACAGTGGTTTATCTTTTCTTCACAACTATGCGTTAATATAAACGTTCAACTAAGCGTTTGTCCAGTTGCTGGTGAACTTTTATCAATTCAATCAGAGTCAGAATTAAGATTTCTGCCTGTTTCTCTGTCTGTCTCTATTTCGATTAACAGCCTTAACCACTGGAAGGTTCATTTTTTACTAAAGAAAAACATTTTTTAATTATGTTTTAGGATTTTTTTCTTATTATTTTTTATTATTGGTTATTTTGAGAATATTTTTTTTTAATTATTTGGTTCGAGACTTTTTTTGAGAAAGATACAAACATGCCGATGTATTTTGTTGAAGGTCAACAAATCTCAACATTTTGTAAAAAATGTTATCGTTTAAGGGTTTTATGTGAAAAACTAAAACTTACAACGCCTTACCTTTTATAGTAATGGTATCTTGTAAGTTGTAATTTATGGGTTGTATAGAAATGTTTGGCATTTAAAAACTAAAAATTAAAAGAAACGGAATTTTTGGCTTTTTTATTTATTGGTTTTAAATAAGATTAGGTATATCCTTAAAATTAAGAGAAAATTTTTTATTTAGGTACATACAAATTCTTTGTAGAAAATCAAGTGATGTATGATATTATGAAAATATTTTTAATACAGTCAAATAATGTGAAAAAAGGGGTAAACCTCGGAATGAATGCTAATAGAAATTTTTTTTGCTCAATACCTTCGTTTTGGCATTCCATAACATATCTCAAAAGTCTAGAAAAATCTCATGTCTGCAAGTCCTAATTTTCCAGGTTAAAGTTAGGTGCAGATTAAAAAAAATAATAAGAACACTTTAGATTCTTATATGTATATGTATACCAACATAACCCATATGATTTTAAGGTATTTTTTAACGCTGATTTCAACAAAACCCACAAACAAATCAATCTGACCATCCGTGAAAAGTAAAGTACCTTATTTATGTTGATCTGACGTGTAGTTTTTCAATTTTTCAAAATCTTCACCTTATCTTCAAACCAGGAAAATTAGGACTTGGCAGACATGGTTTTTTTTAGATTTTTGACATAAGTTACAGAATATCCAAACAAAGATAGAAACAAAAAAATTAGCCTATTAGCAATAATTGTTTTGGATGTTTTTTAGTGCATATCCCAAAATTTCCCTTTTTTCAAAAATTACCATTGTGTCATAGATATGAATGTTTTTTGCATTGCATTGTTTTTATTCTTAATGATAATGGACATAAAAACCTTCATGCAAAATTTGGTTCCGCTACCATAACTTTTGATCGTTTTTTTGTAGTAAGTTAGCAAGTGTTATAATAATATGGGTTGACAGATGAAAAATAGATATAACTTTTTTCAGAGACGTCAGATTGCCTTGATTTTTTGGAATCAGCATTAAAAAATACCTTGAAATCATATAATACCATTGTCTATTTTTGCTAATATTGAAAATCTGCATTTCGCGCTTTGACCCTTAAAATCGCGAGATTTTTCTACACTTTTGAGGTATGTTATAGAATGCCAAAACGAAGGTATTGAGCAAAAAAAATTTCTATTAGCTTTAGCATTCATTCCAAGGTTAAACCCTTATTTGACTGGATTATTTCGATATTTTGCATTTTTTGTATTACCATATACAGAAAAATCATATTTGAAAATTAACATTTTGCGGGACAAAATCTTCTTAACTATCTATCAGTCGGAGGAATATTTTTCCAAACAAAATTGGATACATACTAGAAGTGTCGTGTGAAATACTCTCAACGTTAAAAAAGTTAGATATAATCGAAAAAACTATAGTTTCGAAACTAAACGTTGAAAAAGTTATGAAGCGGTCAGGATTCTCTATTGAACTTTGGATTACGTGTACCTTTTACCTTAGTCTTATATTGTTTGATGGATTTGAAAGTATTAATTTTGTATTCTTAATCGATAAAAAAAATCAAAAGAAAAATGCACATTTGACCTACGTTTTACACCTACAATTTTTAAAATGTGTGAAGCAGTTCCTAGAATTTCTTCATTTCTGCAGGAAAATATAAACTTATTTCCATTCAAAGAAAACAAAAAATGAACAAAAAAAACTCAAAGAAAAAGAAGACTTTCATCTACACATTTATGTACCATAAAAAGAGTGACGACTGACAAAGCACGAGGCATAAACATTTTGTTTTTTAATTTCCACGGAAAAACACCTCAACGAAAGGTGCCGAAACCATAAAGTCATTCCTGCCAATTTGTTGATATTTTTATTTCTTCACGTTCATTCATTCAAATGGTTCAATTTTCTTCTAAGAACTTAAAGAAAAAAAACCACAACTTCCGTTCAAAATCTGAACTCATTGATGACCTAAGTAATATACATTTGAAATTGAAAAACCAATATAATTTCTATGAGGTGAATATAAAAATTGTTTGTATTGGCGTTTTCTAAGACTTCTTAACAGTCATCACAAAATTTACTTCAGTTTGAGAGACAGACAATCAGATAGAATATATAGATATTTTTTATTTAATGATTCAATGATTTCTAAATAAGGCATAGTTTGGAATTTCAAACAACAACAAAAGTATAAAACAAAAATCGAAAAAAAAGAAACCACAATTAACCCGAAAAATGTTGAGCATTGTTTGATTCACCTTGAAAAGTCCAATGCGAGTAGACGAAAGTTATTGTTTACACAATAACTGAGGAACATTATTTTTCTGAATGTTTATCTTAATCAGCTCAACACCAGATGTAAGAGAGTCGATGTATAAATTTAATCCAGATCAAATAAGGTGTTAACTGATTCTACCTATAAATATAGTGAGTTTTTGGAAATCAAACGAAAATTACTGAATTTAACCCCAAATTATTCGATTCAATAGAATTGTGAAATCTGAAAGTTATTCACAGATGATATTGACGTTTTCTTTGGTAAACAAATTCAAGTTTGTTTATTATTTTGTAAATATACCTAGGTACATTTTATTTACATTACTATTTATTTACTTTCGGTTTGGGAGTGATGAATAGTTTAAACAAAAAATGTTGTCACTCCAAAAATTCCTTTGATATTTCGTAATTGTTGCCCGACACGAAAAACAAATATCATCTAATTGATGGGTTGAAAAAAGATTACTTCCATTATAAAGACCTTCCTTTTCATTTATTTTTCAAATGCAGTGAACAGTGATCATAATGGGTAATGTACCTATGCGAACAGAACAGAACGAATAATTTCAAAGTAAGCTTAGAGTTAAATTCAATTGAAGCGTTTGGATGAAGAAGGGGGTAAGTGACATTTGCAACATTTCGAGATATAAGGACTTAAAGTTTTTTGTTGAGAACTTTTTTCGTATTCCAATCTTAATAAAATTGAATAAACTAATAAAACAAGAAAAATAATAGCTTTTTAGCAATGTTACTTTTATTTCAAAACAGTAGCTCGGTATATTTAAAAAAACAATTTTTTTCAGAAAAAGAGCAGTTAACTCTTTCTTGCAAAAAAGCTTAGATATAAGTATTTTGAATTTTTAAGAATACAAAGGGGTTAAGTAACAAAATTCATTTTTTTCTTTTTATTTTGAATAGTTGTTTTCTGTTCGCATGGTTCAGATAAAGCTTTTTCATAAAACCAGTGGTGTTCCCTTGGTATGAACATCATTTGTTCCTTTAATTTTTTTTTTCACCCAAAAAGGAGTTAAGTGCTGTTACCCCATTCTTCCACTCATATTATGCGATTTTTTTCTCGGACGAAAAAGTCTTGGTTTTTTTATTTCACCCAAAAAGGAGTTAAGTGCTGTTACCCCATTCTTCCACTCATATTATACGATTTTTAGTTGTAAGTAACCCCTTTATACCAAAAATGAAAGCGCTAAATTAGAAAATACTAATCGTAGCGTGACGTAGATTAGACGGAAATTTAAGTTTTCGCAAGGCATCCTTATTTTTCAGAAAAAACCGAAAATCGAAAAAATGTCACTTACCCCCTTCTTCATCCAAACGCTTCAATTCTTTTTCGAAAAAAAATGTTTTTATGATGTTTCAAGCATGAAAAAAAAATGTCTCCAAAATATCTTCGTTAGAAGTTGCGTGACCGTCACGTATAGACAAATCTGATGTCACGTACTTGCAAACCTGCAATATTATTGTTAATAGCCCTGTTCCTTTGGGAGGTGGCAAAGTACTACTAGTAGTTTACTAGCGATTTTCAATGGAACGCACTTTCAACGAATTCAATACCAACCGTATCTACTCGGGAAGAAGAGCATGAGTAGATGATAGTACTAGATTAGCCAAAACATCTACTAGTAGTAAACTACCACCTCCAATGGAACAGGGCTAATATTTCTGTCTCGTTCGATGTAATTGGTAAAGGGAAAGTTGGTACTGTGGAACCCTAAGAGCAGTAGCATAGGGCGCACGTTCTGACATAATCTTGAAAAAAGACAGACCCAAAAATTCTTGGAGACAAATCCAAAAACACCTGCATTCAATTCCTGAGGTAAACCCGGGGAACCACTGGAGCATTATGATTAAAGGTGCTGCAGTAAAGAAGAGGTTTGTATCTCATAATGATTATTAAATTTTACCGCTCTGAATTTGATCTAATATTTGAGAAGCACCTGACCAGCATTCATATGAATTATAGTTGAGCTTAGGACAGACGTAGGCTATAGGTATAAATTCCAACAAAATCTGAAGGGTGAGCGAATTTCCTGCACCTTTTAAGAAACCCCAAGTATTTAGTAGCTCATTTTTGGCAACTTGAAACATGTGGTCGTTCCAACGAAGAGCGTCTTTTTTATAGATACCAAGTATTGAAAGCTTTTGCGATTAATTTATGCAGTTGCAATCCATGGTAATGTATGGCAATTTTGTTTTCATGTGTTAATAATAATGATAAATTTTTTTTTTGAACATTTTTAACAAGTTTTATATTGAAAAGTTTATTTTTTTTTGAAATATCTAACGATTTTGAATTTTTTTTTCTTAAAAACAGCATTTATTGAAAAAATCAAATAAAAAACGTGCAATCCTTTTAATAAAAAATAAAGCTTAGTTGCAGCAACATTTTTTTAAAAATAATTTTCCGCAAATATCATGAACACTTTTTGAACTAAGCAACAAATATATGAATGTGTCTTATTTATAAAGAACCTACTGTAATTCATAATCGTAATAAAGTAGATTTTTAAATTATAATTAAAATTATTTATTTTGAGGAAAATTTTAACACACATTTTATAGATAAACAGTAGAAGTGATTAATTGCTTGTGTTTCCTGAAAAAACCAACAGCAAAAATATTAAGTTAAATATGTCTTGTGTGTGAGCTTTTTAGTGAGGTATCCACATCGACCCATGTGGTACAATAATGTTATTAATTTGTTTGTTTATTAAAATATAAAAATATGAAAGCTTGATTAATTCGAACCACTCTTAATTCATAAAACAAACAAGTTCAATGTCTATTTTCAAAGAGTTTGAATTTTTCAAAAAAATACACAGAATGTGTTTTCTTTTATGAGAATTCTATATTTAAAAATTTGGTTATTCTTCTTCGGAAATATGAGTGGGAGTGTTATTTTATTGTATCTATTTTATATACAATTCCAAAGAAAAAATGTATTTAATTAATTGCTGGACTTTTGCTGACATAAGTATGAGGAATAAGAATAAGAACCAACATTATGTATCTGGCTATCTTTAAATCTGTTTAATTTCACTCGGGTAAACCAACGAATGAGAATGCAAAAAATTATTATACATCCACTTGAGGGTATCTATTAGATACACAGGCAGAGCAGACCACTCTAGCGTGTGGTTCATCTTAATCGCATTACATTTTATTTAAACGGTAGCATGTTGATTCTAGATTCCGCAGGCCATTATCGTAACTATACAAACAGTGGGAACTATTTTACTTTTAAGTTTTATATTTGGAAACAAAAAAACGATATTCATTATCTAATGAAAATTACAATTTTCTAAACAGAGCATGTATAAGATGTAACAAGGCAAATTTACGCTTTTAAGAAAATTGAGGAGGTGATTTCCAAAACCAGCTATCTGACCTGAAGGAAGTTTTGAGTAAAATGCCAAAAACCTTTACTTTTTAATACAGAAGATATAGAGCAAAATAATCTTCTACAAATTTATTCTTTACGAAATTTTAATAAAATTAAAGTTTTCAAAATAAATATATCTTAAGTTTTACGATTAATCAAATACTCTTCTTGTTCGGTTTTATAAATAATCAGTTTAGTTTATTACAAAATAAAAGATAACGAAAATAATTCAGTATTATTAGAAAATGAAAGATTGGATATAACTGCAAAGATTTTTCACGTCTGACTAGCAAGGCAACTTTACTTCAATTGCCGAACTATACCAGAATGGAGAAAGGAGAAAAAGCAAACTTCCCCTATTCTCCCCTCTCGTTACATAAGTCTTTATATTGAATATTCTTCATTAAAAAGTCGGTATATCTGCTTTTGGAAGTATAATTGTATAATGGAATTATGTCTTCTTTTGGAAGCAAAACTATTAAAAAAATCTCCTTTTCCAGGTAAAATCACGATTTTTTTTTTATTTTTTTGTAAATAAAGCTTTATCAATATCAGTACTTTAGTTTATAACAAGAAACAAAAATACATTTAAAAAAAATACATCTTAAGTCTTTATATTGAAAATTCTTCATTAAAAAGTCGGTATCTGCTTTTGGAAGTATAATGGAATTATGTCTTCTTTTGGAAGCAAAACTATTAAAAAAATCTCCTTTTGCAGGTAAAATTACGATTTTTTTTGATTTTTTTGTAAATGAAGCTTTATCAATATCAGTACTTTAGTTTATAACAAGAAACAAAAATACATTTTTATAAATGAAATTGAATTAAAATGCGTTTCTGGATCCCACGTCCTTGCTCTTGTAATTTAGAGTGTTCATTTTTTTAAATGATAAGAAATAACAGTCTGCAAATTTAAAAAAAAAATTGGTACGAAATAAGCTAACAAATAAGTAAATTTTCGCAAAAAACCACAACGCCATTTCCATTATCCAAATTTTTGAGAAAAACTAAAAACACAGATTCTTAATATTGTTTACTAAAACCATTAAGTAGGTACACAAAATTTTATTAAAATCGTTAGACCGTTTAGGTCCTAGCACGGTGTACAGATGGACGGACGCACAGTGGTTCCGTAGTAGGCCATAGGCCGAAATATCGATGTCAATATAATGACGTCATTTTTCGTTATATTTGTTATAAAAAGCCTATTCTTTAAGATAGCATAACAGACATTTTGAGAAAATAACGGAACTTTTCATATCGACCATGAAAAGTTGTCGAAAAAAGTCTGATTTCAATGCTTTATTTTTGGTCCCAAATCAACTTAAACTTTTAAGTGTATTTTTCGGTTAAAATTATTTTTAAAGTTTTTTTTTTGTTATGGAACTTAAAGTTGAAGGTACTTTATGTACTTTATTTAAAGAGTTTACAATTCTATTTTATTTAAAATTTTCAATAAAAAACAGACTAGAAAAGGACAGGTTCAAATTCCATACTATTGTTTTTCTTCTCACTTTACCGAAACTTTTAACTATGTTGTCATCAATATAAATACATGATTCATATACATAAATTTTCTCTAGCACGTGTAGTTTCTTAAACAATTGAATCTGTCTGCGAATAAGTGCGACGGGCTACGACTGACTCTTTCACACTCATTGTTTCAATTTTACCCATATTTCTCATATTTAAAACTTTTTCAAAAAAAATTTTTTTTTTTAAGTTTTTATGTTTTCCTTAAGTTTTTGCACATATTTTTATAAAAATATATGATATTAAGCAAGCTTTTAATCTGAAATGTAACATAAAAATTATGACTGAAATTGAAAAAAAAAACCAAATAAATAATTTTAAAAAATAACTTATCATTTGTTTGTATGTAGATTCAAGGCTTCTTTTTACATTTTGTTATTAAATATATACAAGATTTCTTTATAAAACAATTGTTATTAAATTAATTCATTTTTTATTGCTGAAAAAATATATTCTCACACATATTCAAGTATATTTTGTTGCTATCCTAACCATAATCCCCTATGGCCGCCCTTCTTAGATACCGGTACCACTGTGGGACGCAACTAAGTAATGAAGAAAACTACTTTTGTAACTCCTCCATCATCGTAATGTGGCATTTTATCATATGCCAAATTGATATTTTTTATACTGAAGAGGCCTTATTGGAAAGAACATTTTGTATAGGCCATTTTGGAAAAAATATTTGGTGTTCAATAGGCTGTTTTGGAAATAAAGTCGTTTTTTGACATTGAATTACTATCTCTGTGTGCTGTTTAGAAAATTATTTTTGATTGAATCCAACGCGCGTTGAAAAGACCTAAAAAATGACATGCATATCTCATTTTCCGATTTTTTTCCGATAGCTGGTTTTGGAAATCAGCTCCTCAATTATACTTTTCCTTCGCAGGGAAGTGCATTTAAAAGCATTTGAACTTGCGATAACAATCAAACACGATATGACGATTATATTGATTTTCAAAAAAATTGAGCATTTCTGTTTCACTGGCAGTTTTTTGGAAACTTGGTTTCTTTACCATTTTAATTCAAAAAAGTTTATGTAAACTTTCTTTTGGTGAGAAAGTTTATTTTCCAAGCAACACTTTTCTAGTTCTTACAATTTTTATATTCTCTGGCCTATGTATCTAAATGACTTAACCGATTTAACTATTGACGTGATCCACGAATTTTCTCCCATTCCACCTGAATTTTTGCAGTGTGGCATAAATTTCAATTAAAAATAAACCATTGGAGATACAAAAATCTTCTATAGCTTATTTGAAAGATAATAACCTAAAGATGAATACTAATAAAGGATTTCGAAAAAAATCAATCATTAAATAGGGTAAATAGTGGTAAAACGAAATTGCAAAAAAGTGGCTATTTTCTAAACGGGACGTTGTAGAAAGTTGAATATTTTGTAATCGATAGATAAATTCATTGTAAGGCCTTTGTTTGGTATTGAAAAAATTCTAGAAAATTTCATAACCAAGTTATAATGGTTTTTTAAAAGTTAAACATGTGGTAGACCTTTGGCAAAGTAGTGATTATAGCTAGGGGAAATTTTTTTTTGACAATTTGAAAAATGCCGTTCAAAAGATAATGAAAAAAAAAAATAGGGGTCTGATACCGATTTTGTTTAAGTCTCTGAGACCCGTTTGCTGAATCGAAACTTAACATTTAAGTTCTACATAAATCCTTATGTGACAGTTCACGCAAAGGAAAAAGTAGGGAATAAGAATTTATGTTCAACATAAATTGTTTAAATTTCGATTCAGCAAACTATTATGATTGAGCTTCGAAATAATGAATTTTTGAAAATGACCAATTTTTTAGGGGTATTTTTTGTGGTTTTTTATTTTTAGCAATTTTTCGTAGCGTTTGAAAATTTCCTATAAAACATAATAGGTTATGGTCATGCGCATTCATGTGCAAAAAATTGGTTTTCTAAAGTAAATGACTGATAAATGAATGGATATTATACTGTAGATGGACAGGGCTATATTTGTGCAAAATTTTAATCAATTTCGTATTCACAACTTCGAGATGACGGTAAAATAAAGTTCTATTTTTCAACACGTTCTTTCTTTTGATCTAGAGCACATACAAATTTGATTTAATATTACCTTTCATTTGATATATCACACATAACGGTACATTTACTACAAGCTTCACAATGTTAAATTTAAAATACCTCAAAACACCCATGACCAGCCACCATAATCTCAGTTTGAAATTTCGACATGGTTGGCTTTAAAAAATTCTATTTTTTTTTTTGTAGGCATCGTAGATATATGATTGAAGCGTCATATAAAAGGTGAAACAATTCAATGACAACCGGACTTGAACAAACTGAGTTAAGAAGCTGCCAGCAGAATTAATATTTAAAACAAACACAATTACAATTAACTGTAAATTTAGCTTATAAAAAAAAAACTACGTAAAAACGTTAGGCCCCTTTTGTGCCAACATAATACTAATATAATAAATGTAAATTTTTAGATAACTAGCTTTGAGCAAATTGTTCATATATAATTACTGTTCAATAAAAATATCGTTAAATCGGTGAAACAATAAGCTTTTAGATGACATAAAATGTATTATAGGTTAAAAAAATGGTTATAGGTTCCAAAAGTTTTAGGTCTTTTTGTAAATATCGTGTAGACATGGTTGATATGAATATTTTGAGCTCAAACAACAGGCTCTCAGATGGTATAACATTTATTATAGGTTTTGATATGATAAAATGGATATAATGGTGTTAGAAGAAAAAAAGTTTGATTTTTTCACTTTTTTTCACCTTTTACATATTTTTAAAAATTGTAAAATATGGCTTTATTCTTTAGAAGAAATGTTAAATTTTAATGGTGTAGTTTTTTTGTAAGCTTTTCATATAAAAAATTGATATAATGAGAAAAGAAAAAAAATGTATTTTGTTAGCTTTTTCTTGTAAATTATATGATTGAATTCAAAAAGTACTTCCGTTTTTCTACAAAACATACAGATCATACAGAAACATACAGCATCCTACTGAAAGGGGATAAAATACATTTTTATTTTTTCTGAAGCTTAGTATGCAGTTTCTGTTGTCCATTTACTTTAAGTTTTTTTTTATTTTTCTGAGAAATGACAAAAAGTGCTTTTAATTCCTTATGAAAAGGGTACATAATACTACTCGCATATCTATGCTCAAAAGTAGTTATATAATAATTCTAGCAAGTTTTAGCCAACCTTTATTCCACTGTGGCGTCCACATCCATCGGCTCATCGGTCCATCGGTCCATTTAGCCGACCTGATTTTTTTATCCGCAAAATCTGAATGTGAATCCATTATTTTCAGGGTAAGACAACAGTTTTTTTTTTCTGTTTCATTCTTAATTGTAAACAACAATATACAATTCAATTGGTTTGCAATTAAAAGTATTAAATTCTTTGAATTTATCGCAGGAAATGTTATTTAAATCGGTTTTGATCGGTAGGTATCCCAAGCAAGATCCAAACCAATCCAATTGTTTATTTAACTTTCAATATGTTGCCTTGAAGTTGTATAGGAATTTTTCTTCCTATAAATCGTTCAATTTGTGGTTTATTTTTTACAAATTCGATTCGTTTGAGTTAATCAAACCACATGATGTTTAATTTTAAATGAACAAATTATGGTGTTGTAATTAGTGTCTACTATGGCGGATGCGAAGATATCATCTGTACATTTTATACAGTATACACATAGATACATAATAATAATGAAAGACAAGACGCATATCTTTGAAGAATTGCTTGCGCGCATACGCCCCGGATAGATTAAGTATATAATGTTGCGTGTATCAAGCTTGATCAAACTGAAATTATGCATTTTGTTGTAATTGAGTTAAACTCCTCTCAACAACTTTAAATGAATCTGCCTACGCACAATTTTAACTTCCTCTTAAGTTTTTTTTGTTTAATTAAGACTTTGAGAATTGAAGTCCGGTGATAAAATTTTTCTTAGAGGATTGGACGTTTTTAGTGCATTTTTCTTATACCTACTTGTTCTTTGATTTGAAATGTTGCGTATTTTTGCCTTTTGTTTTAGTGTGTGTCATTACTAAACGTAATTAAATACAAACTTCCACACAAAATGTATCAAAATCAGAATTCAGTGGAAGCGATTAAACCTCTTCGATTGGATTTCAGAATGAGTAATTATAAAGTGGACCAATATCTCAAAATTACTTGCTCACTGACTCAGTAAAACCAATGGAAAACAACAACAAAACATTTTTTAAATAAATTTGTGGGACGCCACCTCATGAAGAAACAAGGTCTTTGTGACTAACAACTATCAAGTATTCTTGTATGCGTGTAAATAATTTGCAAGAATGGAAGGGACCTACAATTTATACCGCCGATTCCGAACAGCTAAGCAGAGATGCACTTTTTAATGACAATAGTTCTCTGCTAGGCTTTATCAATTCCTCCTAAAAAAAAATGTTTCTAGGTGCACCTGAAGTCAGGTTCGAACCCAGACCTCTGGCGTCATAGTCCATCGTACTTACTATTGCTCCACAAAAAAAGTCGGTCGAATTCGGTTAAGACTCTATTAACTAAGCATTCGTCAGTTTTGCTCTGATAAATTTGATTTTTTTTATAAAAAAAATAATTTTATTTTTTGTTGACTTTTATAAAAAATTAAATCAAAATGTTTTTATTAAAATTGAGCTATATTTTGGCTTCTTTTTCCGAACCGATTTTGGCCTACAAACAAATTTTAGATAGAGCTATCCAACTACACTAGCCCAACAAATTAAGGGAACAAGAAAAAATCGTGATTTTCGATAGGCTGTTTCTCAGTAAAAAAATTATCGCATCATGACAAAACAAAAAGCATGTGAAAGCTACATACATTCTTCTCGTTTTATGTTTTTATGACAAAATATTTAATTTCTAAGGTTGAAATAGCTTAATACATAGTTGGAACTGCTCAAAAACCAACATTTTCAAAAATTTTTTGTTTGATGAAATGATTACTTTTTGTTTCAAACTTTTAAAATACATGAAATTAATATGCAAAGTTTCAGACTTATTCATCAAGCAGTTTTCCTGTTGTGAGGGTTTGAACTTTTGAGATGAAATAAAATACCATATTTCTGCAGCTGTAAATGACTTATGTACTTCTAATATTTTTTTATGAGAAAAATCAAATTATTTTGAGTTTATTTGAACATTTTATTAATAAAATTAATTTAAATTTAAGATAAATCAAAGAAAAACTAAAAGTTTTCATAAAAAGTTAAATTTTGAAAAAAAAACTTTGCTTAGCATTTTTTTATTTTTTCCTAATTTTGAAAATTTTTGACTTTTCTTTGGTTTATCTAAAGTTCAAACGATATTCATTGGGCAGGTTCAGAAACGTTAGGGACTAAATATTTAGGTAATTTCTCGTTCTCTGATTGGTCAACTGTCAAAAAAAATCTTTCCAATTTAGGTAATTTTATTGGAAAGCTGACTGGAAAGTTAGGCAAGAAAATTCTCCCTAAAAATTTAGGAAAGGTTTTTTTGTGAACATGATTTGAGCTGATTGTTTTTAATTAAAGAATTATGTTAGCAAAATTAAAAATATTTATGTGAAAAACGATTAAAAAGTGCATTATCGGTTATAATTATTATTATTTATTTATTAAAGTTAAGTGAAATTTGGTTTCTGACCCATGCGATCTGTAAAATTATTCAATAATTTTCGAAGTTTGACAATAACATCAGATCTAAACAAATTTAGTCAATTTACTCAAATCTCCGTTCAGAAGATGACGTTACCTAAGTATCTAGTCCCTAATATTTCCTGAACGTGCCCATTTAAAAAATGTTCAAATAAAATCAAAAGAATTTCATTTTTCTGATGAAAAAGTGATTAGAAGTAAGTAATTTACAGCTGCAGAAATATGGTGTTTTATTTCATTTCAAAAGTTCAAACCCTCACAACAGAAAAACTTCTTGAAGAATAAGTTTGTGTAGCATGGCAAACATGTCCTCTAGCGAATCCCCAAATTTAATTATTGAAATTAAATGAATCTTTCCAAAATTGATACATATATGACAGATACCGACAGAGCCAAACAAAATTAGTTCCAAAAACTCTATGGAGTAGTTTCCCAAAAACGCTACATACCAAGTTTGATGTTCAGCAGTCCATGTTTTTAGGCTGTAGCTTCTTATACAGACATACTGACAGACAGATGGACTTGCAGGACCTACTTTTTCTGTTATCTTAACTTTTATTTTACAAATTCATTACCTGATATTTTTTATCAGGTTTCTATATAGGAAGTATAAATTATGATCGTTAATTTTGTTTAAAAATAAGAAAAAAAAAATGTTACACAGTGACCGTTTAACTTTAAATTAAAAATAAAATATACAAAATATTCTATCGTTTCCGTGAGGGAAATAAGTTAAATATGTCTTATGCAAATTCGTTGCTCATGTTAACACATCACCCGTGAGTCACATCAGTCAACATTTTTTCCATAAAATTAAATTTTATTGAGTTATAAGGTGAAATGCAATAAATGCATTTATTTTCATCTCTAAACGAAGATTTTTCACATTTATCCAATACCTTCCAAAAAATTATATTACAACAGCAAATAACTGATTTTGCATACCATTGATTGTAATATACAAAAGGGCTCTGATGACATCAGAGAAGTTATGATATAACCATAATAATCATTGTTGAATTTGTTCCCACGTGGGACGGGGATTTTTTGTTGTTTAAAATTAAGTCATGACGCTTTTATAAACTATCTTCCAAAGGGTATAATTGCACCCATTTACCCTGACCTCAGTTTCTACGCCTGCTCAAGCTGACCATCATTCCAACTATCATCGAATTTTAAGATTAAAAAAAGATAGTTGAGTAATATTTTTTTCGTGAATTTTATAACTCTTATCATGTTTACTTAACATATTCAACTCTGGAGTGAGGCGGCATCGTGTCGTACGACAGCGGAAAAGTAGTCGTACGTAATACACTTAAGATTGTTGAGATTTTGGGTATTTATTTTTTTTTTACTGAATTTAATTTCGTCACATTTCTTTCAAAAAGGTATCAGAATATTTATTTATAAGCTGCACCTACTCATCATCAATCTTCAACATGTTTTCAGTTCATCAAACTTTTATAAACAAATAGAGGGTATTTGTGTAAGTGTATGTAGTTGGAGATTAACTTCACTTCACTGAAAGTCATGGTGGGTGTATTACTATTTGGTAAATACGCGTTATGTATGTACTGTACATATATATAAAAACAGATTATAAGATAATGAAAAAAGATGTTTGATTTGAAAAATGTTTGGACATATATATTTGAGTTAGGAAAGTACAACAATGGGACTTACTGAGCGGTAGTAACTAAACAACTAATTTTTGTATAATTTATGTTTCTTTAAATTTTAGATACTCAAAACATTTAAAAAAAAACGCTTATAAAATTAGGGCCTCTAAGCGAACGTTCTGTCTTAAGAAAAACGCAAACTCTCGAATTTGGACCCCGACTTATAATAAACGATTTAAAAAAAATCACTTCGCTTTATTTTGCGTCCACAATCAATTTTTTTACGAAAAAATAAGGCACCCACAAATTTTAAAAACATACAAATATTCGGAATTTCTTCATATCTATCTGTTTAGATTTCTGTTTCTTTTCAAGAAAAAGCGTGCATGCATACGGTGACGACCCGTTTTCCCGGGTCTGTCCCTTATTTCTATAGCTTATCCCGGGTTTTTATTCAAGTAACCCAAGACGTGCAAGTGTCCCGTATTTCGTAATTTGTCCCGTATTTGAACATTCTCTGATTTTCGTATTTAAAATTTTAAATACTTTGTACCGAAAATAAGAAAAATGTGGCAGGGAAATAAAAGTTATTACCAATTTTTCGTATAAAAGCATTAGTTTTTAAAAAAATTCGCCAATTATTCCGTTTTATTTTGTGTTTGTGAGGTTTAAAAGCTACACCAGAAAAAATATGGACTATTAAAGAACTAACTTCAAATTTTTTAAGGACATGCTAAAATTTAAATTTAAGATTTCACAATTTCAATTTAAAAAAAAATATATTTTTTAACAGCTACTAACGGTACCTAATACAGTCCCATTGTCTTGATTTCTAACTTCCTCGTACACGACTTAAATTAATTTGAACGAAATTGTTTCCATATAATCGTTTTTGAAACCTTGAAACCAAAGTTAGGAAAACATTAAAATTAAAAACTCATATTAAAAAATTCTAAATTTTTTTTTTTGAAAAATCATATTTTCAAAACGATCCAATGAAAAAATGAGAAATATTTAAATGACATAGGTTCGTTTTAATGCGAAAAACATTAAAAAATATATTTTAGTAATTTTAAAATCAAATTTTATCATTTTAATTTTTTTTTAAATTATGGTCACCGGATGTATGCATGACGGGCCTGTATTTTTTTGCATCTGAGACCTGAAATTCACTCGAAGACGGGCAGTGTACGTAAGCAAATCTAAAAATAAGTGATGCTGCAATTAGTTTAAGATAGTAGCCAAACCCCAAATGGGACTTGTAGAAACTTTAAAGACATGAGTGAACCTATCGTTGCCAAAATTTTTCCCAAGAAAAACGCCGCTCATTTTTTCCGGATAATTGTCCTGTACTATTTAAATTACTTCAAGAATATTTTTTTCATATTTTTTTTACATACATAATCAAATCATACATATAAAAATAAACATACATATTACATACAAGTTACATTATCCAAATAAAGGTTGTAGTCTGTACAAGCAACTTTTACTTTTTTAATTCAAATTGATCAGAATAAGGTTTTACGTATTTATGTACATATCCAATTAATTTATTAATAAATCTATTAAAGGGTATCCTATCAAAAAATTAATGTTGAATTTATGACTTAAACACAATGGGGCATATAGGATACATTATATTATATCCTCACCTTATTAAAATTCATCTCGGTCTAATAAACCCTAACCCCATTCTTTCAATTGAGTTTATTATAAATAAAATGCACGACTGGGTCGCACGTACTTGCTCTTGTAGTTCAAAGCATCGTTATCTTAAATATCTATTGGAAATTTAAGATTTTGTGGAGAAAAAAAAATAAAAACAAAAAAAAATCGAAAGTTAAAAAAATTCAATTTTTAAAATATTTTTTGAAAAACTTTTTTTTTAAATTTTTTTTTACATTTTACACTTCAATACCTATAATGTCTGTAAATTTTGAAAAAAATTGACTTATGCTTTGACGAAATATATGAACTTAAAAAACATGTCAATTTTTGAAAAACGGCAACGCCATATTTCCGCTCTCGGCATTTTTTGAGAAAAACTAAAAACGCATCCATCCGTTTAGGCCCTAGCTCGATGTACAGATGGACGCACAGACGCACACACGCACAGACCGACGGACGGCATGACAAAAACCACTTTTTTGATCTTCTCCATCATCGTAATGTTGGTTTTGATTAAAACCTCGATTTTTTTTTCTACACGAAACCAATACTTGCCCTATAGAGCAAGTAAAAAAGTAGATTACTGATGCATTTAACATAAATTAATAATTGCTCTACTTTTTGAGTGTTCTACAATTAAATCTGGTTATAAGGTCACGCTTCGTCTGTGAATTTTTTTCCTCAAGAGCAAATAGTTTTAAGGTTCCTAAAAAAATAGTAAAAATACTAACACAAGATATTCATAATTGCTTTGTCTTCATTTACCTGATAAAATCATAGATGGACAATGTACATACACATTTGTACATGCTCGTACATAAATAAACATAAACAAATGCACATTTTATTAGATACAACCTACATCAATACAAAAAAAAAACGTAAGTATTTTTTTTTTGACCCATATATTATTTTTCTTATCATTTTATTTAGGTAAAAAAAAAAACAAAATAAAGAAAAGTAAAACTTGTTTAATTATTATTTTTATTCTTTTGTTAATGGTGTTTGTGTTCACGGTCTTAATAAATTTCTCCAGTTCATAGGTTGTAAAGTGCAAGTTGTAGGTATCTAGGTAGACTTGTATTGTATCGTTAGCACTCTCGTGTAATTAGGGCATATATCTTTCGTTTTACTTCAAACCTGAAATTATCGCATTTATAAGAGCCAGACATAAACAAAGGCTTAAGAGCGCACACCGCGCGCCATACAATGAGTCAATAAACTATTTTATTTAAAATGAATCATAAAAAAAAACAACTCGATAGGTACAATTTAATCAAGTACGGATATAAATGTTAAAATTCAAAACGAAAGGTTTCCTCTTATGTTGTAACATCGTATAGCTTACTTCAGAGTTTTGACAGATAAGTAGGTACGTGCCAGGTAGTAATAAGAACAGATATTTTATCTACCTACATAATGTACATACAAACATGCATTGTTTCACCATAGCAATGTACGAATAAAAGGTTTAAGATTGCGCAATTGAATATGTGACTAAACACTAAACCCCGAATGTGGATTATTCAAATAGAAAAGTTTTTTTTTCTCATTTTGATGGAATTAATTAAAAAAGAGTTGATTCCACTATAACTTATTGAAAAATATTGTTTTCTAGATTAAAAATAGATCTATATCTAGCTTTGCTATCGATAGTATCGGTAGGCTGTTTTCCCATCATCGTAATGTTAATTTTTACTAAAGGGGATTTGCAAAGTATGAAAATAATAACATTTTTTTACAAATTATCATTTTTTCTAACCTAAAGATTATTTAAATTGAATTTAATTTATTTAATTCATTTAATAAGCCAAATATTTGCATCACGTCAAGTTTTCATAGCCACATGAAGTTTTGATGCAGTTTCGTTAGCGCTGCGTAGTAGGTCATTTGTTAAAGTATTTTTTTTTAAATGTTGTCAAGACAGTCTTAATTAAGCCAAAACGATTTTTGCTATGTTTTTGGCAAAATAATTCTTGCAAAAACACTCATCACAGAACTTGCAAAACGGACATTTTCAGCGTTTTCATATTCCGATATAAAAAGATGATAAAAAATGTGGTCCAAGTGTATTTATGTGAAAATTGCAGAAACATATTAAACTGGGCTGCAGGAAAGCCAAAATATTTACATTTTCGAGTCCTTTTGTTGTGAAGATAACCATCAAATCACCAATGTCAACTGGCTGCTATTTCTACCTCACAAATAAAAGACAAAATTTAATATTATTATAATAGAAGTTTTATTTATATTTCAACGATTAAAATATAATTTAAGTAATCAAATTTGTAAATTTGTATATAAAGTTTACAAAAAACACTTAAAATAAATAAATGACTCCAATACAAAATAGAATTTAATTTTTAATTTATGTTTGAAATAAAATAAATTTATTTTTTGTTTTTCATACTTATACAATTTATAAATAAATTATAAATTTCTATCAAAGGTAGGTTATTTTAATTTATTGCTGCCAAAAAAAAAAATCTTCAATAAACAAAAGAATCTTAATTTCTTATTACTTATTTATTACAAATTATTATTGTTTGATGTAATATAATATTGATGTATGCCTAGGCACTGTATATGTGTATGTGTGTTTGTTAATGTTATTATTTTTTTAAAAAAGCTACATTGTATATAAAAGTTTATAATAATAATTATTATGATGAAGAAATAGAAAAAAAATACATTAGTCATTGTGCTATATATTCGAGTATTCAATTTTTTTGTTTTATTTTGTAAAAATTCAAGTCAATTATATGTAGTTTATGTATATATTTTTTAAAAATATTAATTGTATATAATTATGCATTTTTTATATCTAATATAATAGTTTTATATCAAATAACAATATTTAAATATAATATATTTTGAAAAATTGGAGTTCAATTTTACAGTCTTCAAAGATTTCTCTTTAGTTTAGTTTTTAATTTCAATTTCTTATATAAAAAATTTTGAATTTACAAATATATATGTATAGAGTATATACTACATATATTATAATGTATGTTTTTGTATACATAAAATTGTGAGCATTTCTTAAAAATCTAATATCTCTAAACATTCGTTGTATTTTTGGACTTGGGCTCTTAAATTCTACAAAAAGAAAAAAACTAAAATTTAAAGGAAAATAAATAAATGAAATTAATTTTATGTATGAAATTCGAGACAGCAAGATGAATGATTTAAAAAATTATATTGTTATTTATAGCAATCTAAATTAATGTAAATATAAAAAAAAAAAAAACAAATGTATTTATGTTATTAAATTTAAAAAATAATAAACAAAAAGTCTCTCTCAGCAAAATATACATTTAAATTTATGATTTATAACAAGTATATTTATCATAAAAAAAAAGTTTTAAATAAATATAAATTAAGTGTACTTATTCGTTGTGTTAATTCATTATTAAATTTAAAGTTAAAATACATTATATTATAAAGAAAACACACATTTTGTTTTATTATGTGTGCATATCTGATGCCTCTGATAAACAAATAAAAGAACATTAAATTTAAATTAAATTATTTAAATATAACTGCCATTTCCGCTATAAATAATAATAATATATTAAACTTTAAAATGAAAAAATAATAAAGATATCTTAAACGCAAAACAAGAATAGATGAATGAAAATATCAAAAATTTATTTTATTATTGCGATTAATTTGCTGTTACAATCCCACGCTACAAATTAAATAAAAAAAAATATAAAGACAGTGACAGCGGCGCTTCATTATGAATAATGGATTGCTGTTGTGTTTTGTTTTGGGAAAATCTCGAGACACACGCGGCACATTTTGTATACCCAATCGTTGAACTTACATCAGAGAGTGACAGTGGAAAAACAAAAACAAATAAACAACGCACAAATTGAAACGAAACAAAATAAAAACACACACAAGTTGTATGGTATTATGAACGTCACTCGCCACCGTTTCCGACTTCGATCTAAATATGGAAGTCTTGAAATAAAGTGACAAGTTTCTAGACTTGGCCTAATCAATCCTAGATACAGAGACTTAATAGAAAAATATTCCCTTATCAATATTGACACAAATCTAGTCTAGTTTTGGCCTTAAACTTTATAAACTGCGCAAGCGATTCAATGTAAAGTTTTAACAACCACCATACAATATTTGTATATTCTACATGTCTTATCGAAGGACATTATTTTAAACGTTACCAGATGTTTTGTTATTTATGTGGCAAATGGCATTTCAGATTTTACAAAAGTGTAGGAATTTTTAAAATTATATTTTATTAACCCCGATGAGTTGTATATTATTTTTTTCGTTGTTGTTCGATTGATTGTGAGTAAACCAGCCAGAAAATCAGACAACAAAGTATACGTAGGCATTGTAAATGGCAATGAATCAAAAAGAAAACAAAAACATTTATACAACTTTTTTTTGTTTAAGTGTCCCTGTTTCTGTTTCAGTTTGTTTGAAATAACTTGTGGGTGGAATGGCAGAGAGCCGACCAAAGCGACTGAGGAGGGTCATGGGCCTCCGTTTAAATAATCATATATCATAGATATTTCACTACGATTGCCGTTTGAAAAGTTATTGGCCTGATTAAGAGAGTTCGTTTGCACTTTATCTGTTGTTTTGTTTGTTTTTTTTTTATTTGGAGAAATGGAGCAATAATTTGTTAAAATATATATTTTTTTATTACAAGTCATTAGCTTGATATTTATAAACAAAAAATTAAATGAAATATGTAAAATTTTTAATTAAATGGTTTAGGGTCACTGGTGTCGTATGGACTGGAACTACGTGATTTGAATCCATGCACGTATGTTTATTGTATTATGCCTCCCATAACTATCAAATTGTGTAATATATATAACTTTCACAACAACCCTTAATTGTGTGCGTGTTTTCAAGGCACTGGGTTAGAATATAAATAAAAACACGACATAGAATATAGAATAGAGACGATAGCTGCTTGATTCTATATTACTTAAAAGACTCTATTCAAGGGTAGATATAGATATTTTTTAGAGCAAATTGGCACATTGGAGATTAAAAAAGATCCTATAAACCAGTTGAATTATAATGAAGTGTCCCTTAAAATCGACTAATTTTTTTTTTTTTTTTTTTTTTGATTTTGAACTTTATTTGGCTCAGTGGCCATTTATATTTAATGATAATTTACATTTGATATTTATGTTACATTCAAAATAATTGACCTATAAATTTTAATTAATATAAGTTTTGGCATATATAAATATTTGATTTTTAAATTGATTCAAATTGTTGATGTTTCTAATGTTGATTGGAAGATAGTTAAAGGCTTGTAATCCCATGTAGAGTATGCTGGCTTGTGCTCTACTAGTTCTGGTCCGGATAATATTGAACTCTTCAACATTTCTTAGGTTATATGGTATTACTCTTCTTGTAGGTAGACTGGATTGTAGGTATTCATTTCAGACAGAGCTTTTCAAACATACTGGAAGTGACCTAGTAAATGCTGTAATGCTGTACACACCAGCTTATCTGAAATGTAATTCGCAATAAATCAGTGGCCTATACCAAGAACCTACTTCAGAGGGTATGGACTATATGAACTTATGTGTGAACTTAACAAATATTAGTTAAAGACTGAGTCTCGACACCATTTTATCGATTTCAATGAATAGTGTTGGTCTACAAAGAAAAACATAGAGTGGGGGTAGTAGGTGTTGTTATTTATAAGAATGTGAAATCAATCAGTGTTTTCATCGCCTTAAGTTAATTATCCAAAACGTCACAATTATTAAGTGTAACATTGAACAGACTTGGGTCTGGCCTTAATAAAAACCTACTGGGAATTACTTTATCTTTTTTTATCCAGTAAAATGATTTAAGAGTTGAGCTTGACTAAGTTGATCTTATACAGGGTGTCCCAAAAGTAATGGATCAAACGAAATATGCTGATAGGTCAACTTTAGGACTCTCAGAATTTGGTAACTTGTTCATCCCAAATCCTTACGGTTTTCGATTTAATGCAGTTTTTGTGAAATTTCGAAAAATCACGACTTTGCAACAGTATTTTGCTTCCTCCGCTCATAATCGATTTTTGTTTTTTACAATTTTTTCACTAAAACATTGCCTAATAATAAGAAATAATTAATTAATCAAAATATTTTTTATTACATACGCCATTTTGTTGCAAATTAATTAACAGTTCCATATTTTATAAAAACTCAATTTCTTTCTTTTATTTCAGAGCAACAGCCTGAAAAAAATTTGTATGGTGTAGCACTGGTTTATTATTTTGAAAACTTGCCGTGTTATAGCAGTTTTCAAAAATGTATTAAAAATTCCAAAGTTGCAAATAGAACGAAAGATATTACAATTTGAATGCAAAAAAACAGACGTTTTCAGAGCAAAATAACAAACAAAAATCGAGGCTTTTGTTCAAAAAGAAATAAACAAACAACACTCGAGAAACTGTGTTTATTTTTCTTTATTATTTTTCTCTGAAAAGCCCTGTTTTTTTGCTTTTAAATTGTAATATCTTCAGTTCTAACTTCAACTTTGGAAACTTTTATACATTTTTGAAAACTGCAATAACACAACAAGTTTTCAAGATAATAAACCAGTGCTACACCATACAAATTTTTTTCAGGCTGTTGCTCTGAAATAAAAGAAAGAAATTGAGTTTTTATAAAATATGGAACTGTTAATTAATTTGCAGCAAAATGGCGTATGAAATAAAAAATATTTTGATTAATTAATTATTTCTTATTATTAGGCAATGTTTTAGTGAAAAAATTGTGAAAAACAAAAATCAATTATGAGCGGAAGAAGCAAAATACTGTTGCAAAGTCGGGATTTTTCGAAATTTCACAAAAACTGCATTAAATCGAAAACCTTAAGGATTTGGGATGAACAAGTTACCAAATTCTGAGAGCCCTAAAGTTGGCCTATCAGCATATTTCGTTTGATCCATTACTTTTGGGACACCCTGTATATCAGATTGGCTAAACAATCGAACTAAAACATTTAAATAGATACATTATTACTTTCTACTAAAAACAAAAACATCTATATCAATCATCGATTGATTTCGATTGAATAGGTTTTCAGAATAGGGTTCATTTTAAATAAAGTTCTTCTTGTTTAACGGCCGATTTTACCGGTCCTAGGACCAGAACCGACTCAAATCAAAATCAACTATTTTTTTTTTCACCATAATTTACAATACCAATGGATATTGAAAATACTGAAAATTTTGAAGATGTCTTATTTAATGCTTGATAAATCCAAGCTTGATTATATAATTAAACAGAAGAACACTTGATTCGGGGGCCTCAGCTCCCATGTCTATGACGCAGGACTGTCAGAAGTTTAAATCAACCAGTTTAAAGCGAAATAGATCTATAAAAAGATCTGTGAAATCTACGTGAATGTCATTCAAAGAAAAAGGGACTCCAGAGACGGAAGTGGTTTAAATAATTCATTATGATCTCTGTAGCCATATTGATGTCGTTCTTGTGGAAGGCTTCAGAAGAAAAGTGTCATTATCATTAGCTTTTCAAAATTTGCCGGTATAAAATTTTGATAGAAAAGTCAACAAGAAAATAAAGATTCTAAGTACCGACTACGGCACGGAGTCTTGCAACAGATTTTCTTAAGAAAATTGGATTTTGACATCAAACGAATTTACCATAGACACAACATCAGAATGGTTAAGTAGAAAGAACGAATCAAACGAGCACGCTGCATGTTATTTGACAACGGATTTGATAACAGATTTTGGTAAAAAGCTGTATCTTCAGCTGTGTTTATCCTCAATAGGTCACCTAGTCAATAAACATCTAGTTTGACTCCCGAAAACACGTTCTCTCGAACAGTTCCTGAACTTAGTTGTCTTCGTGTATTTATATGCGAGGCAATGGTACATCTTTGGAAATATTTTCGCAAAAAGTTCGATCCGAGTGTTGTTTGTAAAGTAAAAGACTATTCATAAAAAGTCCAATTACTTTTAACATAATGGTCAAATTATTTTGATTTCAGTTTTATTGGATCGAGTTAAAAAATAACTCGAAATCATGAATCATAATATAAGTATAAATGTTTTATTTTTGTTTATCAAAAACATTTGCAACACAGAAAAACTCTTGTATCTACTATCTAGCCTTCCACATGGTCTCCAAAGTGGCCCAATATCTCAATATGACATCTACTACACTACTAACCCTTCAATGTTATGCTTAATTGTTTCTTTGACTGCTTTTAAAATCACTAACAGCAATGTTCTTACAACTCTCAAAAAAATGGCTAAAAGCCAACTTAAATTTTAAACAAATTCAAATAGCACTACGAAATAAAAAAAGAAGAAAGAAATAAATATTTAGTTCAAAGAACTAAATAAAAGCTTCATTTCGAAAATAAATTGCTTTTAGTTTCACTTGACTATAATAACATCAACAAACATTATTTAGTCAAGTGTGTAAAAAAGTAAAAGTTTGTTTTCAATTTAATTTGTCAATTTCTTTTAAGTTTAAAAGCATTTTAAGTATGTAGCTTGAACCTGGGTATACCGAGAAATAATGTTGTGACCTATGTGACTAGTGACACGGTTTTATGGTTGTCAAGCATTTAAACGAGCATGAAGTTGCTAACATTAGATATTGTGGATTTAGTTTGTGAAAACAAGAAAAAAACATGAACTAGTATTTCTATGGTGTCTAGTCTACATACACGTACTTTGTTTAATTCAATGCACATATTTTATTGTCACTTAATTAATAAGACTCAGCCTTCAATGCAAAAATAAAATGAAAACTAAGTAACCAACATAGAAAGATAAAAGAAACAAGACCAAATTCTAAAAAGAGAGATTACATGAACAAATCATTTCCTTTTTTTACAAAAAAAATAAATAAATAAAATCAAACTACACAAACAATGCAACCCCTACCTTTCGATCGTCACATATTGTTTAGAAGAACATTTTTTGTGGATGTATACAACAATTTTGTAATGGTACATCATCTATTTAGGGATTTTTCAAATGACAAAGTAGATCTGCAGCATGCATTTATGTATTTTGTATTCATCAGCACGCAGCATAACAATACGACAGATGCTGGTTTGTGTTGTACTCAATATGAATAAATTTCCAAACGTTTTCCACTTTTCCAGGTTGCGACAATGTGTAGATTATAAAATGAATAACGCATATATGCAGCATATGCATGTAATGTAAGTGCTACTTCTAATAAAATAAGTACAATGTGCTTTGAAAATACATTGACCTTTATTGATAGTTGTTGAAGAAAATGTGGGATTGGTACTTAAGAATGTAGAAGTACCTAGATACTAATTATCTATTGAATATATTTAATACGAGTAGAAAGAATTTATCGGGTTTTTGGATTTAATTAAAGCGTAGTAAAGTTGATTATCTTTTTCTTGATTTTGCATTCATTTTGTTGGCGGTGAAGTTTTATTTTATTATCTTTTTATTAATGAGCCCGTAGCTATTTTTGGGGTGTGATACTCTTAGGTAGCCAAAAAAGATATTGATGTGGATCGATAGGTCTTGCTTTTGATGTGAGCACAAATTTTGTAGAAATGTTATGATGTCGGATGTGTGGTTATCAATTTTAATTAAATTTTCTATTTTCGTTTCGATTTAACTCATCCATTTCTTTTTTTCAATAATAATAATATTAATTAAATTTTTCTTATAATAAAGAGATTGAGAGGGATCCTTTTGTAAGAATTTTTTAATTCGGTAAACTCCGATAAATTTATGAGCTATGAGATATCATTAACTTGTTCATTAACGAATGAAAAAGCTAAAAGACATGGTTTTCGTTTTGCCTCAATAAAATACTTGAGTCTATAAAAAGAAATATGTATTTAAAAAAGAAGGTATCTGAACAAAAGTCGAATGGAATAAAAACTACTTTTCAAAGAGGAAGCAAAGACCCAAAATAAGTGAAAGGTTCTTTAATAGTTTGACCTAGGTCCTTGGATGTCTTAAATGACTGGCAGTAAATAATTTCAGGTTTATCCATTATTCACCCGACACTTTATTATGTGTTATGTTCAAAATAAATTTAATGGTACCCTAAAAGAATCATGTTTAAAATAAGTTAATCTCAGTAATCTTCAGTCATTTGTTAAGGATTTCTCAACAAAACAACTCATTCTGTAATAAAAAAAAAAACTTTCAAAACTCATTGACCTAACATAATGTTAATCTCCTAGGCACAGTTTTTTAGTGCGGGGTTAAAGTTAAGCTCGAGTTAACTCATTTATATTGAAGAGTTAACTCTAGATTAACTGACAAAAATTGTTTTAAATTTTTAAAATTTTTATTTATGGGCTTTTACATAATATTCATTTATATTAACCGCTTCTTTAGTTTATTTGAGTGAGATTAATTTGCTGCATTAACTGAGAGCAGGTTCAAATGTTCTCGGTATCGACATGAAGGAAAACCTGAATCCGGTTGAAACTTTTTTTAATTATAAATAAAATAACTCTTAATATAAATAAATTAGAGGGGCCGGGGGAAAAACAGCACAAGTCCATTCCAACTCATTCCGAGAAATTTATAATTTTGTTCTCCATACAATTTAGTATTTAAGGCAAATCATTTATTTATTTTTTTTAGAAATCTTTAAATTTGTAAGGATAGATAGTAAGATAGTGGTCTGTAAATATTAAAAGATTTCATCATTAGTTTACTTCCGACTAAAAGTTGACATGTGTCGTTTTTCCTAACATCTCGACTTAAACATTTCAATACACTCAAAAGGGGATCATAACTATCCCACGTATCTGCCTCACACTAGTGATCCGCCCGTGGGGTTCGCCGGAGTGACCTCAGAAATCACCGGCAAGCTTCCCGGTTTTGTATTGTTCAGTTTCTGAGGCCAACTGAATGCTGGTGTTTTTGCATTTGCTTGTACCAGGAGTTTTTAGGTCTACCTTTCTTTTTACTTCATATTGGAATATTGTAGGATATTGCCTTTTTGACGGCGTTCTCAGGATCTCTCCTTTGAACATGACAATACCAACTGAGTCGGTCGTGTTCAATTTTTTGGGAGATGGTATTTTTAACATGAAAGTTTCCTCGGATCTTCGTACCGAATTTAGTAATTATAATTCTGAACATATTTGTTCACATTTTTAATTTTTCCTTTATATTTGGAAGAATCTTTGTTTTATTAATTTGTCATATTTTTTAGAACAGTTTGGAGCAAGGTTTTTCTTTGTGATCTTTTTTTATTCTTCTGTGCGGATCAGATTCATTAAACAGACCTAATACCTAATTTGAACTTCCTAGCTTTAATAAAATCGGACCAGCCGTTATCAAACACCACTTCCACCCAGTAAACTTTTCATGTTCAGTCAACTTATTTAAAATTGTTATTGTTATTACTTTAAAAATATGATTTCTTTTGAAAAGAAATAATTTCAATAACATTCCAAAATTCATCTCAATATTTATTCCCAATTGCTTACATTGAGTTATTATTCAATTAAATTTTTAATACATTTTTGTCTGGTCAATCCGGTTCACACTATCAACTTAAAAGCGAATCTAATTGTTTGGTTTAACCAACCAATGTCACCCCAACCAAGCCAATCAACACTAATGTCTCCTCACTTAACAATTTTAAATTTCAAAAAAAAAAAAAACACCTCTATTAGCATTTTTTTTTTTTGTTATGCTCCCCTCTCATATACCAAACATTTATAAATCATAATGCAATAAAATTTCAAATTAAATTAACCAATTTGTTTTCATATTTTTTTTTTTTTTTTAGAATTTAAAAAAGAACGTGCACTATAACTTGTGTGGCCCCAACCCAACTCTTATTTACTCAACAACAAACACAATAGGGAAGAGGAACTACATACGTATGTATTTTTTTTAACAAGCAAACAATAGATCAGGTTAAATGAGCATTTAACCATTAAAAAAAAAAAATCTTCACATCACCACAATCATCAATTTAAAGGCGCTAACTTGTAAGCATAAATAAAAGAACGAATAGGGCATACATACTTTTTTGCTCTGATTTTCTATAGGGTGACAGTAAATAAAGAGTTCAAAAATAGGGTTTTGCGTCTCTTGTTATAAATACAAATTAATTTATTTCGCCACTGTCATTGCCGCCTCTATTATGTAACGTGGAATGCAAGTGAGTTTACATGCAATAAAAACTGATTCAATTCAGATTGTGTTTAGTTGCGTTTTTTAAGTTAACATTACTTTAACAATCCGTTTATACTCATCGGATTTTGTCAATTAAGATTTTTCTTTATCATTACAAGAAAAATATCTCTTCAAATCCATCACTATCAATTAGTAACTTCTTCCTTTGTTTTTTTTTAAGAACACTTAAGTCATTTTTCATCTAAAGCCTATACTTATTTTGTATACTTAGTCTTATTATATAAAGGTTTTTCTATTTTAATATAATTTCAATACTCTTGGCAGCGGATTTTTGAATAAGATACATATTTTATAAAATAAAAAAAAAATACTTGCTTATCTAGATAGAGCTCTCTCTCTCGTTTCTTAACATACAGTTTCCATTGGAATCTTAGTAGCATTATCCGAAGCCACTGTGTTATTTGTTGTTGTATCTCCAATCGATGGCAATCCATTCGATGAACTCGAATGTTGTACAGCATTTGTAGTATTTGTTGCTTCCTGGCGAGTCTTTGAAGTCCAAATACGCTTAACAGCAGCCCAAACTTGTGGTTGACATCCAACAACAATAAAAATAAATACTCCTTGCAATGCATTAATAAGGTCTGTGAAATACCAAAGATACTTGGGACCTCCAATAATCCACGATATTATATCAGCCATCCATGTTACACCCATAACGACGACAAGTTTAAGACAAACTTTACCCAAAGCAGTTCTTTCGCTACTAGATTTTACATCATCTCTCTTCCATAACCCACAGGTCAATTGTCTCGCTGTCGATGCAAATAACATCAAATTAACACATAGCAATATTCCAATTGGTCCAAAGAAGTATGCAAACATCTCCAAATCACCCTTAAACCAACAATGTGCCCCAAAACCGGGTTTCCAAAAATCATTCTCCTCCGATGTTCGTTCTAGAATCGCAGCAGTTCCAGCAATTATAAACGACAATCCCCAAGCATAAACCCGAAACAATCTCAATCGAAATAGCTCCTGATTCTTTTCCAACGACGATGGACGAAAATCTCTAAATGTCCACCAAATATTAAAGCACATTGTATTCAACCAAAAGAATGCAGCCAAAAAGAAGAAATGTGTACAAACAGCTAAAATTGTACAGGCACTTTCACTTAAAGCATCTCTCGACATTTGTATAATAGCCAGGAGTAAATCACCGACTAAAAGGCAAAAGATGTAATATATTTGACACTGCCAATGCAGGACATAATGGACGGATGGCATTAGGAAGCCAGCACCCAAAGCAGCAGCTAGAAAGAGGACAGATATAAACAAACCCGTTGAGAGGACAGCAAAGTGGATCTCATCATTGGAATTTCGCAACATTGCATGTTCTGAGGAAATATGATGGGCACATGTAAAGATGTCAATAATTGGAGGAATCTTGTCGGCATCATCTCGAGAATCGACAGTATATTCCAAACAAAATTGATCTGATGTTATTTGTTTTTCTGATTCGATTGTAAGCTTCCCACTTTCAACATCGAATAACTCCGAATTGAAACTACTGACAATAGCAAAATTTGTACTATTACAATCGGGGAATCCAAAGATTATGTCAATGTCTGTGGAATTGAATATATCTCCTTGGTTTGTCATCGTCGTCGTTGTCGACGGTATTATATTCTGCTGATAGATGCAAGTTTTTTGTTTGCTATCGTATGCTGCATTTGGTCCGCAACATTTTCGTACTTTAGTCAGTGGCTTTTGTGGAGCAAGCAGTGAATCGACAGCTTGAATATGGCGGAAGCAAACTAAAGCTACTTCTCTGTCAACACAATAATCATCCATTCCGACAAAAGTCGACTTCTCTCTCAAAAATAATGAACCATTTGAAAATAAAATAATATTATTACCTCCTCCCATAATCATTTTCATTTGATGTTCTTGACAATCCTTCGGGCGTGTATTCTCTTCGAAGGTTATGAATTTGGGGCTTTCACCTTTGGGAGTGTAATAGTCGCTACGATTGATTAGAAAGATGAGTGGAACCCAAGTGTTGGAGCTGCCAGCGACGCAGACTTTCGTTCGATCTAGATATTCTCCGATGCGACAACATTTGTTTATTTTTTTTGCTGGTGGAGGGCGACCAGCTTCGGAAAGTAATGAAATTAATAAAATAATTATTGTTGTGAATATGTGGAGGAAATTTAAATTATTCATTTTAACTGTTTTGAGTAGGTAAAAGGTACCTAGCCTTGCTTTTTTTTACAATCCCGTTTTGTCTTTTTAATTTTACTTGTTTTCACACACTATAGTGGTGCACACACACTGCACAGAGAGTCTCAAAAGTAAATCCAACTGGAGACAAAAAATAAAAGAAAAGGGTCACACGCAATATAATATTAATTGCAATGCAATCCGGATTTGGGTTTTTTTACTTTTTATATTTGCGCAATCAAATAACAACATAGAGAGGATGAGTAGAGAATATTTTGTTTTTTAGTTTATTTTTTGGACTTTTTCTTTTCTCGAGGCGTTGTTTTTAAAATATTTAACTTAAAACAAAAATGAATGCAAAAAGCAAAGAATACCACAGAGTATTTTTTTTTGTTCGAATTTCACACTCAAAATACGAGTGCGACGAGTACGAGTACGAGCGACAACGAAAACGATGGGACGAATGAAGATTGAAGAAAACTTGAAGAAGCAAAACTGCAAGACAGTTGGAAGAAAAATAGTAGAAAAGAAAAAAAAAATGAAGTATGCATTAGTAGTGATGCCAAGTGTCTGTTTTTCTTAGGCCTCAAATAGATTGACTATAAAAACAGGGTGCTCAAACATTTAACAAAGTGAATTTAAAAATTTCAAATAAAATCGCACCAAAGTTGAATTTGTTATTGTTTTTTTTTTTCAGAAATTCATGAATAAACACATTTCGTGCATGAATAAACACAATTCACTTTTTCTCCAAATTAATTCAAAATGAAATTATGTTCAACTATTTTGCAAAAAGTGAATACCTATCCAAAATGACTTTATGATATATTTCATCTTTGAATTAATCCGAAGAAGCAATTGAGGGTTTATATTTGAAAGTAACACAAGTCACATTTTGTATTCTTTTCAAAAAAAAAAAAAATATAAAATTACAAATATCCCTGGGAAATGATTCACTTTTTTCTAATTTGGGATGAAAATAAACGTGAAAATTTCCCTCCGAATTTATTGAGACTGGCAATCAATTAATTTTATTTGATTTTTCTTTCGCTGAAAATATACGCTTATTGTAAGTGTTGTTCAACTTTTGATGCGATAAAAGTCGATCGAATCAATAAATATTTATTTTGGTATTTGTTGTTGTGAACTTGATTTAAGTCGATAGCAAAATTGTAAACGAAAAAGATCGAATGATTATACAAAAATAATATCGTTCACAAAAGAAATTCACAATACCAAAATTCATTTTCGATGATCGATTATCCACAAAAGTCGTCTATCGATAGACAAGTACAATCGCAAGGTAAATAAATTCCGGGGAAAAAATATTCCGAAGGAAAATAAAAATTATTCAATAAAAAACAAATTTAACGTATTTTCGTTCAAATATAATGGAGTCATATTGGCCCCAATATTATTTGATTTAAAAATGAGATTTGATTTTGTTACAGTTACAGTTTAGGCCATATCATTCACTCTGGATTTAGTTTGGATTAAAGTTACTTTTAAATCCAATCGCTCAAATCCGAATTTCATAAATCCAAGGATTTAATTTTTTGTTCATATTATTCACTCAGAGAGCAGTTTAAATTATTTGGATTTAACGAGATTGGATTTAAAAAATTTGATTTACGGCCATATTATTCACTAGTTTAAAAAATACATCTGGATGTAAACAATGTCAAATGTCAAAAATAAATCCAATTCCATAATATTCACTACTTAAATCCAATCTTAAATCCAATTTTTTAAATCCAATCTTGTTAAATCCAAACAAATTTAAACTGCTCTCTGGAGGTCCGTTTAACTTTATAAATCCAGATGTAAAATTCATTTTCACAGTGTTCTGTTGTTTTGTAAAGTATTTTGTAAAGGAAAAATAAAGATAAATGCAAATTATACAAAATTTATTGAATAATCACCCAATTTTTTTTTTAGTGAATAATATGAACAAAAAATTAAATCCTTGGATTTATGAAATTCAGATTTAATGGATTGGATTTAAAATTAACTTTAATCCAAACTCAATCCAGAGTGAATAATATGGCCGTTAAGATTGGATTTAAGTAGTGAATATTGTAACGATGAATTACCGAACTACTTTTAAGATAAAAGTCTGAACACACTACCTGCTACAGTAAAGGTAGAAATGTGAACGGACCTTTAGTAATTAAGAAACTACCCTCTGAACGCATCCAAAGAAATTCCCCCCAGCAAACGTAGAACTACAGAAAAAACCGACGAAATATGTACGTCAAAGAAGTACTTCTTTTCCACTGAAAAAAGATAGGAGCTCGGGAAAAAACTCAGTTATATACTTTCTGTATATAAGAATACGTGAAGCATCTATCTCTTTCTTGCATGCAAGATGAAATGAATTTCCCCTCCTATAAAAGTACAGACAAGTGTACTTCAAAACTACATCAGCGAAGCACATCTGGAAGTGCTTCTGATGTACATTTTCCAGTACTTTTTTAGCTACAGAAAAACTACTGAAACTCCATATGGCTCCTTGAATCTAGAAGTACGTAATTAAGTGGTGAAATATGTACGTAAGAGAAGCAGTAAATCTAAACCTTTTGAAACTACACATGAAATTACAAATAAACTCTGAAGTTAAAACTTTGGTTAGAGATTTAGATTTATTCAGTCGAATTATATATCAAAACATGAACGTCTTGTGAGACACTTTACTTCAGACTTCTATGAGGAATGTTGGCGTTGAATTTCTCTTAAATCTTACATCTACGTCAGGAATTTTGGAAATTCTTTTTCACTAAACGAAGGAGAGTCGCTTCATGCACACAACTGTTGAGGGGAACAAAATGCTTTCCTAGCAATGTATTTGTAATACGAACTTGCACATCTTGATTGCCACTCGAACGGACTGCATCCAATACTGTGGCGAGCAAGGAGTCTCTGACGTCATTTTTATACTCGACATTATTGTTGAATGTTGGTTTTGTCTAGGATTAGAGCGAACACATCAACAAGTGGTAGGAGGGTGCAGACCTGAGAAAAAAAAAATAGTACCATCAGCTTCACAAAGAGCAGAAGGGAATCTCTTTAACTTACACTACAAGTCTGTGAAATGTGGATCACACTCAAGTATTGTAGTCTATACTAAACATTAGATTCGTTTCACTCGTTCTGGATGGCGTGGAGGAAAATTTCGAACTGTAAACTCAGTCATTGATGTCTGGAATTGATCTCCACTAGAAGACAGAAAAATCAACAATTATATAATTTATTAATTTTAAAATAAGCATACCTTTATTTTCCAAATCCATTGGTGGTGGTTTTGTATCATTTTTTTTATTTTAATTTTTCTAAATGCACAAGGCTAAGGTTGTGCATTTTGATGATGGAAAGAAATGGTGGTGGAATTTTTGTGGCGTGCCGAAGAATTTGTGCTACTACACATTGTGTATTGAAAATAATTTTCACAAATAACACTGATTAAGACGATATTTATTTTTTCAAATTAAATTGTTTTATTTTGGAGCACAGAAATTTTTTTTTTTGCTTAGCTAATGTTGCTGTGGCTATCAAGGTTTCACTAGAAATGCAGGAAAATGGCGAGCCACCATTACAAAAGAGAGAAAACCTTGAGCATTGCATACATCGCACTCTTTTCCTCCCATTTACCAATGAGTTTATTTTTTTCAGGAGAAACAAAACTACAATATTTTGAGGGGAGAGGTTTTGGTAAATAAGGAAACACATACATCTACAAAGTAAAGACTTTGTTGGTGGTTGTAATTTCCCCTAAACTACTGAGGTTTGGTTTGCAGGGCCTCGACTGCTGAATATCCCAAAATATCCCACTGGACTGGAAGTATGAAGCGCCCCCTCTTGGAAAGGAAGCTTCGAGAAGCAAAGACGAGAACCTTCGAAGACATTCTCGAATTCCGAATTTCAGGTATAAAAGGGCAGCGTGGACACCGACCGGAGACAGTTTAATCTTGAATGTGAAAGAGTACAGTACAAAGTGAAATAAAGTGTTGGAAATTGTTAGTAGTAAATAAAGTGATTGAAAAGTGTGTTTGTTTGAGCGAATAATAAAAGTAAATTGATTTGAAATAAAGTGTGTTGTTATTTGAACGGAAAGATAAGTGGAAATTAAATAAATGAAATAAGTTTTATTGCGAACCCGGAATAAAACATTACAATATTATGGATTTGGATTTATTTTTGACATTTCTTTACATCCAGATGTATTTTTAAACTAGTGAATAATATGGCCGTTAATTTGAAAATTAATTTAATGTTTTATTTAGCATGGATTAATATAAGTATTAAAGTCATTTTAAAAATGAAATTGTTAAAACCATCGAATCCACTCAATTTTTAATGTGTAAATAATATGCAAGGCAGTGTGCTATCAACCCAAACAAGTCGCCATATGGACAACATCTGATGAATACACAGGGTTAGATATTTGATCCAGTTCCTGTTATGCCTTCAAAACAGCATTTTCCACAGGAAAATCTGGCATAGTTTATATCAAACCCGTTTTTTATTGCTTTTCCTCGTGGATCTCTCATATTAAAATCCGACTGAACAGATGAATAGTGAGGTACCTAACGAAAATTAACACTATCGTCGAAACGATAACGTATGCCTATAATAGAGTTACAGAATGACCTAACATGTCAAATAGTTACCGCTGATTTCTGGCATTTATCTTATTATGTGTTAATGAAGAATTAGATAATAATCACCCTCGTAGCAATTGTCAATAATTATAAATTGATTGTAAATTTAAATTCAAATTTGATATTAATAAACTTAATTACTTTAAAAATTAAAAAACTTTTCAAAAGCATTGATCAATTTAATTTCGAATTACAATTATTAAAAAATTATCAAACCTTTTACTGGAATTTATAAAACAAATAATTTAAAATCTTATCAATTTATAAAATAGACAATCGCAATTTAGGCTATTAATGTGTACAATTTTATCTTAATTTTTATTATTATTAAAATCTATGAAAGAATATTTTGTTCCGAAAAGAATATAAATAAAAAAAAAAAAAACACTATTCACTACCAAATTTCATTTAAATGTGCATGTATAAGTATAACTTGACTGGATTCTGGCTTTAAATAATTGAGATGTAAAATTATAGAGCTATAGCGTAAATCACTGTGCAAAAGAAATGCCTCTTTTTTAAGGATTGATATTCTTCATTTATTTTAATATCCTGTATCTCCCTAGAAATACATTCCAAGGGATAAATAATGAAAAGAATTTCCCATAATGAAAAACTTCTGATCATTCACGTTCCCTAGCTTTTCATTTTAAAAGTTAAAGCTGAAACACAATCACGCTTTGCCGTCGATTTTGACAACTGCGAAAAGTTCAACTATAGGAAATCTGTGTATCCTCACACAATGACGCTTTTCTTACGTACGCTTTTTTTGACAAACGTAAGGAAACGTAAGAAAGAGAGCAAAAGTTCAACCAGACTGAACTTTTGCTCGCTTTCTGACATTTAACAGACATAGTTACAGTCACCCACACCAATAATAAATTTGTTAAAAATGAATTTTTACTATACAAAATCTTTAGAGCCATTTTAGAGCTTTGACAGATACAACGATGAAGAAAATCATTTTAGATTAAATATAGGTTTTTATGGCCTTTACTGGTAGACCAGAATGTGTGTCTGTGGCTTGTGTCTTGTGTCGCTGTCAAAGTTAAAAAGTATGAAATTAGTATATTGGTGCCAGAATACGTAGCTGTGGCTGTGGCAAGGAAATTCGCTGTGGTACAAGTCGAGTCGACTTTTACTTCAAGCTACAAGCGGAATGACTTTTGACGTTTCTAATGTGGTTACTCAGTTAAAATTATGGGTGCTTTCATAATTGCATGGTTGCTTTGTTTACATGCGGTCATTTGCGATCAGACTAATGTCAGAAAAACTATTTGCGCATGTATTTTACTTTAAATTTATGAACACTTTTTCTGATTTGCGTCATTTGTCAAATTTTTTAAGTTGCAGTTCAGCCTCTTCTCCAAAATAACAATACCTATATTATCTTAATTCAATCCTCTAAGAAAAAAACTTTTTTTTTAAACATTTCTGTCAATATTTACAAATTTATTATATCCAAGAAATTCGCGGCTATTTTTGTTATTTTGACTTGAACTTTGAATTTCCAATATATATTTTGACAGAATTCAGAAACAAAGAGAAGCTGTATCATCTTTTACGTCATGTTTCTTCTTTCTTTAAGTTTAAATTCATTGCGCATGAGAATTTTTTCATTTGCACATTTGCGCTGCAAATATTTGCGTTTTGCATTTATGAACACCTGACATTTGTCATTTGCATTAATGAAAGCTCTGCATTCGTCACACTTGCGCAACCATGCATTTATGAAAGCACCCTATTTTTTTTTTTTCAAGGCAATTGACATTTTTGTACGCCACATAATTCTGTTCATTTTTTCTACATTTTGAGCGATTTTATTTGACATCTTGTACCACGGCGTTTTTCTTTGCTACAAGCGAATTTTCATTCTGTTTAACCAGTTATTCCATACAAAAATTTGGCGTTTCGCCCCGTTTCTTGGACTCATCAGTTGACTTATCGTGAGACATCTCGTCAATACGCAAATTTGAATTTTTAAATTTGCCATGTGTATCGCAAGCAAAATGGGTAGTTCTAGATCATTCATGATGCTATTTTGAACCATTTCTTTAAGGTTTCAGATTACAATGAAAAACGCTATAACTGTTTTTTTTTTCTTCGTGTTGCTTTTCTCAAAAAAAAGAAAAGAAAGACACACAGGGCCATATTCATAGTCATATTTTAAAACCAGAGGTGAAACTGGCTAATGTGATTTATGATGAAAATGACATTGCAGTATTTTGTTGCTGCTCTACAAGCTTACAAAAAAATTGCAATTTGACTGTCAACTATCACAAATCCGATTCAGCCTCAGCTCTAACTTATACTGGAGTTTTAAGCTATGACACAAGTTAGAAGCATTTCTTTTCCATAGGAAATTGGTTAAGAAATAGGTCTAAATTGTCTATGAAGCGACAAACACAAAGTCAAAGCTTATGAAAGAACTATGAATATGGTCCATAGTTTTTTTTTAGGAACCCAATCGACAGAGAATTATTTTTGTACAAATGATGCTTCTGGACATCCAAAAACGAAGTAGTTAAATTTATAGTTAAATACAGTTCACTTCATACTTTGTCCTATTTTCTATTTTATCCAGATCTTCGTCTGGAATGGAGGTTACACAATTCTTCCGCTCACTGTAGCAAGATCGTTATTGATTCTACATTTCATAAGAGTCCTATAATATTGTTGTTCGCATTGCTGAAAAGTTTTGTCTTTTAATTCTGTGGCAATTTGCTTCCACACATCTTTTTTATAGCGAAATCTATGTTGCGGTCCAATTTGGGGCAAGTATTGATTGTATTTATGGAATAATAATGCAACTTCTTCATCAGTCCATACTAGAAAACAAATAAACAAAATACAATACAATACAATAAAGTAAATATTTTTGTACTCGATATTGGCAAATCGAATAAAACTTACCCAAATATGTTGTCTTCTGTAAAGCAGAATTATCAATCAGTTTTGGATTTAGCTCAACTATTGTTTCATTCCGATTATTTTCTGTCTTCACAGGTTTTAACCAACTATTTGTGGTTTTATTAAGAGTCTCAATGGAATTTTTTACATCCACTGGTTTTGACCAATTAATTGAACTTTTTTTAGCAGGCTCAGGGGATTTTTTTAGATTTTTCTTAATTTGCTTTTTTTCCTGATTTTCTTCTGGATCCACAGGCTTTAACCAACTGGTTTTGCTTTTGTCAACAGATTCATGACAAAAATTTAAATCTTGTTGAATTTGCCTTCTTTCCTGGTTTTCTTCATGGTCCACAGGCTTTAACCAACTGACTGTGCTTTTATTAACAGGCTCTTTCAACACTCTATTTTGTATTGATTCTACAAAAAAAAATTAAAAGAGAATATTAAATATTTTTGTATCATTAGTTTTTAAATGAAACTAACATGTACCTGATTTTATTGTGCAAGGTTCGTCAAATTTCAAAGGATCCGAATAATTGATACTAAGATCAATTTGTGGCTCAATCCTAAAATGTGCCGAACTGTTTGAATCATCCAAATCGTCATCGCTTATTTCTATACTTTCAACTTTTATCTTAGTCATTTCTGGGTATTCTGCAAAATAATATAACAAAACACATAAATACGTAACTTTTAATTTCTAAACAAAAAATTATTAAAGATAAAATTTTACCAATATTTGAAGATTCTGAGTATTGATTTATTTGATCATCATTTTCTGGCTCAGTATTCGAATTGAAGTCTTCAAAAGTTTCATTTAGTTCGTATTTTCCACATTCTACCTTACTAATTTCCATCCATCCTTCAAAACACATAACATATTAGTTAAAATTTTTTGTTTAACTTACTTAAGAACTTACGTTTATTTGTATTCATTTCACCAAGACTTGAATAATCTAACCAATCGTTGCTCGCTACAAATTCTGTTTTATTAGTTTCATCCTCTTGCTCACTGGTTTCCATTTGATTTCTTTCACTACTTTTATATTTCATAACAATTCTATAAAATTGTTGTTCACATTGCTGATAGGTTTTACTGCCATTAAATTCTGAAGCAATATGTTTCCACATATCTTTTTTATAGCGAAATTGTTTACGCGGCCCAATTTGGCTAGCATATTTTCTGTACTTTTCGAATAATAGTTTTGTTTCATCTTCAGTCCATACTACAAGAGAACATAATGACACATATACAACTAAATATAATATTTTTGTAATTGAATTTGTATTAATTACCTTGGCCTATACTCTGATGTAAGGTCGATACTAGCTTCGAGGTTTGAATAAATTCATACAGTTTTTCATTTGTAATTAGGTCATCTTGATGTTTGTTTTTCATATGATCGAGAACAGTTTTTTTCACAGGTTCGGGTAAACTATTACAACTTTTGATAGTACTATAGTAATGTCTTTCACATTGAATAAAAGTCTTGTTTTTTAACTCTCTTGCTATTGCCTGCCACATTTGTCTTTTTATGCGGAATTTTTTGTATGGCCCAATTTCGGATATGTATTCTGTATATCTGTTAATCAAAAGTTCAGTTTCTTTATCAGTCCACACTGCAAAGGAAAATTAACAGGAATTTATTTTAATATTATTACATTACCAGCATTTAAAACATAAAATATTTCAAGATCTCTGAAAATTGAAAACATCTCCAAGTCCAAATAATTTACATCTATGAGGTCTTAAACAACCGATTAATTATAGAAATATCAAAATCTTACCAGCGTGATGTTGTATCGGGAATTTCGTTAATACTGGAAATACTAAAGGATCGTTGTTTTGTTTTTCCGAGGAACGTTTAGTGTTAAGTACAAGTCTTGCCTTTTTACTTTTTAGTTCCAACTCATCATTGTGATCAAGTTTAACTGGATTGGGATTTATTATTTGATCACTTTTATTTTTTAATTCCAACCCATCATTATGATCAAGTTTCACTCGCTTAGGATTTATCATTTGATCACTTTCACTTTTTAATTCCAACCCATCATTGTGATCAAGTTTCACTGTATTGGGATTTATTATTGGATCACTTCCAGCTTTATCCTTTATTTTATGTCGAATATGATAATAATGTCGTTTACATTGAATTGGAGTTCTATTTCTCAAATGACCAGCAATCTTTTCCCACATTTCTCTTTTGTTTAGTAATATGTTGGCATCGACTTGAGGCGAGTAAACCTTGCATTTATCGATCAATAAATTGGTTTCTTTTTCGGTCCAATATTGAACGTTGTTGATTTTGTTTTTGTTGAGTTTCTTTCTCTTTTGCTTTTCTTTTTTAACAGCATTTCGATAATATTGTTCACATTGTTCTAAGCTCTTGGTTCCCAATTCATTTGATATTCTAAGAAACATTTGTTTTATATTTGAAAATATTTTTTTCGGTCCAATCTGAGGAAAATAAGTTTGGCATTTGTATCGCATATATCTTATTTCTTCTTCAGTCCAACCAGGATCTAAAATACAAAAGTATAGTTTTTTTTAATTACATTCTATAAATTGTATATGTATGTACAAATAAACATACCTGTAGAAGAAATTTCAGGGATATCGTTTTCTGGCGAAGGAACAATATTAACCTCCGTTAAGTCTGTTATCTCAGACTCAACATCATCCAGAAACCGATATGTGAATCCTATTTTATTGGAAAAATTCATTAAACATGTTAAAATAAAATGAAATACTTTGCTTCTTACCTTGAAATTCGTATGCAATTTCTGATTCTGACGACATTTCAATCGTTTCAAATTACTGGAGCAATTAGAGAATAAATCGTTTTTTCTTATGATTTAAGGCTTTTAAACGGATAACCATTAAAGATGTGAGTATTGCCTAGCTATCTGTATAAAAAGAATTTTACTGTAGTAATGAATTATTCAAAACAAATTAATGAAAAAAATGAATTTAATTTGAATTAAATGCGTGAGCAAACACTCCGAAATCTTATCTCAGACCTTTTATAGGACAAGCGGACAAGTGAATAATGTCGCTATCGATTGGCCATCCAGAAGCGTCCGGAATCATTCAGAAGCGTTCTGAAAGTGTTTTATTTGGACGAATTAGACAGGCAGAACGCTTCTCAACGAATTGTAAGGGTTGTACAAAGACACTAAACTTGACACACGAGTAAGTTAGAGTTCTTTAAAAAAAAAACCATTTAACACAGCAGCGAATAATGTGGTTGATATCCGAAAAGCTTAAACATGTAGATTAGAACTCTGTAAGTAGATCTTCGAATCACATCCGCTACAAGTCGTTTCAAATCAAAAGTCCCATGGAAAATTGAGCAAAAGTAAAAAAAAACTCAATCGCTCACTGGAAGGAAGCATTTATGACGCAGCTGAACTTTTTCTAAAATAAAGATAAAATAATAAAGAATAGTTCTTGATATCGCTTTTTTAATTAATTGATCCGTCTGTTAGCCTCAGAAAGCATCATTCCAATCCATATTAATTATTGATGGCAGTTGGGATAACTTTACCGAAGATATTAAAATAATAAAAATAATAATATTTGTATAATTGGGCATTAAATATCTTCTTTTTATTTTTCACCATAGAAATCATTAATAAACAAATTCAGATTTTTCGTTTGTTTATTGTTTTCTCTAGTATTTCTTTCTTCAAACAAGCATGATTTGTTGTTATTTTTGAGTTAATCTGTCGTAATGAGCGAATAAAATTGAGTTTTTTGTTAACCCTTTCGGACCCAGCGTTACTCTCATGTAACATTTTTTAAAAATTCGTAAAAAATATTAAATTAAACAATTTTTTAGGTTACGATGGCTTAATTGAAAGATAATAATGCCTAGTTACTGGATTATTACAAAAAGTTAGTCAAATATCTTACCTTTAATTTTTTTTATCGAGAAAGGGACTGAAATTCACATTTTTTTTTTTTTTTTGAAAAAAAAAAAAAAAAAAATTTTTATATATGGTCATAATTTTGAAAAAAAAAAGATATAAAAAATGTTAATGCAGAAAGTGTTTTCTTTTTTTGCTTAGAAGAAGAAGCATACATTATAGTTTCATAAAAAGTTATTTTCTCAGCTCTCCGACTTTTTTTGGTGGTCATTCATAGGCAGTACATGTTACTTACAAGTAACATGAGAAAACACATTAGTTTTGCTATTTATTATTTTGGAAAATGACTTTTTGCTATTCATATTTCTTAGTTGTGATGTTTTTGACCCGATAATACCGAAAAAACATTTTTTAATATTGATTTTCATAGCTTGGGTTCGAAAGGGTTAATTTCTTCTCAATTTTCTTGGAAGGCAGAAAATAAACTCAGAGACAGGACTTTTGATTTGAAACGAGCTGTAGGTTCGAAATTACAAGGAATGCCAGTACTAAGATTCTAGGACCTAGTCATAGCTGATTGTTTGCAGCAAAATAACAGGGGTTATGAGTGTAAAGGAAATTGAATTAAATAAGAGTTTAAGACTGGAGCATGACGTAGATTTGGTTTCTACGTGATTTGAATAAAATCAGTTATATTTAAATGAAGCTAAACTATATACCTTTACCACATCATTGAAATCAATTAATTAAAGAGCAAAGGTACTTCATTTTAAAGTTGCTAATAGAGGCAGTTTGGACAAAAAACAGAGATACCCAGTATCTATGGAGATAAAGCAGCATAAGAAACATTTTCTAAGCAAAATTTAACTACATTAGCATAATAGACTGGACTAGATACTACCTAGCGCAAAAAAAAACAATAAGTTATTATTATTCGGATTCGTAATGCGCAACTCTTGACAATTTTCAAAACCATAAACCTAGATATAGATACCTATGAGTGGTGGGTGTTCGGAAGTCGAAAAACTAATGAAAAATTTTATATCCAAAAAATCTGTGGCATCTAGCTCATCTTCTCAGGAAATGATACTTAAAGAGAACAGACTGCCAAAAGTTATGTGGAGTACTTAAGAGCGTCCAATGTAAAGGAAAAAACATTATGATCAGGGCATAGAGGAATTGCAGCTAAATTTTACTACGTTCAATAAGCCGCTCAGGCATTTAAAGATGTATTGTTTCAACAAACTGCTTAGTGACAATAAAAAAACAAGATTTCAATATCGAACATTCTTTGGAAGTTAACCTTGATTGAGAGTCGAGAGTTCCAAGGACCTAACCAATAATATCAATTCAAACATGTAAACAGCTGCTGAAAACAGCGAGCGGAAAAACCAATGAACCAAGACACGAAGACAAGTATTACCCACGCCAAGTAAGGATGGGAGTCTCGAAAAATTCACAACTTTGTATTTTAGGCAATGCATATGGTGATTTGGCAAGAACTATTTAATTCAAATCCACTTAACAAACTGCACAAAAATCTAATTTTATATCATGTATATAATACTATGAAATACAAATTAGGTACTTTTTATAAATTTTCTTACCAATTATTAAAAAAACAAGAGCTTTTTTATAATTTTATAAAATTTTTGTGTGAAATTGTTTATTGCTTTTTGTTTATTGATAGAAAGATGTGTTCATGTTGCTGATAAGTCAGTATGACAGTTAAAAATATCAGAACCAAAATTTATCACTGTTATAATTTATAACTGTTATAAATAAGATGTGTTCAGATTTGAGTTTCTTATTATCCGGATAAACTTGTTATTTCGTTTAGGTATATAAATATAAGTGTTGAAAGAAGATTGAAATAAATTGCAATTACTCAGGATTCAGAGCCAGTTGTGATAATACTTATATCGTATTTCTGCAATTTTTGACTGCAGAAATCGGTGCTAAAAAAACTAGTACGTAGATCGAGCTAGATTTTAGGTCCCATACAAAATTATCTCAAAAATTTAGACGTGCTAAAATGTATTTAAGAATTTCAGGCATTAAGCTGAGGTTAACTACTGCCCGACAAACAATTTTGGTTCTATAAAGCTTTACAGATGCAATTGTTGCTTCTGTAAAGCATTATAGAAGCAAAATTGTTAGTAGGGTGGTTCAGAGTCCATATATTTGAAAATGGCAAAATCTATGCTTGAATCAAAGTTGATCCACAGCCACAGTACACATAATAAGGTAATATCTGGCGAACGTTGTCAAAATTTGTTTGTCAAGTATGGGCACTATTCTGTCAGGTCTGCCTTTAAGTTTTATATTTCAATCGCAGTAAACAGGAAATTTGTTTTTGTTTTTATTTATAAAATGACATTTGAAAAAAATATAAATTAAAAAATAATAAATGTTCTTCGTGCTTCTTCGCGGAAAATGGTGAATAATTGTTAAAAAATTAGTGGTGTGCATGGTTTTTATACGAAATACGAATTACGGTAGCTGACATTGGTCGCCAAATTGTCATGTTTTGACAGTTTGGAAGATATTACCTTTTTATGTGTACTGTGATCCACCCGACTAACAAATTTGCTTCTATAAAGCTTTACAGGTGTTAATGTAGCTCCTGTAAAGCTGTATAGAATTGATATTGTTTGTTGGGCACAGCTTATCCGCCAAAATTGGTTAGTAAAGGCCAGTTGTACAAATATTTAATCCGTGGTTCAGCATCTATTATATTCTGAAATTAGTGTTAAAGGTGCAGTTTGCAACTGGTTCAAGATCCAAATTTAAACTAGCTAAAGTCATGCTTGAACCAAATTTGATCCACAGCTAATCCACCGAAATCGGAGTGTTAAATTCCTGAATCGAGGCTGACCCACCTTTGTACAACTGGCCCTTAAATTTCCTGATCCGATACTGAACCACGGTTGTACAACTGGCCCTTAGGATAAGTTGGCATTTAGAGCCAGTTGTACAAACGAAATGCAGCTTTTTGGTTCTGGAATTTAACTTGCCGATTTTTGCGGATTAGCTGCGGTTCAACTTTGGTTCAAACATGGATTTGGAATTTTGAAATATATTGATTCTGAACCAAGTGCTAAACCAGAATTTTACCACCGATTCCAGAAAATACAAGTTGGTGAGCTACGGATTGAATATGTATTTGTACAAGGTTATAACATGTTTTCAATACAGCCCAAAATGTGGTAATTTCGCAAATTAAATTATTTCCAACTCGAAATAACCTGCGGCTACTTTCACACAAAACGGCTTACAACACTCTGCAAAAGTTCATCTTGTGAAGAATTGGTACAATGTTACTTATAAATTCAAATAGATAATTCAACAATAAGGCTGACAATTTTATCAAAGTTATCCGAAACCAAAAGATACAAATGTGAACGCACACATCAAAATGGCAGCTAAATGAACACACCCATTTTCACAACTCTCAAAATAACAACCATTTATCTGTCATTTTGACAGCAACTGTCTGCGCGATAAACAAGATTTCGGATGGAAATTTTTTGCATCATGAAAAACTCTACGGAAAAATTAAATTTGTGCAATTACGTGTTTTAGCTTTTAATTAGTAATAGAAAAACCTTGTAACTATCCCAAAAGTATTACATATTAAATTGAAGATAGGCAAATAAGAAAACATTAAGAAAAACCATCAATTATTAATACCTGCTACCAACTCGTAACTTTTTAAAATTAAAAATTTGTTTCAAGAAATCCGCCCTACAAAAAAAAAATAACCCAGACATCTTAAATAAATAAATGCAAATAAAATATACCTAATCAACTATTAAATGAGATAACAATTGAAAATAAAAAGAACAACAAACAATAAAGATGTCTTGCTACTTTAAATACAATCAAGAAACTGAAATCAGCATTCCAAAGTTTAATGAATCCAATAGCATTGTTTTTTACAACATTCACGTTAAGATTCACGATGTCGAATGGACACTGGAGAGGCGCTACAAAGATTTTGACCAGTTAAATGATAAACTCGTTGAAGAGAATTCCATCTCAAAGAAACTTATTCCTCCAAAAAAGGTATATTTTTCAATAAAAAAAGTACAAGTAATTTCTAAAATTTGTCTTTATAAACAGCTTGTTGGTAATAAAAATCCTGAATTTGTTGAAAAACGACGACAAGAACTCGAGAAATACCTACAAGATCTTTTGGCATTGTTTCGCATCACAATGCCACGGGTTCTTGCCGAGTTTCTTGATTTCAACAAATATGATATCATTTATTTGCTTCAAGACTTGGCTAAGTATTTTAGTGAATCTGGTGATAGTTTGTTGAGTGTGACGAAGGAATATAGTTTTTCTGCTCTTGAGGTGAGATAAAGTTGAGATATTTGCAAAGTCATTAAAATAATGAGAGAACATTATTTTTATTTATTTTTTCTTAATAGCTTTTTGCGATTAGTGAACGTTTGTTTTTGCCATGCCCTGATAATGATGAAACTAATAAATTAGATTTTTCACATGTTCTTGATTTTTGTAGTCAATTGCAAATATTGAAGGGTACTCCAGTAAAGGTAAGTTTAAAATTTCATTTTTTTTAAATGTTTGAAATAGGTAGAAAAAGTTCTGCGGAAATTGCAAACACATGAACGATACCGGTGCGTGATACCTCTATGATGTTACCGAAGTCATTAAGGTGCTCATCTGTTATCTTTTTAGACTTTTAAGAAATTAAATTTAAGAGATAGTCACGTAGCTATTAAATGACTTTATTATAAATTAGAGTAAGGCTTGAATACTGATCACGGAGTCACTCTTATCTGGGCAATTCAGTCGATTCTCTGGCGCTTCCCATTTCTGGGGCGTTCATTCGACAAAATAACTTGGTAGGCCATTCTTTGACGTCATTAATTAGCTTTTGGAAACAAAAATCTAAGACCTAGTTATTTCATACCTAAATACGTTGAAGTAATCTTTATACTGACTCCGGCTACTTGCATCATATTAGCCGTGTTTTATTGGTACTCAGTATTTAACTGAGAAAATATTATATGCTGTAAACAACAACAATTGATGACTTTTATTTATTTATTAAAAATCCTTATTCTTTAATGGTCAGAAATGTATAAGTTTAGAAAAAAATTTTCTCTGTAAGCCAACAAATAAAAAACTTTTGTTTATCCTTAGCAATCATTTGTTGTTGTTTCCCGTGCAAAAATTTACTGAGCTAAGTACTGAGTTACCAATAAAACACGGCTATTATTATTATCTTCAAATTACTTAATTTAATTAAATTTGCTAAATCGAAACTTAAATAATTTATGTTGAACATTAACTCTTATTCTCTACTTTTTCCTCTATGTAAACTGTCACATAAGGATTTATGTTGAACATAAATGCTTAAGTTTCGATTCAGCAAACGGCTCTAGCTTAGATACAGGACAAACGTTTAAAAAAATGGCGTTCTTCCCACACTAGTATAAAAGCTATCCCTATTAACTGAAACCGCTCTGTACAAATGAACTAACACCCTACAAAAAGCATTAGATGCTAAAGAAACAAGGCCCTTACTGATATTACGAAAGAAACGACAGAAAAAACCGAAACCCAGAGAAATGAAAGTCACGAAATAGAGCGATTTATGAGATACGAAAACGAGCTGAAGAAAAACTTATCGAATAAAATAGAAAAATTCTATTTTTTTTTAAACGCGACTTTACTTCACCCATTGGTAAACATCAAAACAAAAAAACTTGATAAAATTTTAAATGAGAAAACAAATTTATTCGAAAAGCAAACTCAAAACGGAAGTCAAAACGTTAGCTATCGTTTTTTTTAACGATAATCGTTTAACACAATCGCAATTTGACACATACGCGCTTTAACAAACGATAATCGGGGGCCTGCACCATTCCCCGATATTAAGGGAACCTTTTAGAGCACCTCTTATGAATGGGTTTCTAAAGATTTTGTTGGAAAGTGCGTTCTCATCACCATATTTTTTTTTTTATTTAATCAAGCTAATATTCTAGCGTACATAATTTATGAATTATTGGTATGTAGTCTATAAAAAATCATTTTAAAGCCAGCATTTGTTACAATAAGATTTTGAGTAGTTAAGTTGTGGTTTTCGTTATATAAATTAAACATATTATTTAAAGGAGAATACCTTTACGATAGTGCGTTATACATAATGGCTCAGAAAAATTTCTAAGACTTCGGCTGGATTGGATCAAATGGATTTAGAAAATGCTGATCACAAGAACGGCAGAGGCAACTACAGGAGTGCTATGGAGTTGTTTTGTAGATGAATTGCTGAAACATCTATGTAACATCCCTTGTTATTCACTGTCTTGGTTTTGCATATTACATTGTAATAACCGCATACAGAAAGTGCGAGAAGATTTTTTGGGTGACTCTGCAATAGCACCCAAAGAGGACGAAAACAATAATTTTACCATTTATGTATAAGAAACAGGCTTTTGCCTCATATAAGGCCTGTCCAGCCAGCTGGTAGGGTTATAAAACTAAAAAGAGAGGTATAAAATAGACAATACACTCCTCTGGAATAAAGATACAAAACTTTCATCAATCTGAGCCTGAAAATAATAACAGAGTTCTTCACACGGCACAGAAAACTGAGAAAATACTTCAACAAGCAGACAGTGCCACCTGCCGTAGATCTGGCTTCATGAATCTCAAACACTGCTTATCAAACAAGGTTGTTCTAAATCTCCTGTAAAAAAAAAGTCCCTTGCATATCGATGATGTCTTTTTTTTAGGAGTCCGTAAATGGATAACAATTTTTGCATCTTGAAGAGTATTACACCATCTAATAATGGGTGCATTTTTGTACTTGAGCGGAACGGGGTGCTTGGTTTGCAAAATTGAAAGGATTCTACAATTGTTTGCCCAGTCCCAGCCTGGACCCTAAAAAAAGAGTCAATATGATAGAGGGTGGCCTTTACCCTTAAAAAATTCAACTATAGTTGAGACTATTGCCAATCTCTAGAAGTCTTTTTTATAATGGGCCCTATCCTGAATCTCCAGGGGAATTTTGTTTCCCTCGGAATTTTTTGGGCAATCGTATCGTATGAAATTTCAGCTAAATTTCCCTGGAAATTTTGTTGCCAATAAATTCCGAGGGAAACTTTTCATGATCATTTTCGTTCCCATGTTTAAAACATGGGAAACATTTCCAGTAAAATTTGTATTTAGGATTGCCCCCAAGATGACAGAGGATACAGCCATGAACATTGGTTTTAAACTTCTAACTACACAATGAGAGAAAAAAACAGAGCTGGAGAAAGCATTCCATATTCTTATCGTACGGCTTTAAAATCATCGGAGAAAACCTAAACATTGCAGGATTTTCAAGTACCAAGTATGTGATTGTTCCACGAGATATAATTGGTGATTGACATACATACCTTGAGTTGGGTGTCTTCACTTTTCTTACGCCTGTCTGTTGAGTATAGAACAGATACCCTATATTTGCAGAAATCTACTAACGTCTGGAATTTCGTTTAGTCTCCTCTTAAGAATGATCGTTTTTCTTCTTCAATTGGAAGACTGAAAATAATCTTCTACTCGTGTCTAAGAAAATATTAATAGAACAATAATTGCATAATAATTGGATTCATATCTCAAAAATAGATTAAATAGTGTTATTTTTAAAGGTGAACGTTCTAAATGTTTTATTGTCAACTCTGGTGTACCACAAGGTAGCCATCTTGGTCCTTTACTGTTTGTTTTATTTATTAATGATCTTCCGTCTGTCTTAAAAAACTCTATGTCTCTTATTTATGCTGATGACGTGAAAATTTTTCGAAAAATTAACTCAATATTAGACTGTGAACTTTTACAAGATGACTTGAAAAGATTTTGGGAATGGTGCAATAATAATCGTCTTTTTTTAAATGTTGAGAAGTGCAAGTCAATGTGTTTTACGCGTAAGAATAACTGGTTTGTCCATAAATATAACTTTAATTCCTCTGATTTATGTATTTTGTCTAGCTTTACCGATCTTGGAGTAGTATTAGACTCAAAGCTTTCATTTATCGATCATTTTAATTATATAATAAAAAGGGCTAATAAGGCACTTGGCTTTATTAAACGTTTTACTCGTGAATTTCATGACCCTTATGTGCTTAAAACCCTCTATGTTTCGTTTGTGAGATCAATTCTTGAATATGCGTGTGTTGTATGGGCACCTTATTACGCGACTCATATCAACAGATTAGAATCCGTTCAAAGAAGGTTTATGAGATTTTGTCTACGTTTCCTTCCCTGGTCAGATAGAATTGTAATACCACCTTACTCTCATAGATTACAACTTATAAATCTGCCATCTCTTTTTGCTCATAGAGAGTATTTGCAGTTCTGTTTTATCATAGGAATAATTAATGGTTCGATTTCAACACCATCGGTCCTTTCCCGATTGAATTTTACAGTAAGTCGTTATAGTGTAAGAAGACAAATGTCACTTTGTAACATCTTTAGTAGATCAAACTATGGCGCTTATAGTCCTCTCAATCTGTTAATTAATGTATTTAATAAAAACTATGTTATTAATTCCTGTAATGATATTGTTAAATCACAGAGTATAAGGAATATGTTTTTCAATCAATATCGTTAAAAATTAATTTTTTATCCAATGTTAAATGTTAATCTTAAATCTGTATAATCTGTACCGTTAGTATTTAACGAAATAAAATAATCCTTGATACATTTTTTGTATTAACAAGTTCTTAGGAAACTGTTACCTACTCACACTGGGACTTGCTTTTTCGAAGAATGCCATTTCGTTTAAATATATGAACATTTAATTTTTAGGACACTGGTGTTTTTGGCTCTGATTACAATTCCATCGATGTACCCATTGGCCGAAGCAATATTATCCCGAAAAATCTATACTTCAATCTAAATGCCTTTCGTAATTTAAAGGCTATAAAATTCTACAGCCTTTCCACAGAGAATATCGTCGACATTGGTAACATTTCTGTATTAAATCTTTAAATTTTTTTTAACTAAAAGCCGATTTGAATTTTCAGCTTTTCTCAAACCTAATTTAGAATACATTTCACTCCACAATACGACGATAACACGAATCAATCAGGTTTTAATGTGTGATAATCTTCATAAAATTGATCTCGGTGCAACATCAAACACAAGTAAATCCTCCAAAGACACCTGGACTAGTGTGGAAGAGTTAAATTTCTCAGGCAATCTCCTCACAACTATCGACACAAGCATCAAAACAGTACCCAATCTTAGAATCCTGAATCTAGACCAGAATCGTCTAACATGCATCCAGAATCTCAACGAATTACCTCGTTTGCAAACACTTAGTTTGGCTTGTAATTTATTTACCGAATGTATTGATTGGCACTTGGAACTTGGCAATTTGGTTACTCTGAATTTAGCCCAGAATAAACTGAAAAAGCTTTTGGGATTGAGAAAATTGTATTCATTGGTGAATTTGGATTTAAGTTGTAATCATATAAATGATTTGGAAGAGGTGGATAATGTGGCCTGTCTGCCATTGCTTGAGGCACTCAGGTTGACTGGGAATCCATTAGCTGGAAGTGTTGGTAAGTGAATGACGTTCAGTCATGAGGAATACAAAGTTTTAAAATTGTTTATTTTTCTTATTAGATTATCGACCTCGTGTCCTGGCAAGATTTCATGCACGTGCCTCCGAGATCTGTCTGGACAGTGAAAAAGGCTCCCACAAAGAATTGGACACAGCACTGGTGCTATCTGCACTGCATCAATCTAAGATAGGTAAAAAATAATGTCGAACTACATCAATAATTGTTTTTACTTTAATAACTGTGTTTTTATTTATATGTATGTATAATACAATCAAATGTATATATTTAAAAAAAAAAGAAAAAAAAATTAAAACCTTTTATTCGTCTTTATCCTGTTCCGTTTCGAGAAGATGTTCTTCTTCTATTGGTTCATCAACATTTTCTTGTGATTCGTCATCACCCGGTGATGGATCTTCTAATTGTTCAGTAGTTGGAGCAGTTTCGTCTGCCCCAACTGCAACCTCTGAATCAGTTGCCGCATCGTCGGTCATTTTTTCTCCATCGCGACGTACCAAACCCAACATATCAAGCATATGACGTTTAACCGTGTTTTCTAGAGCATTTTCAACACTCAAATATGCCGATTTATGACAACAAAGTGCCAAATGACGGGCCATTTTATTGCCGATTGCCGTAGAAAATCCACAAACACAGTGCATTTCTTCTTCCGAGGGTAATTCCATAGCTCCTGGAAGATTATTGCTACTCGAATTTTGACAAACAGTCGAGTGTTGGAACATTGCACGTTCGCAGCATGTTTTGTATGCACATTTTGTGCACTTAAGTTGACCACTATAAATAAATCAATTTTTTTTTAGATTTTTGTTTTGAAAATTTGTTTTTGAATATGTAAAGCTTACATGAAATGATCTTCATTGAGAACTTCCGTGTCACATTCAGAGCAGATGCTTCCCGCTTTCAAATAGATGTATAATTCCTTGAATCTCGTTTGCATAACATAGGGTGTTGGTTCTTTGTGATGACTACGAGTCTAGGAGGAGAAGAACAAAGTTTTGTTTTTATTAAATTAATTTAAAAATAAAAAACATTTACAAATTATTAAGCAAGCATGCAAACATTTGCGATTGTAAAAATGTGGTCGATATTTATACAAAATAGTAAATGATCTACAAAATTTTAAAAACTTTGTCCAACGCCACCAAATGCATATCAAATATTGTTCATACTTTTCAGTTATCGAATTTACTATCAGAATTATCGCTCAGATTTTAACTTTTTTAAAGTTGGCTGGGCGGGTACTTTAACGGTCGTCTTATAGAAACGAATTGTACTTCCTAATTGAGATACTTTTTTCAAAATTTTTGACATGACCAGGCGCACGAGGTGACGAAACAAAAAAAGAATAAACAAAATTAAAGATCGTTCTTTCAAAATCGTTTTTTTTTTTTCAATATTTTCATCAAAATACTACGAGGTTTTGCAAAACTTAACAAAATTGAAGGTTTTTGTCAAACTCAATAAAGTCGGCCTGTTGTTGGAAAGATTTATCTCTGCATGAATATCAAATATTATGATTGTAGTTATTACATGGGTTGTTTGGTTTTAGTTGTTCATTGGTCCATACATTATACAGAAAAGTTTATAATATTGGGTAGTAAAAAGTGTACGTTTGTATTTGTTTCATTTTGAAAAAAAACGCGATGGTTTCGTGTTCAAAATAAGAACAAATTTGTCCAAATCTTATAATAACAGTGGAGCCTATCGACTAACTATGCAGGAGAAAACATCTCCTTCTCAATTGCTGATGGTTGTTTTCTTGGTTTTATTCTCAATTCATTCTTTGATGCTTTTCGTACTCCACTTTATTCATAAGACAGTTTTCCTTTTTTGCAAACAACTCTCTCGTCGTGCATCCAATACTGACTCAAGACTAATAGACCTCATTCTTGGTTGTATGCGTAGCCAGTACTCTTCGTCGAACATGTAAAACCTAGCACATACTGGCGGTTTCAACTCCAAACCAATATCGGGCCTATTTTCTCCAACAAAGTTTATATCTAAATATTGTTAAAACTAATATTCACCTTAGGTATTTCAATTAGAGCTGAATTAGGTAATAGAGTTCGAATTTGATTGGCAACCTTAAAGTTACTCTGATGATGGTAAGCCAAATGTCTCTTCAAAAATCCTTAAAAAAAAAAAAAAAAGTAATTAAATAGACAAACAAAAATTGTACATGCAAGTAAAAACAAACCTTTTTCATGGAAACTAAGTGCACACTTAGGACATTTCTTTAATTCGTCTCTAGGTAAATGGGCTTTAAGATGCATATAAAATGCTTCAATATTTTTCGGTTTCAGTTCACCTTTAACAGCTATTCTGAAAATCTTCATTCGAAGAAGAAAACAAATCAAATAGCATCAATTTAAAAAAAATCACAAAATAAAAACTTACAGCCAAACACAATGGACATTGTAAAAAGTTCTGCTGTTTGTGATCATCATAGAAATGTCGCACCAAATCCCTGTGCGAGGATGATCTATACTCACAAGCCTCACATACATATGGCAATTCTAGTACATTGTGAATTTTCTGCATGTGCACGGTCAAGAAATGCAAACTTGAATGTCTCTGTTGACAAATCAAGCAACAAAATTGTGTTCCTGCCTTGGTTTCCATTGCATGCATAATTTGATTATGCTTAGACAATGATAACTCACTGGGATGTTTCTCTAGACAAAACAAACATTGGAATTGATGATCCTTGCCATCGATTGATATATGCGCAACCAAATGAGTTTGTAGTTTCTCATTAGAATCAAATGAATCACTACAAATTGGACAATCCAGTGATTGTATTGATGTAAAACCTTCAAAGTTTTTAGCGGTGCCCTCCTGGACGCCGTAGTACAATTCTTCGAGACCTTTCATTTCGGGTAATGCTTGTTGTTTTGTTTTGATGTCTTTGTCATTTTTTTTAGACGAAGTTGGTGTGGCAGTGCTACTGCTAGTCTTAGATTTCTTTTCGACTTTTACGGTTGCGCTAGAGGTGGTGGCTTCTTCAAGTTTTCTTTTGGGTGTATCTTTCTTTTCGGTTTTTATTTTAAGAACAGATGATGTTGGAGCATAGTCAGCTTCATTGATTGCTAAAAATTCAAATCGGATGAGTTTTGTGGAAAACAAAAACAAACGAAAAAAATATCCAAATAGGAATTGCTCTTGAAGGTTTGTTGTGTTTTTCTGTTTATCAGCTGTTATCTCATAAAATCGAATTCCATGTTTCAACAAAGGCAAAAGCGAAGTTTTTCAGGTCATAGAAGTAAAATATGCACACTAACATAACCAATCAATTGAAAATCGAAATAATGAACGCTTTTGTTTGTTGTAACAATAAATTGATTTTATTTCAGCGAAAAAATAAACGAACACAAACAAAACAAACTTAGAAACTTAAAACTTCATAGAGAAGAAATTCATGAATTTGATCATAGAGTACATAACGCCACACTTTAATTTCCATAGGAATGGTATTTTTAACTCAATAAATAGTAAAACGATAAGGTGGACTTATTTAAAAAAGAATAAAAAAAAAATTAATAAAAAAAGAACAACAAATAACTACTAACGTTTTTTTAAGCGTTTTGGAGTCGTAGATGTCGATGGGGTGCTGTCTGTTGATATTTGAATTACACTCCAATCTTTAAAGGGATTCGTTGCGACCTGTGAAAAATAGAATTCATTTAAATATTTATTTTTAAAGTAGAATAATAAAACTAAAAACAAACCTGATACAATCTTTGAGTCAAAGTGTCGCCTGTATTCATACGAGTTTGTTCAGCCAAATGCGAAGTAATATTGTTGAATGCTTGAAGAGCATATGTCCCAAATTGTTCTCTCCATACGAGTTCATCGAGAAATTGTTGAATCATTTGACGAGACAATAAACTAAGAGTGTTTTGGAACATTCTTGGAACTATGCGACGTAGATAATCCATTACAGATGAGTTTGTATGCTTTGCAGTAGTATCATTAGCAGCAGCTTGGACTATATTTTTGAATCCCATTTGATAAAGAGTCATCTTGTCAACTGTAAGATCAATAGCAATAATACTATCTTTGTTCACCCATCGTGATAAAGGTTCCAAAATTGTTTGGAATCGTTTTTTATAATTTCGATCGGCATCCGAAACTGGTTCGACAGCTCGTAAGCGAATAGTTTTATCTGCATAATCCAATACACCTAGAACTTCGACTTTAACTTGTCGCTGTTGACCATCTTGACTGGTGGTTCCAAGTGAGATTACTCCGACCTGTTGCAAATTTATATTCAAATGTTATATAAAATTCTTTCCAAATTTGATTTTATTCTCTTACCTCTACATATCTTTCTGGTCCACCCATGAGTTTGCACTTTTGATGGATTGCCAAAGTGCATGCGGCACGAAGCCATGTATAAACTCCTTTAATATAGACGTTATCGACTTTGACCCATTGGACAACATTTTGAATGTTTGTCTGACAAGACCAATGATAGATAAGTTTAAGAATGCATGATGGAGGATTTGGTGCCCCTTCAAATAGGGATCCATGAAAAACAGACACAAATCGAGTTGGACAACATTCACTGATCCAAACATAACCACCAGAGTAGGGGAATTTTGTTGCATCCGAATAAACACCTGTGAATTAATAATACAAAAAAAAATTATTAATTAATTTCAATTCGAAAAAATTATTAATTAATTTCAATTCGAAAAAATTAAAACATGAGAATAAATTTATTTTTTTTTATGACTAAAACTAACGGTACCTGCCATATAACAGAAATAGAAAAGTTTATTTTTTTCAAAAACGGCTCTAACGATTTTTACAAATAAGAGCAAACTTGAAATAGAAATTTTGAAATTTCGTTTTTATTTGAAAATTTATTATTTCTCCACATTGGCTCTTCCTTTTTTTACAAGAAATCAAATGGCATACTTAGTTTTGTGTAAAAGATCAAGAAATCAAATGGCATACTTAGTTTTGTGTAAGAGATCATATAAAATGGTGTCAATTATAAAAACAGATTTTATTTTTTTTCACTACTACTTATGAAATTCCTCAAAAATATCTAATTTTCCCTAATTCTCGGCCCTAGCGAGGTATTCCGTCTTAGCGGATTTTTTCCGATTTTCTACGAATCGGAGACTTTTTGCTTCGAGGTATTTTTCCGATCCGCTGATCGGAGATTTTCTCCAACAAATTTCAACGCATGTCATTGCTTGCGATGAAGTACTTCTTATGGTTGTATTCTTGACAGATACAAATCATGTTTTTTCCGAAACCCTTCGACAAGTTTTTGTTGCGGAATAAATAATTAGTATGTAAGTAATAAAGAAAACAAAGTGTTTTAGTAAAATTTTGTTATTTATTATCGATTTTTGTGTCTAGGCAAAACGAAAAAAAAAACATAAGTAGGTATACAAAAAGATGACCAAAAATTGTGGCTGTATTGAATTAAACCACCACAAAGGGATGTTTATGAATGGAAAAAAGAATGTTTGTGACTATACATTAGTTCACTATAAAACAAAACTATTGATAAACAAAAAATAAATCGCGGGCACTGGCGGGCGAAGTGCCTTTGATGCGTTCTTTTATTCGACGATGTTAACTATTGTTAACAATAGTTAACTTTCATCGTTCCTAAATGAGAAAAAAGTTACAAAGTGTAACATCGTGACGTCACAACATTGTTCCTAAATCCAGTGTTGAAGTGTCAAATAGTTACATTTTGTTACTTTTTCCAACTCAGCTTCTGGACTTGAGTTTCAATGTTAATCTGTCAAACACAACTAAATGAGGAAGAGAGGGGATGATGTGAGAAGAGAATTTCTTGTTTGTTTCCATATTTGAAATTATTGAATGCATATTTTTGTTTCAATTTGCTTAGAATTCAATTAAAAAGAATTATTTCAGTACCAAATTAATTTTTTCTTGTTTATTCATTCATAAAATTAATCTCAAAAATTTTTCTTTTGACAGATCAACAAAATGTAACATTTAGTCGTTCCTAAATCAAAGTTAACATTTTGTAACAAAATGTAACAAAAACAAATACAACGATTTTTTTGACATAACAACAATAGTTAACATTGTTCAATAAAAGAACGGACCACTTACAAATAAATTTTCACAAATAAATTTCCCTTCACTTTTTAAAATCCTCCTTTTTTCTTCAGTTTGTTTGCCCTTATTTGTTTGAACTCGGCCTCCAAAAATAACGCGACACTTGCCATGGACACTTTTTAATGAAATAACTTCCACTCGTTTGTTATTCTTTGAATTGTTTTTTTTTCTGTCATCTGTGATAATTATAGAGATGGCCTTCTCAAAAAAAATTATCGATATTTTTCGATTCGATATTTTGTTGAATAGAATTGAATAGAAATATCGCAATATCGATTCATTTTCTAATAACACAAGGGCGTAATTTGCCGTACATTGACATTCTTACTTATGAGAAACTATGAATTGAAACTCTCTAAATATATATATGACAATTTCAATGTATTTAGGTGTTTTTATATAAAAATATCGGAAGATATACCAACTTATCGATATATCGGTATATATTGTACATCTCTATTAAAAACTTGAAAGTGACGCATGTCAAATTATTGCGATGCGGTGCGTCGTCGTATTTGTCTAGTATTTTTTCCGATGAAAGATACCTCGAATGCAATTTGAACCTCCGTTGCGTTGCGGAAAATCTCCGCTCCGATGGAATACCTCGCTAGGGCAGTCTATAAGCCTTTGTTTTTGAAGTATTACAGTTTAAAAAAATCTTTTTTTTTTCATTTTATAACGGTAAGAACAAAGGCTAATAGAACTTTGCTGATTGCAGATTCGAGTTCAACAACCCAAAAACCTTTAGAAAAGTGTGTTTTGGTTCTTGTGGCAAAAATTCTGTGACCAGTGACTTAAACTTTAGATTAAGTTTAGTTTCTCTTTGGCTTATTAACTGAAACTTAAGATAACTTGAGCAATAAAAGAGAAAATTTAAACAGTGTCTGAAAGAAGAATATACGTTCTTATAATCATCGTTACAATTTATTCACAATATTCACACCCCACATAAAAACATTTCCTCGAAAACGGTAATATTTGAAAAACGGAGGCCAATACAAATTTTCTGACTTTCGAAGTTCAGCACATAACCTATAGAAAAGTATATTTTGGTTCTTGTGGCAAAAAACTTGATGACCAGTGATTATTTAACCTGAACTGAGTTTATTTAAACCAGCCGAAGATAAACATTCCGCAAGAAGTAAAAATGATAATTTTAAATTTCATCGTGATATTCAAATTGAACAAAGCAGCCCGAGCTGATGTACTAGAGATAGAGTTTTTCAAGTAAGCTGGAGAGACCTTCCTATGAAATATTTTAGTAACAAGAGGGAAATTAAAAAAAAAAAAAATTTTTTGACATTTGACATTTCTTTGCATCCAGATGCATTTTTAAGCTAGTGAATAATATGGCCGTAAGACTTGTGAAACTCCGACTTAAATTATATTTTAATTTTTATCCTTTTTGATTAAGGCCTCTTTTTTTCTTGAAATCCACTTTTATGGCCTCTTTCCAAAATCTACGAAGGTAACCCTGGTGCCAACATCTTAACCTAAAATTAGACTAATGGCGTTTTTAATTGGCAATCTGGAAGCAAAAAAAAGCAATCTGAAAGCGTTCAATTGGGCAAAACTGACAGTTCTGATTCTGAAAAAAAGAGAATTTCTCTTCTGGTTTTAAAAACAGAATCAGAAGCAGAATCACTCACACATTCATAGATTTAAATGTCAGTAGCACAAAATGTTTGCAGCACAAAAACAAATGATATTTGGCGCCTATACTCATATATGTGACACAAGTCAAACTCAACCAATACATTCACACCAAACATCAGATTCTTCGGAATAAAAAAAACTGTTCAATTGGGATTCCGAATCGAAGAACAATTCCAGATTGGGAATTAAAAACGCCATAACTTTTTTTGTTCATCACCTATACTTCGTACGAGAAACAGAAGTTGGCTAGGTTTAAAAAAGTTTCCCAGATTCCTAGGAGATTAGACTACCTAAAAGAACCTATTGACGACAGCCGTAATGGAACTTGTCATTTGTTTAAAGAACGCGAATTTGAGACAAGATATATCTAAATTTGATTTCGACTGAAAATTGTAATGTAGAACTTATCTGTAAGCCTCAAAATACCTTTAAACCGAACTTGAATTATGAATCTTAAATAATTGTTAATTATGTGCTGGAAACTTACCCAATTTCAACTCGTTAGTCTTATGATTGGTGCACTTTTGTTCAGACTTGAGGAGACCCTCCTGAATTAGCCACTCAGTGAATTTGTTCGGCGTTAGCATCAACACCAGTTTAACTTTAGAATCCAATTTACTACGAGTCGCTGACATATCTTTCACCTTCAGCCAAGGCTTAGCCAACACAACCAATGAAGGGAATGTTTTTCCTTGCAACTTGCCTTCTTTCTCCGATGTCTTAGCTTTATTGTCCTTTGCCTCAGAATCAATAACCAAACCACCAACTGATGTGATTTCAGATGGGCGGAAATTTTGCGAAGCCAAATCAACAGAACTCTTTGCTGTTCCTTTCGGTGTAGACTTTCCAGCCATTTTGCTGGATTTAGTAGGAAGTGGCGAAAGTTGCGGAGATGCAGTTCTTTGAGGTGCAGCAGCAGCAGATGATTTTGAAGTTGATTTAGATGACGATTGTGGAGTTGACAATTGTTGAGCTCCTTTGCTATGACGTCCGCGTTTCGACGATGACGGTGGAGGTGGTGTTATAACACGTTTGGCCAACGGAATATTATCCTCATCATCATCAGATGATTCCATGTACACCAAATTGGTGGCGGCTCGTTTTCTACGCTCAGCCTTATCAAGTTTTTGAGTTGAGGGTGGAGGCTTTTTGGGAACAGTTGCTTCTTTGATTTCTTGCAGAACTTTTCCCTTGAAGGAATATGCAGAAAATACTTCACCATTGAATAATTCCTTACCCTCGTTTGTTCCCATCAAAGTTTTGAGGGAATTTTTAATTGCATTATGCTCATTGGCGACTTTTTCATAGGCCGCCAATTGTGCCGGAGATAGTTCTTCAATCCAGCAATCTAGCTCGAGGCCAATATCGATTTTGGAACTTTTCATTTTTGAAGATTTTAATAATCAAACATTTAAAATGAGAGAAGTATTCTTTAGTTTATTTATATAAAACGAAATAATTAAAAGTTATATTTTTCACTTCGGCACTTGTCCAGTTGAGATAATTTTTTTTTAAATAAAAAATGGCGGTATGCGTTGTTTTTTGTTTTTGTACTTTTTTTTTGAAGGGAACTGCCAGCGTGTTTATCGAAAAATGTTATCGATTTCAGTAATGCCAGATGGAATTTGGTGTTCAGACTGACAAACATGTCGACGAACATGGAATGACACATGTTGAATGTATTTGGGTTCGAAATAAAGGCAGGACCACACCGAAAAGGTGTGCGGTAGCGGTATAGGTAATTGTATGAAAACAAAATTGAAACTAAAACGTCAACATTCATATGTGAAATTTATTTCAAACATTTCAACGTACCCGTACCACATCAGCGTTCAGATGTGGAATTTTTTAATTTCAAGTACCGTTACCGCATACCTTCCGGTGTAGTCAAGCCTTAAAAGCTCGACCACACCAGACGCTATGTGGCAACGGTACGAGTAGCGGGTCGGGTACATGATGTATGAAAAAAAAATCCACATCTGAATATTTGTTCCATTTTGGAAATTTTTTATACATTTACCAGTACCGCTACGGCATACCCTTCTGGTGTGGCGATACGGGTAATTGTATGAAAAAAATTCGAAACTGGAACATCAAAATTCAGCTGTGGAAATTTGTTCATACAATTACCCGTACCGCTACCGCATGTAGCCTTCGATATGGCCAAGCGATTAAAGATATGCGGTACCGGTACTGGTCAGTTGTATGCAACAAATACATCTGAACGTTGACTTTCGTTTTTGGAATTTTTTTCGTACAAAAACAGTTACCGTAACCGTACCCATATTGCTACCGCTTACATTTGCGATCATTCCTTATCATTCCCAGATTTTTCTTTGTTTTTGAAAAAGAGGACAGAATTCACTGGAATGAAAATTGACACGCTTTAAATATAGAAAATCATCACTTGAAAAATCGGTAAAAAATCATTTTGGATTTCCAGCAACAAGTTGAGAAATTTTTTTTCCCGTTTACACTATCAATCATTGTATGTTATCAAATTATGCTTGACACCATGCTTGTCAGTGTGAACTATACTAATCTGTTCCAACCTTAACGTTCAAACTACATTGCCGACATAACTTTGACACTTTTATTTGCATTCCACTTTTCTGAAAACACCATTTTGCCTTGAAAATTGATTTTTCGTCCAAGATACACGGCATTAAATTTTTCATCTTGCTAATATATTTTTAATAAATTGTAATTAAATTCATTTAATTTAAAATTTAAAGTGTTTGAAACTTTTTCAAAACAATGCCGAGATCATACGATAGAAATGAATACAATGATGATGCAGAATATAAAAGAAAACATCGTGAAGAAGAAGGCAGCAGCAGCCATCACCAGCAAGCTGATGCGATACCGCTAAATGAAAAAACTAATGAATATTTACAAGATTGTTTATCAGAAAAGAAATCGGTGGATAAAAAATATCCCATTTGTAAAAAACTTTTGGATACTGGTAAGAAAAATAGGAAAAAAAAATAAAACAACCAAACAAGTACTTTCATTCAATGAAATAATTGGTGGTTGGTTATCTTTATAGAAATCGAAAAGGTGCTGGTTAGCTCAAGAATTCCTAGAGCAGAAACATTTGCCAATGTCTACAGTGAAAAACCTATTCGTATAGCACAAAAAGTTATTTTTCCTATTCGGGATTATCCAAAGGTTTGTATATACACACACACACACACACACACAAGTATACACACATATTTTATTACGTCCATTAAAATTTACACGTTTCAGTTCAACTTTGTTGGTAAAATTTTGGGACCGAAAGGAAATACATTGCGTCAACTTCAAGAGCACACACAATGCAAAATGATTATTTTGGGAAGAAATTCAATGCGTGATCATGACAAAGAGGAAGAACTTCGTTCATCGGGTGATCCAAAATACAATCATTTGAGTAGGGATCTTCATGTGGAAATATCGACAGTGGCACCTCCATCAGAAGCTTATGCTCGATTGGCATATGCTCTGGCGGAGATTAGGAAATTCTTGGTGCCCGATAGCAATGATGAGATTCGTCAAGAACAAATGCGAGTTATGGATATTGGGAAAGATAAAGCTTATAAGCATCCTGTTTCTAGGTCGTATGGAGCACCTTATCATGGCGGAAGCAGGTATATTAAAATCTTATTGAGTCGTATAGTTAACAACAACGGGGCTCCGTGTGGAATATATAAACTTTCCATGTGTATTCAGGTTTTTCACCAAATGAAAATGATAAAAGTACAGTCAAATAAGGTGGACAAATCAGCAAACCTAGGAATGAATGCTAATAGGCTTCAAGTTGGAGCATGGCAAAGGGGAATAGGTATATGACTGCAGAGCCGGTATATTGGGTTCGAGCCCAAAGTCCGGCTCAAAAGTTTTTTCTAAATCGCCAGCTTAACTAAAGCTACCTGTGCGATAACATGAAACAATTTTCAACGATGCCTCTTTCTCTGTACCACGTAGTTCTATGTTATATGTTTTTCTTTATTTCTATCTGTGTCTATCTCTCTTGTTTTTTTGTATTTTGTTTGTAATTTTTTGGAATATCTTTTCGTAATCTCTCAAATATTATCTTCAAGCTGAAACACCTTTATATTGAAATTACAAGTTTTAATTCAACAATGTCTTTATTTAAAACACTGAATCAAACTATTGGTTCGCCTGTCTGTGGAGTTCGCCGCGTGGACCTTAGAAATCGGTGACAAGCCTTCTGGTTTTGTATTGTTGCATTTCGGGGACAGGAGTTCTTAGGCCTACCTTTCTCCTTACTTCATGGTCGTTAAATAATACAATCCTACTCAAAATTAAAGGCTCACGTTTTTACCTCTGTAGTAAACGCCACTTTGACACTGTGAACTTTTTTGTTACATTGCTTCTACAATATAATTAAGGCATCATTTTATAGTTAATTAGATTATTATTACATATTATGTATTTCCATATAATTACACGCGAATATGTGAAAAGATAAGGGCATAGCAAAAACTAAGGCTTTCCTAACTAACTGCAATTATTTCTTAAGGAATAACCAAATTAAATAAACTTAGTAAATTATATACTGGCCGAAATAATTTTTCGTACGAAAAATAAAAACTCTGTTTTTCACATTCTTTAAATTGCACTTAGTTACGAACTGTAATAGTTAAAAAAAGGCACAATAAAAGAATACATCATAAATATCATTTCAGATATGCTTATAGTTAATTAGCAATTATTTCTTAAGGAATAACCAAATTAAATAAACTTAGTAAATTATATACTGGCCGAAATAATTTTTCGTACGAAAAATAAAAACTCTGTTTTTCACATTCTTTAAATTGCACTTAGTTACGAACTGTAATAGTTAAAAAAAGGCACAATAAAAGAATACATGATAAATATCATTTCAGATATGCTTAAGACAAATATAAAAGTAACCATATTTAAAAATATTGGAATTGAAATCTTGAAATTTTTAATGGTTCGAAGAATTTTGTCGTCCAGTTAATGAAAAAATGAAAAAATATCATTTCACAAAACCCGGACTTTGACCAACTATAAAATTGAATTTAGTCAGCTCACGAAATTTGTTTGCCTATCATTTTTTAGATAATTTTATTGTTAACAAGTCTTTCCTTGATCATTTTGGGGTAAAATTATTAAAACTGGTGCTATCAGATAAAAATGACATCAACCTCTTTTCCAAGATGGTGGCTGCTCCCGACATCATAATCATCCCAACAAATTAACTTTTATGATAAGGACACCTAAACACTTTCCATGAAAAAAATGTTCCGGAAAATGTATGACAAACCTCTAGAACGTCACGGATTGACAGACAAACTTTAGCAAATCTCTCCACAAACATTCTACATACACATTTCTCTACATGCCTTGAATTTAACCTCACTCTTGTCTCATCTGAGAATGGAACCATAACACTAATATAAAAATAGTGTGCATTAAATTTAAACATGAGTGTATTTTGAAATAACATTTCAATTTTTTTTAAAGGAGTTGACGCTTATCTCATGCAGTTGACAGACTTTTCCCTCCCCCTCAAAAAAAAATGTTCAGGGTATATTTTTATGAATAGATTTTTAGGAACTACTTCAGTTCTTATCTTGCATTACGAATTAAATATTCATGGCAATTTTAATTACTGTACTACCAGAACCAGGAGGTTTTGGTGATGATTTACATGATGCCTAATAGCATTCATTTCAAAGTATACGGTTTTGGCATGTTGAAAATATACTTTTGGACTTTTAAAACATTATCATGGGAAAAGAAACTTTATACGGAAATATATTTTTAATAAAAAATAAATTTTGATTTTCAACCATAGTTTTCATTAAAAATATTAATAAATTTTATTAAAATTCTAGGAGTCCTCCACCACCCCCATCATTCGATAAACCTTCTAAGCCAAAAGTTTATAGCATTTTGGAGAAAGCACGTTACGCTATGGATGATGGTTATTCTGTCAGCAAATCAAGGTAAGAAAGATCAATTTTACTAGTAAGGACAAAACTTCCTACTTTTTTAAGGACCTTTACTTATAATCCCATCTAATAATGTTGTTTGGCGGGGAAATTTTATCTTGTGCAACTTAAGCTTCAGGGTTATTTATTAATATTGCAAACGGAATCAAAATGTTATGCATAAGGTCCAGTTATCGCGAGTACTCTCAGTGGAGTCAAGGAAAACGACATAAGTTTTTTTTTCAGTGCCATTTATTAATATTGCAAACGGAATCAAAATGTTATGCATTAGGTCCAGTTAAAACAACCAGGAAATTGAATCAGGAAATTGAATATTTTTTTCCTGATGGTCATTTATACCTATCAGAAAAACGTATGTCAGTTTTTTAGATTAAAATACACGCAACGAACGATTTTTTCAATTTCGTTTGGAACGTAATCAGCTGGCAAGACATTTTTTTTAGCAATAACTCACTTCTTTTAGTACTTTTCTCGTCTATAATGCCAATGCATCCAGTTAACGATAACTAGGCTTTTTAGTTTTATTTTACACAAAAGGTCATTTGGGAAAATTAATTAAAAAAAAAAAAACATCATTTTCATTTTATTTTAGGCCACGCGAACACGACCCTTATGATCATGATGATTATGGTAGGTATTCTCCACCGCCAAAGCATTCCTCTTCGCATGGACACTATGAAGGTTCTTCCTATGAAAGAGGAGAATACAGACGTGAACATCCATCATCTTACTCTCATAGTGGGTATCCAAGTAAGTTTTTTTTTATTTTTTAGTTTATGACGTATTTTGTTTTATTTATTAATTCTTTTATTGTATGCGTGCGTATGTGTGAAAAGATTGCATGATTAAAAAAATATCTCTTCTTTCTTAAGTCTTAGTACTATAACACAAAAATTCATCGTCCCTTCGGTTAATTTTTAAATTTTAAAATATGTACATCAAATTATTTATCGTCATTTATCGAACAATAACAAAAATCTAAATCAACAAAAAAAAAAAGAACAAATCTATACCTTTAATTTATAATTTCAATACCAACTTCCAAAACCAAATTACAAAAAAAAAAAATACAAAAAATAAACCAAAAACTCAACAAATAACCTAATAAAATTCACTCTAAAAATTTATAGAAACAAGCAATGGTCGCTCATCAGCATATCGACCAACTAGTTCGAATCACTATGAATCTGGATCACGTTCCCGTGAAAATGTCCGTTACAGAGCAGCGCCATACCCTCGTGTTCGCTAACAATTAAATTCTAAAGAGAAACAAAACAAAAAAGTTAAATAATAATAAATAAATACATTTGTGACACAAAAAAAAATATTTAAAAAAAATGCATTCAAACAAATTTTGATTACAAAATAAAACAAACAAAAAAATAAAAACAAAACAAATACAAAAATAAAAATAAAAAGTCAAATCATATTCATATGTAAATCAAACAAAAATTATATATCTGCTCTTTTTTCTTTACTTTAACAAAAAAAATCCTTACTGGTAAAAATATTAATTCGACAATGGTTTTATTAATTTATTTAAATTGATTCAACATAAAAATAAATAAAACAGGATACAAATGAAACAGAAAACAAATCCCAACTAATTTAAAAATTCATTCAAACAATTTATGAATTATAATTAATTAATTGAGTTATAATTAAAAGTAACATCAATTCAAATCATAAATAGAAATTATTTCGTATAAATAATTTTGTAGCTAAGGGATCTTCATTAATTCAATGCACATTAAAATTAATCGAAATTAAAATAAATATAAATATTTACCTGTATTTAAAGGACTAGAAGAAGGAGTTAAATTCGGGGAGAAAAATATAATATTCATTGTAAAATATTTTGTTTTCAAACACACACATACACTACACTCTCACACTAAACAGTTATTATTATTATGCTAGAATGAAAAAAAATATTATGTGTAAGTATAAAAATAAAACGGACAACAATTTCAGAATTTATTAAGTCATCATTATTTAGGTTATCGTTCGGCTTTTATAAAAGCAATTAAATATAATCAAAACTTTTAATTTACATTACAATTTCCCTAATAACAAAAACAAACAAAAAATGTCTACCGTGAGTATAAAACAAATCTAAATAAAATCAACTATCTAATATTATTTGTAATGTGAAATAAATTAATAAGATTTATATTTAGAAAAACATATAATCAACAATATAAAGGATTAAATTACCTGTATTAAAATAAAAATTATAATCTTAACTGGAACAAAAAAAAGTGACTATTTATTTCTGATAATTACACAACAAATATCCTCTTTCAACATTTATTTTTGAATTATTTTGTTTTTAATTAAAAATATTTAAATAAGTGATTGAAATAATAATTAATTAATAATAATTAATTAAGTTTTCAGTTAAAAAAAGGAACAAACTATAAATAATGGATATCTGGCGGTAAATCAATTTTTAAAAAATCATTAAAACAAATAAACAAACACGATTTGAAATTTAAATTCAATGATAAAACACCAACCAGACCCAGTTGTTGGAGTAAAACAAAATCATCAAATCTAAATGAAAAGAAGCTAACAGATACTTTGAAATAAATCTATTTGTCGTTTTGCTGAAAACAATATTGATTTCACGCTTTTTTGTTGTTGTCAAAATGCAATGCAAAATAATTTTGCTTCTTTGGATTGCAAATTAACTACATACTTTAAATGATATTTAACTAGGTTGCGTATTAGTTCCCGGGATCCACAACCGACAAATTACTTTATTTGAATAATTTCATTAAATTCCATTGCTGAAGGCAATCCCTTCAATTGCACAAATTTTATTTAATTTTTTTATATAGTTGCTGCTTAATTTTTTTTTGTATTAATGAACAACAAAAAAACAGGATACATTCATTTTGTGATACTCTATCGTGTATCTAATGTTTGGAAGTATTTAAAACATTACTTGATACGAGGGAAGCTGAAATGGAATACAGACTTGACACCCGCATTAATTGCAAGGATTTTTTTCGAAGATGATGGATCCATTTGGATTGCCGAAGGTAAGAAAGAAGGCTGGAAGACATGACATACAATTTACTATTTTTGTTTAGTAATTAAACATAGAACTACAAAATGTTTGAGGTCAATTTTTAATATATATTTTTTATTATTTTTGTTATTTTTTTCTTCGTTATTATCACTTAGGTCCAATTTATTCACTCTCCATTATATTTAAAGGCCCCATTAAAAATAAAAAATCTGTCAAATCACATACAAATTTTAAAATTTCCCGTTTTTAATGGAGACTTTAAATTTAATGGAGTGTGAATAAATTGGGCCTTAGGGTCTTTGCTAAAACGAGACGTGAATAAGACTTTTCCTGGCAATGTTTCTCTTCATTCAAACATGGAAGGAAAATGCTCATGAAACGTTTCCCCCAGAATTTATTCAGCCATATCGTGAGTTTCGCGTGAACAAGACTCCACCTGGAAAAATTCAATTTCACTTTTCCCCTATTGTGAGATCCGGGCGAAAAATTGTTCACGTTCGGACATCTTTGTTTGTTTTAAATTTTTTTTCAGGTAATTTGCGAGGTGTTCGACAACTCTTATGTCACTTAAATTTTGGTGCCGAACAAGAAACTAGTTTAGCGGAACATGTAAATTCCCTTCGGTAGTTCCCTCATGATAGTTTTTGAAATTCCGGGCGAACAAAAATATTCCGGGTGGAAAACATTCCACGTGAAACTCACGATAGGGCTGTTTGGGTATCGGCAGTTAATTTGGCATTGGAATTTAACTTTAATTTCTTAAGATTTTTTGTTCCCTGGAAATAAATTTTTAAGAGAGATTCTCGATCTCAAAATGTAAAATTCACATAAACCGCGTTTCAAGAAACGGCTTTTAGTGTTTTACTCTGCTGTGGGTTTCGTGTATATCGTGCCTTTTCCGCTTATTTACCATAAAGGAAAAATAAAATTTTGAACAACATTTAATTGTTAAATACTGAGAACAAATAATAAGAAACAATTTGTTTTTTTTTTTTCTTTTTAATTTTAGCAACAATTGCTAATGAAAACATACAAATTTATATCGACTAGGGTGTTTTCATAAACGTCGGAAATCTGCGTTGGTACAATCGTCTTTCTGCTTTGCTGCATTAATGAACACACCAATTCTGCAGAATGTTTGCAGGCCTGCGTTAGTACAATTTTCAGCAGTCACTGCCCTTCAAGAAAACTGAGTTCAAAAAAGACACTCCGACCGAGAAAACCGGGGTTGCACTCACGCACTTGCAACTTTTTGTGTATGAACACAAAGTCGAAGGAGAAATCGTGGTGAAATACATATAAAATCGGCTCCGCGGTGATTATAATTTCCATACTAATTTCAGCCGCCTTCGGACCCGTTTCGTAGTCGAAGTCAGACTCAGCTCCGCCTGACGCGGAGCGGATTCGGACCGAGGTCGGACTCGTTTGCCTGAAGGGTGAGTGTTCATAAACGTCAGAAAAAAAGACCACAGAATTAGTTTTGTTTGATAAGCAAATAAATACTTCGTTTTTCAGTTCCCGAAAACATGTTTTTAATAGCACGGAAAATTTGTAAACCGTGTTATATTAGGGGGGCACAAAAAAAAAAAAATAAATACATATTATTTTCTTCTACTTTTAATAGCGGAATAAAAAAAAACAAGTGGTTCACACTTGAAACAAATTATTGAATGGAGAAAAATATTTTGAATGGTGTTTAAAAAGAAATTGTTTTGCGTTTGAAACAAAAAAATTAGTTTTACTGCACAAAAAGTTTTTTTGTTTGCTATACCAATATTAAATTCATATCAAATTAATTAAATCAATTTTGTTTGAAGAGTAAATTTAAAATATACTATGTTTCTGAGCCCCTTAATGCGAAAATGCATGCTCATTTCTCATTTATATTTCATAAACCATGTCCTACAAACTTTCTCTGTAGTGAAAATTATTTTTTTTCAAAATTAAAAAAAATAATTTTGAGCCACCCTAATGTATATTTTTTTTCTTCCATAATTTGGTCAAAATAATATCCACGTTTAATTTTTTCGAATTCCACAGGAAACTGTAGAAGTTAACATTTTTTAGAGCCACCCTAACACGGAAAAAAGCAATTTAAACTCGTATCAAAAAACACGATTTAGAAATTTTCTGCATCATTAAAATCAAAATTTTTCTAAAAACGAATTAAGAAACATTTTTTGCACCACTCTAATAATTAATATGTTTGCTTTTCATTTTTATTTTACAATATTTACATTTATTTACAATAATAACATCGAATCAAAAGCCAAATAAACTTCTTCGCGAGATCTGCAGTCATAAAATTTTGGCTGCGCAATCTGCCCGACGTTGGACTAAGTTAGTCCGATCGCAGATCTGACTTTATGAACACGACTAACGCAGGCCTAAGTTAGGCATACGTTTATGAAAACACACATGCTTAGATTTAAAAAACAAAACAAATGTTACAAGTACATTTTTTTAAGTAATAAAATAATAAGAATTTCATAAAATCCAGAACTAATTTGGAAATAATGGTTTTGAACGAAATTCCCTTTATTTGTTTGGGATTCAAAATAATTAACAAAAAAACTCTGTCGGCATCATCGCACAGTGGGGCAGAAGTAGTGGTTTCGTGCGATAAATTATTTTGAAAAGTCGTAAGTAATTTTTTTGTGTTTCAAAGCATAGTACGCAGCTGAAGGGAAAAATATTTTTTAATCAAGAAATAAATTAATTAAAAATGAAAAAAACCGGCATCACAATTCTTTGAATGAAGAAAAATGTCCAGTATAATAAAAAATAAATGACAAATGAAAGAAAATCCCAATTTTTTCCCTAGAGCTGCCTACTGAAAAACAAAAATCAAATTTATCTTTTCGTTCTAGATTTCGTTGTACTATTTTTGTATCGAAAATTTCGTTTTGCTAGGGTCAAAGCTTTATGGTGGAAAAAACAATCAATTATTTTTTATTTTATACTGAAAAATGTTGATTTTGATAACTATAGCGTTTCATTGGGCAGAATTATTTGATTATTTGTTTGATTATGCCTGGTTCGCAGACTGACCTAATTTTAGCCGAGATAAAATTCCCATATTAGTTATCGATAATTTGAATGGGATAAATTTTGGCTCGGCTAAAATTTGTCGATAATTTGTATGGAAGTTAAAATTTATCTCGATCTGCGTACTAGGCTTATAATCAATTTTGCAAATCTAAATTTTTCGAAAGATTCTCCATGCACTAACACCAATACAATTTTCATCCATCAGTTTGATCAGTGTGGTTTATGGTGTACTTATCTTAATTCGATTGTGTTTAAAATAAAATAAATACATAATTCTTATTCAAATAAAAAAAAAAATTGTTTCTATTTTTTTTTCTTAAAGCCTGGTACGCAGATCGAGCTAAATTTTAGCTCCCATACAAATTATCGAAAAAATTTAGCCGAGCTAAATAGAAATATCTATTTTCCAATGAAAAACCCCATTAGATGGAGGCACCCTGTTGTCATATCTTTATGCCACAAAAAAATATCTGGGAAGAAATCGTCAAACATGCTTGACAAACAAAGATTGTGAACGCATTTGAATCGTCATGCTTGTCAAACAAATTTGACCATGTGAACCCCGTCTAAAAACAGTCCCCCTTTTTTTAAACATTTTTGTCAGCAGAGGCTTCTTTATTCTATTTGCACAGTATGTACATATGTAAATAAAGTTGATGACCTACCTTTTCGGACTTTGTCTGACTAGGCTCCGCTACAAACATAGACAACAACATCAGCGCTGAAATCAAACGGAGAATTACTTTTGCTACTTTGGTTTGAGAAGGCAATTGACCAGCAAAGCCCTCTCTCGAGCAACTAAGGTGTCCTTATATAAAATCATTATCATCCCAGTCCTGCTATATGGTGCAGAAGCATGGAATTTAGCGAAGGCGGATGAGAACATTTTGGATTCTTTCGAGAGAAAAGTTCTTCGGGCGATTATTATTCATGTGTGCATTGATGGTGATTGGAGAAGAAGATACAACAACGAATTGTACGGGTTGTACAATGATACTAACCTAGCCAAGAGAGTAAAAGTGCAGCGCCTGAGAGGGTTATGTCATGCAAAGCGCATGGACAACAATGCTCCGGCCCGGAAAGTTTTCGACCCCAACCTAGAGGTTTAAAGCAGAGAAAGAACTCGTCTGAGGTAGAGCAACCAAGTGGAGGCGGATCTCAATCAACTTGGCGTGCGAAACTGGAATCGGCGAAGTAAGGATCGGCTTGGCTGGAGAAGCTCGTTGGTAGAGGCCCAAATCCACAATGGATTGCAGCCGCCTTATGGAGCTGGCCTCCCTAAGTAAGACCTACATTTCAATTATTTTGGATTTTATTTTAAGGAACTTCAAACTCATGACTAAAACCAACCGTGAGTATTCTTAACACTATAAGAAGCCCAAAAGCTAAATAATAACAACAAATTGATCATTAAAAAAAAAAAAAAAAAAAAAAAAACAAATTGAACTTGAAAATTGTATGAAAAATTAAAATTTTTCTTTTAGTTTTTTTGAAAAGTCACTGCTCATTTATCATACATGTACAGAAAGCACTCATAACTAATAAAAAAAAAATAAACTGAAAAGAAAAAAAAAATTAGAAATAAAAGCTCAACTTAAAAATTTTATAACTTGAATTTTCCGAGAAGAACTTTAATTTAAGCTTTTATATAGATGCAGTTTTTCTTATTCTTATTTTGTTTATATTTTTAAATATAACTTAATGACAAATAATAAACTATTTTATGAAAAACATTGGACTTTGTATTTTGCCGTGTAGAGCTTTTCTTTCAGTTTAGAGAGCATTTTGGATGTTGGATTTCCACTTATGATTGCTCCATCACCAGCAAAGAAAAACGCGATAAAGAGCAAAGGATTCAGGATGCTCCCTTGGAGCACACCAACTTTGATTGGGAATCCTTCGGTGAATCCTACCTTCCTTTCTACATGCTCGTACATGTTCCAGACCATCTGCACGTAGGTGTCTTAAGAAAACCCATATCAGATATTGTACATATATAGTTGTCTATTGAAACTGCCACAATATACAAATCCCTTGAGCAACACGATGTTTTCCATTCCGGGGGGGGGATTACGTAATACGGAACGAGCGGCAAGTAAACGATACTAAAGTAAACGATAAGCACGACAAAGAACAATTACATATGTAAAACGAGGAAGTCAGAAGCCCAATCTAAACCGATACAAAATATTTTTTTGAGACTCGTGCATTCTAACGACAGACTCAACGATACTATGACAGCTAAACTAAAGTCAAACGATAGGCAAATGGCAGTAGCAAAGATTAACAAAACGAGTATAGTTTAAATAAAACGATTATCTTAAGAGCCCCGCACACTACAGACTTTCTATCGGCCGATAGTTTAGCCGGGTTGGGCTCCTAGTGTGCACACAGGCAGCCGGCTAAATAGTCCGCTAGATAGGAAATATTTTAGTTTGAAGGCAATAGTGAAGCAAAACAAACTTTATTTTTCAATCAAACAAACTTTTTGATCGGCCGATACTTAGTGCCGGTTTGTTCATAGTCGATTAACTTTTAATCAAGGATTATTCCATACAAAAATCCTTGATTAAAAGATAATCGAGTGTCAACAAACCGGCCCTTAATCGTTGTAGTGTGCGCACTTTCATACATTTTCATACTGATTAAGAAACTGACAAAACTATCGATAAAAAGTTTGTAGTGTGCGGGGGCTCTAATACATAATTGCATTTGAACGATAACGAAGTAGGTTCAACGATAATCGTTTAACATTCGTTTAGCGATCTTCAGGGACTGTATCTTCATGTGTCCTCCATCGCTTCATGTGTCCTCCATCGCTTCATGTGTCCTCCATCCTCCTCTGGAATGAAAATCGTGAGCTATCTAGACCCGATGTATCCTATGTTTTTCCAGAATTCAAAAGATATTTCGTCTGGATTTTTTCATTGCATACTCGGCCCTAGAGAGGTATCCGTGGAAGCGGAAACCTATCCGATTTCATACGAATCGGAGAGTTTTTACCTGTCGAAAGCACACCTCGAAGCAAAATTCTTATGAAATCGGAGAATTTTCCGCTCCAACGGATAGCTCGCTAGGTTTGGCTGCTGGAAAGTATAGGTAAAGGACGAAATAATGTGCCCTATCGTAAATTACCACGGAAATTGGACCAAACAAGACTTGATCTCCCTTATTTCAAACGTCCAACAAAAATTATCTCTCAAAGCCGGATTTTTTTTTTTTTTTGGAAAGTGGGAAGAAAACCACTTAGCTGTGTTTATTTGGATAATATGAATCCTTTTTGTAAAGGTCGCTAGGTTTGGCTACTGGAATCTAGTGAATCTCCAGGATCAAGCAAGACTTGATCTTGACTTCAAACGTCCAACAGAAATGATCTCTGAAAGCACTTTTTTTTTTGGAAAGTGGGACAAAACCACTTAGCTGTGTTTATTTGGATAATATGATTTTTTTTAAGGACAAGTTATATAATATACAATAAATTCAAAAGTGAGTAAAGAACAAAATATTTATTTCATTTTTATAATTGTGATTTAACATGATCACCGTTCTCATACATCGTTTTCCGTTCTAATTCATTTTTTCGTTCTGAATTCAGCAGTCTAAGAAATTAGCAGCCATTAATAATTCCAAAGCAATTTCTGGTGCTATCGGGAACTCTGGAATCTCAGTCGAGCTATTTGTGTATCTTACTTTATAAGTAAAATACATGCAAACTTTTTGTAGCACATGGGAAGGTATCTCTCGAAAATGAACTTCATTTGCTTCGTTTTCAGCAAATTGTCCTGGCCCAGATAACATTGCCTTTATTGTTCCTGAAGTAAGTGCATGTTCTCGTTTTACAATAAATTCATGGCCATCGGACGATATGAGTTTCACATACATTGCATCTGGACCTTCGCATCCACCATAAACTCTGTCGCTACGTTGATCTTCCATGTCGGTAATTATTTATACTTTTTGTACAAAGGGGTAGATGTAGCTGTGTTTTGTTCTTTTATTGTATTTTACTGGAATTTCTGCCACAAAAATTGTAATTATTTTCAAGTTTAGTGTCGACCTACCAAATTATCAAAACACTGAAATTTATTTGCTTGACAAGTAAATTGGAGTGTCATGTCATGGCTGTCGTTTGACAGCATTGCATGAGTTCTAGATCTTTATGTGAAGTGTCTTTGGTTAATCTGTGTTCACACAAATTGGTGGGTTTACACTATCCAACTTACCCACAGTACACATAAAAAGGTAATATATTCCGAACTGACATTGGTCAGCTACACATTCTTAATTGTTTAAAATACCGACGAAAAACGCACAAAAACCGATAAACCACGCACACCACTAATTTTTAAACAATAGGGGTATTCACGATCTGGTGCAACAGGCCTAGTAAAAATGTAAAATTTTATTTTTTTACAATAGATCGTGAACGCCTCTCTTCTTATCTATAGTAAATATTAGGTGTGTTTTTTATTACAACCGGTCTTAGCTAGACAAAAAAAAACGCAGTCTGGGCTAACCCAGCAAACGTAGAACTACAGAAAAAACCGACGAAATATGTACGTCAAAGAAGTACTTCTTTTCCACTGAAAAAAGATAGGAGCTCGGGAAAAAACTCAGTTATATACTTTCTGTATATAAGAATACGTGAAGCATCTATCTCTTTCTTGCATGCAAGATGAAATGAATTTCCCCTCCTATAAAAGTACAGACAAGTGTACTTCAAAACTACATCAGCGAAGCACATCTGGAAGTGCTTCTGATGTACATTTTCCAGTACTTTTTTAGCTACAGAAAAACTACTGAAACTCCATATGGCTCCTTGAATCTAGAAGTACGTAATTAAGTGGTGAAATATGTACGTAAGAGAAGCAGTAAATCTAAACCTTTTGAAACTACACATGAAATTACAAATAAACTCTGAAGTTAAAACTTTGGTTAGAGATTTAGATTTATTCAGTCGAATTATATATCAAAACATGAACGTCTTGTGAGACACTTTACTTCAGACTTCTATGAGGAATGTTGGCGTTGAATTTCTCTTAAATCTTACATCTACGTCAGGAATTTTGGAAATTCTTTTTCACTAAACGAAGGAGAGTCGCTTCATGCACACAACTGTTGAGGGGAACAAAATGCTTTCCTAGCAATGTATTTGTAATACGAACTTGCACATCTTGATTGCCACTCGAACGGACTGCATCCAATACTGTGGCGAGCAAGGAGTCTCTGACGTCATTTTTATACTCGACATTATTGTTGAATGTTGGTTTTGTCTAGGATTAGAGCGAACACATCAACAAGTGGTAGGAGGGTGCAGACCTGAGAAAAAAAAAATAGTACCATCAGCTTCACAAAGAGCAGAAGGGAATCTCTTTAACTTACACTACAAGTCTGTGAAATGTGGATCACACTCAAGTATTGTAGTCTATACTAAACATTAGATTCGTTTCACTCGTTCTGGATGGCGTGGAGGAAAATTTCGAACTGTAAACTCAGTCATTGATGTCTGGAATTGATCTCCACTAGAAGACAGAAAAATCAACAATTATATAATTTATTAATTTTAAAATAAGCATACCTTTATTTTCCAAATCCATTGGTGGTGGTTTTGTATCATTTTTTTTATTTTAATTTTTCTAAATGCACAAGGCTAAGGTTGTGCATTTTGATGATGGAAAGAAATGGTGGTGGAATTTTTGTGGCGTGCCGAAGAATTTGTGCTACTACACATTGTGTATTGAAAATAATTTTCACAAATAACACTGATTAAGACGATATTTATTTTTTCAAATTAAATTGTTTTATTTTGGAGCACAGAAATTTTTTTTTTTGCTTAGCTAATGTTGCTGTGGCTATCAAGGTTTCACTAGAAATGCAGGAAAATGGCGAGCCACCATTACAAAAGAGAGAAAACCTTGAGCATTGCATACATCGCACTCTTTTCCTCCCATTTACCAATGAGTTTATTTTTTTCAGGAGAAACAAAACTACAATATTTTGAGGGGAGAGGTTTTGGTAAATAAGGAAACACATACATCTACAAAGTAAAGACTTTGTTGGTGGTTGTAATTTCCCCTAAACTACTGAGGTTTGGTTTGCAGGGAAGCAATTTACATGTTAAATACAACAACACCTTAGCCCCTTGGGCTTAGTTGTTTAGCCCGGAGATTTTTCTGGGCTTAACTTTTTGAAGAGTTTTAAATCTGTGCTACCAAACTAATTTTTTCATTAATTGTTTAGAATTTGTTTAAAAACGTGAAAACTCACGTTTGGAAGGATAAAATGTATTAAAATAGTTTTGCTAGCATACATTTTTGTATCTTTTTGTAAAACATACATGAAAAATACAAAAAAATGACTAAAGCGCAAAATATGACAATTCTAAATTTTTGTTGTGTCTGCTGTTTTCGGAACATTCAATATACAGTGCTGCCAAGATTTCAGGTTAAGCCCCGAGGCGTTTTTTTTGTCCAGTTAAGACCGGTGGTAATAAAAAACACACCTATTGAAGCATGAATGATGTTTTTTTTCCTCCACCGTTGCTACTTCTTTTTTTTCATTTTTTATAATTTAATTCTTTGTTTTGTTCGGGTTAATTAATTTTCACTAATTATTTTACATCAAAAGAAACTAAATTACGGGACATAAGTAGCGACAACCATTATAAACAGAATAAAAAAGACAAACTGTTTATCATGGGCGACGCGACGGTGAGCTGCCATCTGTTAAAAATAATTTTACTTCATTGTATTTTTATTTTGCAATAGGGTTAGGGTATAGCAAAAGTGCAAGACCATTGTAAAATTCCAATCCATATATTTTGTTGTTGTAGTGTTGTAAGATTTTACACTTTTGCACTTTTGCAATGATACTAGACCAGTTGCATCGGATCGTGAATACCCCTAATTATTTACCATTTTCCGCGATGAAACACGAAGAAAATTTGTTATTTTTCAATTTATAATATTTTTAAATGACATTTTATAAATTAAAACAAAAACAAATTTCCTGTTTACTGCGATTGAAATATAAAAATTAAAGGCCGACCTGACAGATTGGTGCCCATTTTTGACAAACAAATTTTGACAACGTTCGGAATATATTACCTTATTATGTGTACTGTCCAACTTACCGGCTTTGGATGATTTTTTGCGTTTACACACGTAACAGTAGCTTCCGACTCCATCCGCCAATTATGGTTCTGGCCTGGTACGCTGCTCGCGCCAAATTTTAGCCAAGATAATATTCCCATACAAGTTATCGATAATTTGTAGGGGATCCATTTTAGCTCGGCTAAAATTTTTCGATAAATTGTATGGGAGCTTAAATTTAGCGCGAGCAGCGTACCAGGCTCTAAGAAAGACAAAATAAAAGACAGAGAAAGAAAACTGAGAAATGAATCAGAGGAATTTTCGTCTCAAAAACCTCGGAACAAAAAGAGCGCTTGGCAGAGATTTTTTATCTTTTTCTCTTTGCTTCTAAAGCCTGGTACGCAGCTCGCGCTAAATTTTAGCTCCCATACAAATTATCGAAAAATTTTATCTGAGCTAAAATAGATCCCATACAAATTATCGATAACTTGTTTGGGAATTTTATCTCGGCTAAAATTTAGCGCGAGCAGCGTACCAGGCTTAAAGCCTGGTACGCTGCTCGCGCTAAATTTTAGCTGAGATAAAATTCCCATACAAGTTATCGATAACTTGTATGGGATCCATTTTATCTCGGCTAAAAATTTTCGATAATTTGTATGGGAGCTAAAATTTAGCGCGAGCAGCGTACCAGGCTTAAAGCCTGGTACGCTGGCTGCTCGCGCTAAATTTTAGCCAAGATAAAATTCCCATACAAGTTATCGATAATTTGTATGGGACTCATTTTAGCTCGGCTAAAATTTTTCGATGATTTGTAGGGAGCTAAAATTTAGTGCGAGCTGCTCGAAAAAAATATCGATATTTTCAATGCATCACTTTACCACCACTAGTCCAAATCTCCATTTTGATTTCAGACATATCATTGTATATAGAATCTAGTTTCTATATACAAGGGACATATCGAAAGGTTTGCTTGCTTCAAACAAGTCGTGTGGAGTATTTTAAAAGGAAGGGACGAGCAATTCAACAACATTTTTCGCTTTATTAAAATAAAATTATTTTCTTTAAATTAAATTAAATCAAACAAGTAAGTAATATTAACAAATTTCAATTATTTTGTATTTTCAATTAAATTGAAGTACTACTTCTTTAATAATGATCCCACTGTGTATAAAATATTTTCCTCCATTTTATTTTTAATGGTGATAAGATAAATATCGATTTTTTTTTTTTGTTAAATGGAATTGAATAACAAATTTATTGTTTTTAACCAAAAGAAAAGTCTTTTTTATCTTGAGTTTTTGTTTTTTACAACCCAATATGTTAGAATTTGATTGCTCCACCACAAATGGTGCAAAAAAACAATTACACCTAGCCTCTATTTCTAATGCCACCTCCCACTCCCACATACTATATATTTGCTTCAAACTTACGAGTGACCAGCATTGTAGGGTTCACTGAGTTGACCTCAGGAAGACGCAGCAGGTCTCCCGGTTTTGTTTGGTTACATCTAATGTCAACCATTGTATACATATTATGTATTTCCATAGTTCTATGTATCATGAAGTGAAACGATCTTAGGAACTCTATAGACCAGTGCCAATCCGGTTTTCAGAAGGCAAAAGTTGAACAAATTATTAGCAGCATAAGGGTGGTGGAAAAATTTAGGATAAATGGTATATGAAAGGGGAAAAATAAATTGCCCACAAAAAAATTGTGGAAAGGGGGTGGGTGGGCGAAAAAGTGGGGTGGGTGTCAAAAATCATGGTTTTTTACGATTTCTGTCAAAATTAGACGTCCTCTCGAAAAAAGTCAAATGCAAAAGTTGTAGGTAGTATAAATGTCTACAACTTTTACTCAAACAATTTTTACTTGCGATATAGGTACTATATATCAAGTTATGCATTCGTACAAAAAAAAAAAGTTGAGATAACATTTTTCCATGACATTACGATGGTAGACAATGCCAAAAAAGTGGGTCCCGGAAGTCCGTCTGTCTGTCTGTCTGTCTGTCAGTCTGTCAGTCTGTCAGTCTGTCTGTCTGTCTGTATAAGGAGCTACAGCCTAAACGGATGAACCGATTGATGTCAAACCTGGTATGCAGCGTTATTTGGCGACTCTCCAGAGGGGTTTTTGGAATTAATTTTTTTGGACCAAAAATAACGGTACTTGTCATATACCGATTTTAGTAAAATTAAAATATCTCAAAAACGGCTCCAACGATTTTGTTTAAAAAATTCAAGTGTTAGTTTTAAGTTAAGGTCTATCTTTTAATGAAAAAATTTTTTTTTGAAAATCATTATTAACGGTACCTGCCATAGAACCGTTTTTTTCAAATCCGATTATCTCCAAAACTGCTTATTCGATTTGAACGAAACTTTTTGTGAAGAAGCATTTATATAATTTAAATATAAGCCAAAAATAAAATTTTGAAAAAAATAATTTTTGGATTTTTAAAAAAATTTTGAAAATTTTTTTTTGAAAAATCAAATTTTCGAAAACGGGACATTGAATTTTTTTGAAATTTTGTTTTTAGATGTTGACTAGTAATTTCTACAAAATGGCATACCAATTTTATTTTTAAACTTTTTCTCCAAAAAATTATTTATAAAAAATTAGTTTTTTAAAAAACGGCTCTAACGATTTTGAAAATTTTTTTTCTAAAAATGCATGTTAATATATCAATCAAAACTGCATACTTGTTTTGGAGGGCAATTTAATTTCAGATTTTATTTAATTTTTTTTTTAAAAAACGATTTTTTTTTTTTCCAAATTTCTACATAAAAAGTCTTAAAAATTTAAGCAACTTTAACTCTAAGAGCAAGTTCGTGCGACCCCAGTCGTGCATTTTATTTTCTATAACCTCAAAAATATTGGAAAAAATGCAAAAATACGATTTTTTGATTTTTTTTTATCTTTTACAAAAATGGTTGGATTTTAACAAAACTTGGTTAAAAATTACTTTGTTATGTTTTCTATCTATTAAAAATGTTTTTTGAGCAAAAAGTTAATTTTTGACGAATTTAATTTGAAAAAATAGCTACATTTTGAAATCAAAAAAGTTACCGAAAAAATTTTTGATTTTTGAAAAGTTTGGAATGCAATTATTTAGCTTAAAATCGTTTTTTAAAGATTATGTCGAAAAACTATACGTTTGTTTTAGAAAATATTGAGAAAAATTGAAAAAAAAAACAAATAAACGAATATTGGCGAAAAATAATTTTCCATAGAAACCAAATTATACTTTTCTAATGGTCATTGACCTTTTTAATTTGAATCAAGCACTAGAATAGCTCTAACGTGCAAAGTTTTTGAGATATTGAATTTTGAACGTCCCAAACACTATTTTTCTGATTTTTGGCGTGGTAATATGTCAAAAACGTGATGTGATAGAATTTTTCTGACTTCTGATTCGAGCACAGCGCACAGAAAACCATTAGAAAAACATACTTTGATTTCTATAAAAAAAAACTTTTTGACTAGTGAAATCGAACAGGGTAGAAAAAATCGAATGCCTTTTTTTCAATATTTTTGAGGTTATAGAAAAAAATTGTTTGAGTAAAAGTTGTAGACATTTATACTACCTACAACTTTTGCATTTGACTTTTTTCGATAGGACGTCTAATTTTGACAGAAATCGTAAAAAACCATAATTTTTGACACCCACCCCACTTTTTCGCCCACCACCCCCTTTCCACCAATTTTTTTGTGGGCAATTTATTTTTCCCTTTTCATATACCATTTATTCTAAATTTTCCCACCACCCATATGCTGCTAATAATTTTTTTATTTTCAAAAATTATTGGCACTGGTCTACTAGTGGTGACTTGAAAAAGCAGAATTTGTACGAAAAAAACGCACTGAGCGCCACCTCAAAAAAGTGGCGACACGAACTAATACTAAATTCGACTTCATGATAGTACTATAGAAATATATACACTAGGGTGGGTCAAAAAAATCGAAATTTTTTTTTTTGATTTGGTACTCCGAAAAATCGATTGCTAGACCCCTCTAGAATATACTTACCAAATATGAGCTCTTTATATTAATGGGAAGGTCCTCCGCTTTGCTGTATTTATTTATTTTATATATTTTTTTATTAATTGACTTTTTAGCAAATTTCTTTTCATATTCTTGTAGGAAATTGAACGCTCTACAAAAAAGGCCTTATACACTTTTTTCGTTTATCTAACCGTTGAATAGATATTTGAGGTCCAAAAATCGAGAAAATCTTTAAAAATTCGTTTTTTGTTCTTAATTTTGTAACAAATTGAAAAGTAATGATCAAACGCGCAAGACATATTCTTTTTGAAAATTGATTGCTCCACAAAAAAGGTCTTATTAACTTTTTTCATTAATCTAACCATTCTAAAGATATTCGAGGTCAAAGTTAAAAAAAAATATAAAAACATTTTATATTTTTAAAAAATTTCTAATTCACTGAAACTTCATTATTTTCAAATTAGCAAGATATTTTCTTGTAGGGGCTTAAACGTTCTACAAAAAATTCCTTGGAATGAAATTGATTGTTTAACCGTTTAGAAGATATCCAAATCGCAATGCATACGGGTCATAAGAAAACTATTGAAATCAGTGAGCATTGGTTTGGATACGAATATCTTCTAAACGGTTAAAGCAATCAATTTCATTCCAAGGAATTTTTTGTAGAACGTTTAAGCCCCTACAAGAATATATCTTGCTAATTTGAAAATAATGAAGTTTCAGTGAATTAGAAATTTTAAAAAAATATAAAATGTTTTTATATTTTTTTTTTAACTTTGACCTCGAATATCTTTAGAATGGTTAGATTAATGAAAAAAGTAAATAAGACCTTTTTTGTGGAGCAATCAATTTTCAACAAAAATATGTCTTGCGCGTTTGATCATTATAATTTTTCAATTTGTTACAAAATTAAGAACAAAAAACGAATTTTTAAAGATTTTCTCGATTTTTTGACCTCAAATATCTATTCAACGGTTAGATAAACGAAAAAAGTGTATAAGGCCTTTTTTGTAGAGCGTTCAATTTCCTACAAGAATATGAAAAGAAATTTGCTAAAAAGTCAATTAATGAAAAAATTATTTATTTTTAGTAAAAGCTTGATGTAAAAATGAAAAATTGCAAAGCGGAGGACCTTCCCATTAATCTAAAAAGCTCATATTTGGTGTGTATATTCTAGTGGGGTCTAGCAATCGATTTTTCGGAGTACCAATTCAAAAAAAAGAATTTCGATTTTTTTGACCCACCCTAATATACACAATGATGCCAAGGCCAACGCTGTTGTCATTCTATTCGCTTGCACCACAATTTTGCAAGCCCACATTCTCCTTAGTTTTTGGTCATGTGGACATGCTATGTTTATTGTCGTCCGTCTTCATTGCTTTGGGAGAGCCTCTATCAAGACACAGGATATTATATACTGTCCGCTAAACCGGAAAGTCAGGGAACACAATTTTGGTCAGGAAATTCGGAAAGCGGTCAGGGATTTTTTGTGTTCATTTTTATAAATATTCGCTGGAAGAAAAATACTCCTAGAAGCTGTAAACAAATCTAAAGAATATGTTATATCGTCGCTGTAGTTCTAATACCTCGTAACCCAGAAAAGTCTATTTTTCAGCAGAGCCAAAAAACAAAGTATGAAATGTATGGGAATCAATACAAATGATCTGGTTTTGATTAAGCGTAGCTCTGACAATATCGATGTTAGGCAAACAGGGTCTTTTCTATTACATCGGGTTTTTTTCAAAAATATAATTGCATCATTAGTCCAAAATGACTTTTTGTGGGTTACGAGGTATTAGAACTACAGCGACGATATGCTTCGATGAAGTACATACAGTAGCGAGCAAAAAAAATGCAAACAATAAAAACATTTGCATTTCTTTGCTCGTCTAAAAACGCATATTTAGGTAGACTTCTGACCAAATAATGGTTTTGGAGTAAAATACTGCACAAATTGACACTATTTAATGAAAATAAAACAGTTTCAATATGCCAAATTTGTTAACTTAGTTCTTGTCAAAAACTCTTTAAACCTCTTTCGTTTGCATTTTTTTTGCTCGCTACTGTATACTTAATACAGTAGCTCAAATAGGACAACTAGATTTCGTTACTTCGATGAAACGAAAGGCATGATCTGTAATTGGTATTTAGAGAGCAAATCTGTGGGTTTTGTAAAGTCCAAAGATAATTTAAAAGACTTCGAACGGATTTCGGTTTTTAAACAAATATAAACTTCTTCAAGTGTCTATGGATGGGCCAAATGTTGATTTGTCAAGCAAGAGTTGAAAGAGACGGACCCAGATGCCATGCAATTCCTTGAGATGTATGTGGTCTTCATGTTGTTATGGTTCCATTAAAGGCCCAACTATATAGGGCATTTCTCATCCCAGAACCTATGCTTTTTGCCGAGGCGAAGGCGGGCAAGTTTATGTCTCGGCAAGACCGCCGATTTTCACCATTTACCTTCGTAGGAATGGGCTTAATCCACCTCCATTATTTAGTGCACTCAACATACTCTCACTTCCAATTTCATTTTGTCGAAAATTTCTCTTGCTGTCAAATTCTCACGAAAAATAATTCATTTTTTGTCACTTTTGGCTCTCTCTTCGACCAAAGTCTTCCTCCCTGATCTTTTTAGTTAACCATACATGTCACCTTTGTAAATTAAATTATCAAATACACAATTTTACCTTTCTAATCCTCCAGTTTTTCCCATTCACACAAGCCCTATTCATGGTAGGCTTCGATTTTGCCCATTTCTGCCTGGATCAAGGGTTTTTCAAGCCTTATTTTAAAATAACCGAACAATTTTACTTATGAAATGGTCATAATGGGTTTAAATTCATTTTCTAACTGTTTTGCTTACTTTTGTTTACATTTGATCTCGCTAAACCTCACTTTTAGTGCAAAAATCAGATGTGTCCTTATAATTATTTCGCTCCAGACCCGGAAAAAATAACTGTATTATTGTATTCTAATGAATTAAATAAAAACAAATGGTGGGAAACAATCCCCCATATACATGTCTCCTTATTCATGAAAGAAATAAAAAAAATATCCTTTACATATCTTGAGACGAATCAAATAAATTTGTCCTTATAATTATTTCGCGGAGTGTATAGTTGGGCCTTAAGACTGGATTCGCAAGTGTTTTTTATTAAGACCTTCATATTTTTTTAAGACTTGTTTATTACGTTATCGAAGACAATCTTGCAAGGAGAAGTTTGGTTGCGGGGTTAGATGGTTGGAGAACAAAAAGTGTTTAGAGAGATGCATCAAAATATTCGATGAGCTCAAATATTTCTTCACTTTGCAAAAAGATCTTCGAAAAACACAGCCTGTTGAAAACCTCACACTTTTGTAAAGACGAGCTTTTGGAGTCCAAGCTTAGACTTTTACTTATGTGATGACTTACTTATACCTATTGATAAAAAATTTTCTATCACGCATAGTAAAAAAAAAATCAAAAATACAGTCTCCAAAATAGAAGTAAAAAGTCCGTTGAGGTATGATTTCGTAGCGAACTTATCGAGTTTAAATCCCAGAAATATTAAAAAAAAAAAACAATAATCGTACACAGATTAGATTTCAAGCAGAAACACAATCACACTTTGCCGTCGATTTCGACAACTGCCAAAAGTTGAACTATACGAAATCTGTGTAACCTCACACAATGACGCTTTTTCTACGTACGCTTTTTTTGACAAACGTAAGGAAACGTAAGGAAGCGAGGAAAAGTTCAAAAAGGCTGAACTTTTGCTCGCTTTCTGACATTTATCAGATATAGTTACAGTGACCCACATAATTATTGGGCCAAATGTGAATAAAAAAAATAAATTATTCCAATACTAGGTGTGCTTTTTTGTTTCTCTATATAAATTTTGAACAAAAAACGACATCGAGATATTTTAAATCAAAACAATTTACGTATTAAAAATAACAATAATTTAATGATATGGTAGACTGAGTTTTATTGTTAGTTCTCTTTAAAAGAGAATTTATTTTGATTGGTTTTGCTTTTATAACTATAGGATTGAAGAATAAACAAATTGTTATGTACCTATTTTTCAACCCATTATAATTCCTTCTTCATTTTTCCACATTTAAATCAAGATAAAGACTTGGTCTAATAATTTTGTGAGTGACTGTGATTTTTTTTATTTGACAGCACATTTTATGTTTCAATCAGCTGTTCAAAGTCAAAGTGACAGAATCGAGCTTTGAAGATTTCTCAACGTACCGCGACGACGCGTCTGGCAAAGCGTGATTGTGTTTCTGCTTTTCAAACCATGATCTTTGATTCTAATTATTATTTCAATTATATGAGCCAATGCAATCGGTAACAGATAGATATTTGAAAAATACAAGGTTTCCATTCAAATATGTACATTTCCTACCACTTAATACTATATATAGCCGTTGAAACAACAATATGTGTAGTAAGGAAACCATTATTTTACTTAATAGTATTATTATTTTTTGAATACTCACTATTTTTTTAGGAATTAATTAATTTTTTAACCTATAAAACCAATATTTTGCTGAGATTACTAATTAGAAAAAAGAAAGAAAATTCAAGAAAATAACATTTAACATATCTATGCAGAATGCCCAGACACCAATAAAGTCAAATACCTATTTTTATGTTTTAGAAACTTTCCAAAAATGAGAGATGGAACAGAAACAGCACACGTCGAAGAGGAAGGACACCCACCTCGTATGAATGACGTAGCAAAAAAGTTCATTGCCGATTGTATTGCTGAAAAGGAGCGACTACCAGAAGATTTTCCTATTGCGGCTATGCTAATTGATGAGGCTATCGATAGAGTTCACTCAACCGGTCGTGTTCCTGGCCGTGAATTGCATGCCGATGTCTTTAAACAAAAATTAACAAAAGTCACCCAAAAGGTTTTCGTTCCCACCAAACAATTCCCAAACTTCAATTTCCAAGGCAAAATTCTTGGACCAAAAGGAAATTCACTTCGAAATCTGCAGAAGGAAACTTTATGCAGAATTCTGGTTAAAGGTCGCAACTCAATGCGTAATGCTGAAAAGGAAGAAGAAATGCGTCAATCAGGCGATCCTCGACATGCTCACTTACACAAAGATTTGTATGTTGAAATTTCAACAGTCGCTACCCCCGCCGAAGCTCATGCTCGTGTAGCGTATGCTTTGGCAGAAATTCGTAAATATCTTATTCCCGATAGTAATGACGAAGTAAGTCAAAATCAAAGGAGAGAAATGTTAGCAGATCCGGAATTGTCAAAGAGAGCTCGAAAATCTTACGCTGATGATGGGTCAGTTACAATTATCATATTATTGAATTTTATTTTTTTTCTACATGCTAATACTAATTTTTTTCTTGTAGAGGGGCACATCATGACCAAGCGGCTTTGAGTATTTTGAAAAAAATAAATCTTTCAGCTCCGAAAGATACTGGTATGGAATATGAGGAAGCACCATGTATGTATACATCTTATCATTCTTTAAATGTTCTCTCTTATAAATGTGTGGTACTAGACCTTTTTTAACATTTAAATTAGAAACAAACTCAACTTGTAACAGTTCAAATTGGGCTTATTATACTGTCACTGTATATATCGTCGGTACAAAGCCAATCTGCATTTTTGGACATTTTCACTTTAATCTATCATTTAACTTGTTATCGGTCTCTCTATTCACTGCATCGACCCCAGTTCTCTTTATGTTACATAACTGCCTAATCAATCTCCGTTGTAAGAGTTTCTGTAAGTTTGCATGAGTTTTCAAAACTTAAAAGGCATTTTTTTTTTTTTTTTTTCAAAACTACAATTTTGCAGATTCATGGTTTTGGCTTTGTGCCCACGATAATGATGGCCTGGTTTTATAAACTTGTAAATAAGTTATATTAGCACATTTTTCATTTTTTCAGTCCTTAGGCCTCAGTTATAGCTATCAGTAAAATCCATCAGTAAAAATTGAAACATCAGGAATCTGAAATCTTTTACTGATGAGCGTTTATAGCAATCAGTAAATTTACATCATTAAATTAAATGTTTATTTGACATTCGCGCCTCAAGCAATTTTTTTACTGTTGATTTCATCAGTAATTTTTTTTAATGATGGCACCGGAACAGTAAAAAAATGGAACGCCATCAGTAAAACGAAATGGAATTTTTTTGGCATTCAGTCAGTTCAGTCAAATGAAATTTCATCAGTAAAATTTATAAAATGAATTTGTGTATAAAATTTAACACAAAATGCATAGATTCTTTTTGAAAAAAATAGTGGAAATTTGTTTTCATTTTATTTCATCAAAATTTTCCCCAAAATATAATATATATATATATTCAAAATAGCAAAACAAAATTTTTACTGATGGATTTTACTGATAGCTATAACTGAGCCCTTATTAAATGTTTTTATGTTCAAAATTTTGTGTACCTAAGACAAAGCAAAAGAAAATTTTACATAAAGATGATCAATTTGGAGTCTTTTAAATTATGACATCGCGTGATATAATGTTGATCACTTAGAGATCAAAACCAAAAACAATTGGTGGAACCCACACGAGAACTATTTTATTTTTCATGTTAAGGAATTTGATGAACTGCTTGGCTGTGTGTCCGAAAATGTTTGGTATGAATGAATATTTAATGCATGATTGAAACTGGTTTCAATTAATAAAGTAAGAAGTGTTCGTTTTATTTTGGCCATAGTTGTATAATGGTTCTTATAGTTAGGCCAAATAAACATAAAAAACTAAATATCAATCACACAAAACTTTTTTTTATTTATAAACTTAAAATTTATTTTGCTTTTTGGTTTACAGCAAGGTATGTTCCACAAAGACCACCTATGAAGAGATCTCTACAAGAAACACCACCTTATCTACGAAGAAATGAAGAAGGAGGGACCGAAAGGTTAGTTTGAGTATAACCAATATTTTTTATTTATTCTTTTTTAATTTTAATATTTTTTCAATTTAATTTTTTTTTTGTTTTAATTTTTTTTTTTTATTTTAATGTAATTCTTTTTGTGTTTTCAATTAATTTTATTAAATAAAGAGCAACCTACAGGGGTCCAAGTACAAGACCAGGAGGAAGTATTCTGAAAAAAGTTACTGGATTCGGAGGTCAGGTATATGATGAAGAAGAGGTTGGGGATGAAGAGCCGCCATATGAAGAAGAAGAATCAAATTACGATCGTGAGCCAAGTGAGTAGTTAAATAACTTTTTTATTTTTTTTTCTCTTCCTACATACTTTCTAAGTATGTGTCATTGCTAAACTTTTGGAGTTCAATTCAATATAAAAATAATTTAAAACAAAAATAATAACAGCCTATAAACTAATACTTAATCAAATCCCAAAAAAGAAGCATCTCAAAATCTGTTTATAGTTGAAAATTTGTAAACAATTTCCACTACGAATCCATTTTGCGATGCTTAATTTTGGGCTTTATTAATAAAGTTTTTCTAAAATAAAATATTTCTAATACTTGAATGATAACTAAATCCTTTATAATTAAATTGTAAACATAAATAAATAAATCAATCAAATCTTATAGTAGGAAATATGTCACAAAGACCAGGCCCCAAGAGATTTTCCCAAACACCACAATCTTCTATGAATAGAAGATACGAAAACCCAATAAAGCGTACACGATAAGCTCCAAACGCATTGCGTTATAATAAAGCAAATCTAACTAACTTACGTATTTCTCTTTTAACTAAAAAAAATTGAATTTTGTAAAATTGTGAATTACACAATTAATTAAAAAATAAACACAAGTAAACTACCTAAACATATATAAAAAAAAGCACACATAAATAACAATTCATAAATATTTGGTTAATTAAATGAAAATAAAAATTAATTTGTCAAGAAAATTTGTTTAAACATAATAAACATGATAAAGATGATAATTTTGTAATTATAAAAAAAATATGAAAAATTCAGATTGATTTGAGCATTAAAATAATTAAAACTAACATTAAAAAAACTAAATGTATAACTAAAAAAGCAGATAAACAAGGTAAGTGCATAATATCTATTAAGTTGGACATTTTAAAAGTACTTTACATCATTTATACATTTTTTTGGTAATGTACCGACCATTATTTAAATAAATAAAGATTCATATTAATGGAATATTTAAATATTTTTATTTGAAGATTTAATTTGCAGATCTTTGTAAGTATTTGACAAAAAAAAATTTAATTGACGTTTCAATCTTTAAGACTAAAACGAAATAGTTAGTTTACATTTGTATGAAGAGGTATAAAATGCAGCAAACGGAGTATTGGTCCAGTATTGGTTGAACTCCAAATCAACCCTTCGCAGTTATTAAAGACGTACTGTAGACGAGACAAGGAGTGATATTTTAAAAATTGTAAACAAAATACTTGTAAAGGATCAACGGAATATGGAAGAAGACAATGAATGAAATCACGATTATTAGGGTAAGCTGAAAAGTTCAATCCAGTGAAGGCGTTGAAGAAATTGATTAGCATTTGAGTATTTTCAGTTCCGTTTATTGTTAAAGAAACTAGTAAATAAAGTGCTGAAAAAAAGTTAGGTACGGCAATTCTTGACGACCATGTTGTTAATGTTTGATTGAAATTGAAAAGTACATGGTTGTCTTAGAGATCCCCAAAAATGAGGAAAAATAGTAACTGATATCAGTTAGTTGTGTATCAATCAAGCAATCGCGCGGGCTATTTGATTGCTTGATACACAACTTGCGCATCTTCATTTTGGAAAGACCTATTTTCAGTCATATTTAATTGTAAGCTGCCTCAAACTTCAAGCGAGGGGAGGGGATATGGGACCGGACCGCCCCGGGTAAAAATCCGTACAAAAATCTTCCTAAAATAACGCCGAGCTAAGTTAAAAAATCAAATTTAAAAAATCAATATTTTTTAAGCCCAAAAATTATTTTTTGAAAACTTTTCTTAATTTAAAAAAAAATCGGTTGTATGGTTCGAATTTTAGCAATTCCAAAATTTTCCTATGGTAAAGAGCAAGTAAAAAATCATAGTTATATAGAATAATGGAATTTCATTCTGGTCACCCCCAGTCACCATAATTATTACCGCCCCGGGTGCCACCCATTCTAGCTACGCCACTGTGCTTAGTTCAACTTGATGGTTTAGGTACACGAATAGTAGGCCAAATAATGAAGGTTCAAATCACGGTTGTTTACGTTAACTTTTTTATTTTTATGTTGGTTTTGAAAGAGGAACCTTTATGATCTTAAAATTGTCGCGTTTAGTTCTGATTTTACTTTGATTTTAAGTGGTTTTTTATCATTCTTTACCGTTTTAATTTTTGCTATTTGCAGATTTTTGGGGAGAGTAGGAGAAAAAATTATTTATTGGAGATTTTGTCCATTGCGTGCCTTTCCCCATGGAGATTTTATCCATGGGGTCAAAAACTTTCTGGAGATTTAACCGATTGAGATTTTTTTTTTTTGAGATAGTGTATGTCTCCCTTGTAAATATTGTTATAGCTCTTAGAAACAAAGACAAATAGTTTTAATAGGTTGGATAAATTTTTCAACAGACAGTCCTTGGCTGAATAAATGGAAGTTTTATGTACAGAACTGCTGCAGTCCTGCATTTATGAACTCACCAACACTTTAAAGCCTGGTTCATACTTGTGAAGCAAAGTCGTGAATCCTTACAAATTTATATTTTGTGTTCACCAGTAAACGTTCCTGTGAATCTTGGTGGAGAAAAAAGAGGAGAGTTTTGCTTCATGAAGTGCTTTAATCAACATACATCCGTTTATTTAACAGTGTCTCCTTGAGCTTCATTGTGATTTGAAGACACAAACAAATGATCGTTTCAGATATCTGCGAAGGGCAAAACATCGATGAAAATTTCTAAATCTAAATCCAAACGTACAAAAATCAAACTTTCGTTTGTCCAGTATTCGGGTTGGTTTAAAATGTTTCTGGATATCTTTGGTTTCTGATCCCTTCTAGATATCTCTGATTCAAACAATTCAAAAACCTGAAGTACAGGAGATGATTAATTCGTTGAGAAAAATAAATGTTTCAATTGCAAAAAAATAAACTTTTTCTTAAAAAAAGAAAAAAGGAATAAAAAAGAGATAGTTTTTTCACAGTACATCAAATATATTTTCATCTAAAACTACATTAAATTCTTATTAGCCTTTAGCCAAACTTTCATTTCCAAATATTTATCTAAAGTCTTATCCGACATCATCACTCGCTTCAAAATATCATGTCCAACCATTTCGTCCACAATCGAAAACGATGATAATGGCGAATTGTATTTCATAAAAACCTTGTAAATTTCTGGAAAATGTTTTAAACTATCCAAACTTCGGCTAGTGTAGTTGAAATAATTTAACACCTGCATATCAACTACTGCTTTTGTTGGCATCGGTTCGATTACTTCATTTTCCGTCCCAAAATCAAAGAAATCAGAACGTGATTGAATATTACTTAATCCTTCATCAACGTCTGATAGTCGATTCTTGGGAAGTTCTTCCTCTACAGCTGTTTTAAATGCTTGAAGCATTTTTGTCTGTACATTCACATCCACACAAGAAAGCCATCGATTTTTAAATTCTGGATGTGAAAATGCAGCTATTGCCGCCTCGACAGCTTCATAGGATTCAAATTTGTAGAAACTCTGGAATTGTTCATTGACCATATTTGCAATTGCTATAACTAATGAATCACAATATGTCCATTCTTTTTTTATAAGTTTATTCAAATGTCTCCGTAATGCTAAAAGTGTAGGCAACAACGAACCATATAGACTGTGTTTTGAACCTTCTAAAATAGCCATTGCTTCAGCTATGGGTTTTGTACATGCTAAATGCTCTTCAATATACAAAAAATCCATTACATTCAGGTAGTCTTTTATTTCAAAAGCTTGGAAAATCTCAATACTCTTATCCTTTATGGTAAGGATCTCACCAAGTGCAGTATATACAGAAATCCAGCTTTTCGCAGAAGGCTTTGTTAGTGTGAAGCCCGTTATTTCCTCAAGAATATCTGTTGCTTCTGGGTGACTCCAAAGAATATTGCACTTTTTCATAACTCTGTCATGCAAATTAGATAACATTCTACAGTTCGATATAACTTTGACAACATCAAACGAAGCAAAGTTACTCAAAACCTGAACATAACACGAAAGGTATTGAGGTTTAAAAGGCGATAGAAGGTCGTTATTCATCATAATCAGTTCAACATCATTATCCTGAAAATTGTCATTTATTGAATTTTTATCTATACCATAAGCGCTTAACGCTTTTAAAAGGTTACAAGTCACAGTGGAACAAGAATATATTTTTGAGCTTCTGATATGGAACTCATCTTTAATGTACTTAAGAATATGCTCTATAGATTCATTGGGAGACAACTTATGAATCTTCAAAACAGCCGATCGCCTTTTCATTTCGGGATCTATCCAATGTACCATGACTACCAGACATTTTTTGTCATCGTTCCTTTGCCAGAAATTTGCAACAAAGCAAACCTCAAAAGCATTTCTCAAATCAATTCTAAGTTGTTCCGAGACTCTGTGAAATAAATCTTCAAGTTTTGCATTTAAAAGTTCCCGATTGAAAATTTTCAAATCTTGATCGGGCACATTGAAGCTTTTGAACATTTCTAAAAAATATGAATTTGTAACGGTTTCCATTGGCATCATTGAATGAACAATGAATTTTAAAATATTTCTCTCCAAATGTTCTTGCTGGCCAATTGACTGTGATTGATGATTGGTTTTGAATTTTATTTGGCGAGATTCCATAGCATTGGAATTGTTGGAAGTAGGTCCGCGTCCGCGGTAACGCTTTTTTGAATGCAAATACTCTGTGTATTCTTGAACAGATTCAGCTCCATGTTTGCGTTTTAAGTGGCACAAAAAATTCGATGATGAATTAACATTACCTTTAATTTCAATATAACGTGGCTCACACTTAACGCATGTAGCAACTGTTGTATTATTAATACATTTCTCTGGAAGCATTCTAAAGAAACGTCCATCGACTATTGTCATGGTTTTTGTAGTGCCATTAATTGGTGAATTATTATCACTGTAATCGATGTTATCAAATGTAGTTGAAGGGGATAGTGATGGTGATTGAAACATTGCTGAAGCACTGTATTTTTCCATTGATTCGTCCATGTTTTCTGAGTTTATTATATTTGTGTGATTTGATGGTATTTATGTTCATAAAGAAACTAAGAAAAGTAATATTTTGATGAATATTTCTCAATTATTTAGTTATTTTTGTTGTCAAATAGTGTAATTACAAGCAACTTTTTAGAAGGAAAAATTGAATAATGAAAATGATTAATGAATAATGAGTACATACATGGCTAGCAATTACTTGCGTGTGGGTTTGTGCGGCGAAGAAGAGGGTAGAAAGAAAAACGAAGCGAAAATAATGTTAAGCAACATTGCCAGAGTAATATTTATTTGTGTGAAATAGATTCTTTTAAATTTATTATAACATACCAATGTAAAAGTTTTAACTACAGCCCTGTTCCTTTGGGAGGTGGCAAAGTACTGTTAGTAGTTAACTAGCGATTTTCAATGGAACGCACTTTCAACGAATTCAATACAAATCGTATGTACTCGGGAAGAAGAGCATGAGTAGATGATAGTACTAGATTAACCAAAACATCTACTATGTATTAGTAGACTACCACCTCCAATGGAACAGGGCTTACCGTTCGCGTACACTAAAACCGAATTATCGGCCGACATCAGGTCGGAACTACTCGGACGACTTTCTCGGACGATCGTCTGCATACACTGCTTCCGGTCTAGGACGTCGCTGCCGGTCTGTATTCTGGCTTTGTGAAACTTGAAGTGCATATAATAATTGTTTTCAATAGAATATTTTGAAGAAATTTATATTTTTAAAAATTCATACCGCCAATTTTTGCAAAGAAAAGGCTTTTCTATTAGACCGAGAGCCGGGAGCAGATTTCTTGCGTGAGAGGTAACCGATTCATATGAATGTCAGAGGTAGCGTGGGTCATTGTGATGACGAATACCTTAGTCTGCCTGCATTTATTTGGGCCGTTGTCGAGAAAAAGCGCATCAAAAGTACCATTTTTCTGAAAATCGATTTAGTGAGGGTAACCACTTAAAATTTATTGATAACCAACGCCACATACTCACTGATAACAAATATACCAATGGCAGACATTTTAAGTGTGGCCAAACCCCCGGCAGACTGTCCCGAAAATGCGTTTTTTTTTGGCGTTTTTAGACTTTGGGGTAACCACCTAAAATTAGTCGCATCCTGTAGCGGTGGACTCCCTGATAACAAAAACACCCATGGCAGACATTTTAAGTGTGGCCAAACCCCCGGCAGACGGTCTTGAAAATGCAGTTTTTCTGAAAATTGATTTATTTAGGGTAACCACTTAAAATTAGTCGCATCCTGTAGCGGTGGACTCCCTGATAACAAAAATACCCATGGCAGACATTTTGAGTGTGGCCAAACCCTCGGCAGACGGTTTTGAAAATGCAGTTTTTCTGAAAATTGATTTATTTAGGGTAACCACTTAAAATTAGTCGCATCCTGTAGCGGTGGACTCCCTGATAACAAAAATACCCATGGCAGACATTTTGAGTGTGGCCAAACCCTCGGCAGACGGTTTTGAAAATGCAGTTTTTCTGAAAATTGATTTATTTAGGGTAACCACTTGAAATTAGTCGCATCCTGTAGCGGTGGACTCCCTGATAACAAAAATACCCATGGCAGACATTTTGAGTGTGGCCAAACCCTCGGCAGACGGTTTTGAAAATGCAGTTTTTCTGAAAATTGATTTATTTAGGGTAACCACTTAAAATTAGTCGCATCCTGTAGCGGTGGACTCCCTGATAACAAAAACACCCATGGCAGACATTTTAAGTGTGGCCAAACCCCCGGCAGACGGTCTTGAAAATGCAGTTTTTCTGAAAATTGATTTATTTAGGGTAACCACTTAAAATTAGTCGCATCCTGTAGCGGTGGACTCCCTGATAACAAAAATACCCATGGCAGACATTTTGAGTGTGGCCAAACCCCCGGCAGACGGTCTTGAAAATGCAGTTTTTCTGAAAATTGATTTATTTAGAGTAAACACTTGAACTAAGTCGCACCCTGTTGCCTTGGACTCCCTGATGACAAAAATACCCATGGCAGACACTTTAAGTCGGGGCAAGCCCCCGGCAGACGATCTTGAAAATACATTATTTGTTAAACTTTTACCTAACCACTTGAAAAAAGCCACATCCTGTAACCCTTGATTCAAAAGCATACCCATGAAAGAAATTTTAAACGTGTGGCTAAACGTTGAAGTGGCCCAAAACTGTTTTTTTTTAGACCTGGCAAAGACGGATAAGGGATTAAACTCATGTTTGTTTGTTTGTAACTACTTACCTAAACTACAAGATTTTGCTTCAATCACCAAAACACCAAACTGATGAAAATTGTGGTATACATACACACATGTATAGCCAATAATTTTAAACTCGGTAGCATCGAATAAAATTAAAAAAAAAAAACTTTTATAAATCGGAAGTGGAAAGATAAATTATATTATTTGTAGCTTTTTAACTGAATTAAAACAAATACATTATTAAATTGATGAATAATTATGTATGTACCTACAAGAAAGAAATAAACATAACTTATGGAAAATAAAAAAAAAAACAAGCATTAACAGTATTTAAATTGGATTCCTACTCAATTTCACTCTCGTCAGATGAATCGAGATCAGTTTTATCGTCATCTTCACTTTCATTTTCATGTTTTTTCAAAATATCCCGTATATTTTCGGGGGCTGCATTTCCTTCGAACCAGTTAATGAGCAGCATATTGTTCTGAAGGACCCAACCACATTTTTCTGGAATTAAAAAGACAGGGGAATTTGTAACCCCATTTTTCCAGATGTGAGTCACATAGTTTGATCTTTTTATTTGCTGCTCAAGAACTGAACGGTTAGGAGGCAATAAACTTCCTTCAAAACCTGAAAGTGTTCAAAAGAGTTAGTGTGTACAAAACGAACTTTGACGACATTTAACATACTTTTAATGTTTTTAAAAATATTTTTTGAAGAAGGTTTACAAGATCTATAAAAAACTTCAAACCTTGCCGCATCTACAGTGTTTGCTTTTGTTTTGTAGATTTTGCAAACAAATTCTTCAATTTTGGCAAAATCTTCTTCAGGAATGTTGGTAGAACTTCCGAATTTGGAAAAAACTGCCTGGAAGTCCGGTCTTTTTTGTAGTATTAAAAAGGGTTGTATTTTTCCTTTTCGGAAAAATGCTGGTGTAAAATCACAGCCAGTAAAACTGTAGAAACCAGCAAGTGCAGCGCAAAGGTCTGGGCCCAATTCCTCATAAACCATGTTTATGTTTATGAGCCGCAGTGTATTTTTTGAACTTTTTCCTGTTTCTATCCACACACTTAAATTATTTTTTAGCAAATGCCAATTTGTGAGGGAAATAATAAGTACATCGGTATCTGGTGATTTAACTACAACACTGCTTCCCCTCTGTAGAAATGACAAGTGCAGCATCATGCGCGTATCCGCTTCTTCCTGAGCACTTTCAAGCTGCCAAACTTCCTCTCTTAAAACATCAGAGTTTTCAGTCTTAAATAAAAAACACTTTTTTTCACAAGTTACAAAAATTTGTTTATCTTGTATTAATTCAGAATATTTGGTATTCCTCCATTCTTCAACAAGAAAGTCGTTGAGTGTTTTTTTAAAAGAGGAATTTCTCAAGGCTTTGACAAAATCCGCTGGTCGCTGTTGGTTTTCTCTTAAGGTACAATACACAATATCATCATGCGAAGTTTTTCGTCTTTCTCTTTCAAAATCTTTAATCGATGGAGATATCATACGATCAAAGACCAGATGAATATTGTGTGCACTCATCTTAGAAATTTTTTTGAGAATATGGTGTGCAATTTTACCATATGTCGTTGGCAGCTCTCCTAAGGTATGCAGTAGAAAAAATCCGTCAATAATAATTGCATCAATATGTTGTGGAGGGCTACTTATAACAGATTTGTCTACATGTTTGAAGAAAACGGATTTGTCTGTTTTTATCATTGTTCCATCTAGGTGTCCAAATGCTTGTGGAACAGGCGTGAGCGGATATTTAAAAACTTCTTCCAAGCTTATACAATTCTCTGATGCCAAAAACAAAACTCTACCGATTAGATTTCTTTCCATTTTTAATGCCAATATTTTCGCTTTTCCTGAATCTTCAGTATTTTTGTTGTCAAAAGCAAAGTTTTTAATTTCAGATCGTGGAATTGGTTTTTCAAATCTTGTAGGATCTTTTTGACACTCCCTTATAAAAGTTTCGCGTTTGTAAGATCCTTTTTCTCGTACGCTCAGTAAAAAGCTCTGTGTTGTTTTTGAAACCGATTTGCCTGTACAAATATTAAACAGGTTGATAGTGTTATGAGGTTCCGTAAAAGGGTTATAAAATTTCTCAATTTCGTCTTTTATACTATTTAAGCTGTCAGTAAACCTATTTATTTCACTTGGTTTAAGATCTCGACTGACATCATCTTTTATCGCCATTCCAAGTTTGGCATATAAAGAAGTTAAATTTTCAGTTCTAGAAGAATGTGTTTTAGCCCATTTGATCCTGGCGGAAATGGAATTCGTGAACGAAGATACGCCTGTTAATCGATTAGCTGCATCAGCATTTATAGTTTGTTCTAAAGTAAGATCTACAGGTGACATTGAAAAGTTTTTCTGTGTTCTTTTTACTCCAAATCCACACTTTTTAATTGTTTCTACCAATTCGGGGTGAGTTTGGTCAATTTTCAACAAATTATCGACAAATTTGACACTCCATCTAGCGTAGTTTGGATGATTTAATGCAAAAAAATAAGCAGCTAATTTATTCAAAGAATAAGCGTATAAATCAAAATCACCGCTTCTTATACTTCGTGAAAAATCATTTCTGAGATGCACCATTTCTACATACTTCATCCAGTACTCAGCTGTCTTACCTTGTTCACCTCTTAGTGTTTTTGATGTATATGAAGTGTATCGTGATAAAATGTTTTCATAGCTTGATGGTAAGCCCTCCTCTAACCCCAAATTTTCAAAGAAATCAATGTCTGATCTCAGTTCTTGTGTGCAAATAGCTTCTGATTTCATAAAACTTTCAAAGTGCAGCACTTGTATAGCTGCACTTAAAATGATATGCAATCGCTTGCATCTATTAAAATGTGTACCTTTATGTTTAAAGTAAAAGTTACTTTACTAATTATCTGCCTTACAGTTTATTTTTAAGGACTTACCCGAAATGAATGCATTTAAAGAGCCTTGAGCAAGAACTCCGCTATTTACTAAAATAATTTCAGCCCCAGATCCATCAATAAACTTTCCAATCGCTTTGTTAAAAGCATATTCCACATGGAAGTTTCCCGGTAAAACAAAAACTCTATCAAAATGTGGTGATTCTTCACGTTGAATTTGCAAAGCAATTTTGGAAATTGCTAGGTCATATGTCACAAATATGTTTGTTTGATGACATTCATCAGCTATTGCCAGGGACCGTTTGAGCGTTTCCAAAACAACTGAATTGTTTGTCGGAGACTCATTGATTGGTGGCAAGTAGTAAACCTGTTTAGAATTGAGATGGCGATTTTTTGAAACGGTGATCGAGATATTTGTTTATAACTACCTTTTGCTGTGGGAGATCTTCTTTAATATGTTGTGAATTCCAACCAGTCCACATAGGCGTTTTTTCTCGACCACAGCTTAAAGATGTTAGCCATATATAGTCAAGTTTTCTGGCTTTGAGCATGGATGGTTCATAATTGTTAATATCTAACAACATTGTATTAGAAAGTGTTGATAGCATTTTCGGTTTCTTGTAATATGGTTCTATATCACTGAGCATAGGTTCATATGCTCGTCTTTTTCTTTTTTTTTGACATGCAGTTTGATTATTGATTTGGATACCTGTGTCTATCAGCCCTATTCTGCTGTTCCCGTGAATCTCAGATCCGATTCACACATTCGGTTCACTTTAACTCTACCTTGCCATCCTGCTATCCATCGGGTAAACTGCATTATCATCCCTCAATTTGACGTCCAGGTGAACGTCAAATTAAAAAAAAAATGGCGACGAAGTAAATTGAAAGGAAAAAAAAATTTTTTGTTTGTGTTTATTTGCATAGAAAAAATAAAAGCAGCCGATTAAATGTTAAGAAATAATTAAACATTTATGAAAAGTGGCATTTTGCTTAATTTCAACGATGGTGAATTTATTTTTACAAACAAAAGTGACAGATCCGCAACATTTTTTATGCGGATTGTAAATGTATGGAGCAAGTTCATTCACGTGATTAGTGGAATACTGAACAACATTACCGATATTACCGACGTGAGTTTGGATTCCCCCCGATGAATAGCAGAATGGTAATTGGTGAATATTTAGCGATTTTTCCCCCCGATGGATAGCAGAATAGGGCTGTATATTTTTTTTATAATAATTAATAATAAATTTTAAGATTTGATTATGTATGTCTGTTATTTTACCTATTTCTGGAATTTTTATTTGATAAGCAATTCCAACTGTATCATGCAAAGTGTTTTTGCCATTGCTGGTTTCAACAAACCGATCATAGTTATCAAATGCTACGCCAGTACATACAGTCTTCTCGTTTAACATACCATTCGGTAAAAGAGAAGATTGTAAAATATCACTTGAGTAGGCCAACTCTGTCTCAAGTTCTTCCACATAGTGGTAATTTACGCAGTGACCCATTTTATTTAAAATTTCTACAACTCTTCTACTACTTGTCAAACTTTTCATTGCAAGACCTAATAAAAAGGAAATTATCAAAGGACTGCATCAATCTTCACTTGATTAAAATCAATAATTCTGTATAATAGTGGATGTTTGACAACACACTGAAAAAAGGTTCAGTTTTTCTTTAAATTACCTAGCTGAATATGTTTTCCAGGCTTGATCCGGCCTCTTGTAACGCTATAAATTGAATCATCGCAAAGAGACAAAATTCTTCTTTCAATATCATCGGGCGTTTCTTGTGGCTTATTGGGGCCAATCAACAGATTTTCAAAAAATTCTTTTAGTAAGGTTGGTATTTTTACTGTATTTTCAACCACTGATTTCAGTGTAACCACTTCAGCAAGAGGCTCTTTTTCAATCTTCAGGATTTCATCTCTAATTTTGTAGGCAATGTCTCTTTAAAGTACAACAAAAGTCATGTTATGGCTTATTCAGAACATATGCATATGCAAATTATATAGTAGGTACCTACCTTAAACATAGATTCAAATTGACGCTTTTGAAATCGTCCATTAAAACGCTTTCTTGGTAATCACAGATGCTATTGTCAATTAAAAACCATAGTTTCCCAATTTTTTGAAAATGAGCTCTCTCTTTAAAGAATTGGGCTAACTTTCTTTTTAAATAGTCTACCGAAAAACTTAGAGATGGAACTTTTTCAAGCAGTTTTTCTTCGTATAGCTTAACAATTTCTTGAAGGCAAACTATTTTCTTTAGTTTAATTACATCTTCTTCTAAAAAGGTGCAGACAAATGAGAAAGCGAAATGGTGTGCGTTTTTGTGGAAAGCTTCGTTTTTTGAGGTGCTCAACTTTTTTTCGAATCGATGAACATCCGATAAAAATTTTGCCAGACATGTTTTATGATACTTTATCATTTCATTGTTAAAGTTAGATGTCAATTTATCATAAACTTCATCTCTTTCAACCAACATGCTTTTGCAAAGGATTTGTTCAATCGTGGTTTTGTTTGCAGAAATAAGCTTTTCTCTTGACATTTTTATACGTTTTGAAGATAGATTGCAAAACAGACAGTTTACATTAACAGAACCATTTTCCACTACTGCTTCATCTGAGATATTTTCTTCAGAGAGTAATTCAAAATCAAGATTTAATCCGTTGAACTCATCGGCTTCGGTAACATTTACTTCATTGAAAATATCATCATCAAACGCATCAAGTAATGGTTGTTCTGAGATTGTAGGATAATCGTTTATTGCTAAAGTAATAATGTACAAATATATGAGTGGGTAATGTATATACATAGATTAAATGTGTTTAGAATAAACATAGCGTCGTATGATATAAAAAGAAAGATTTTTATATTAAAAATCATTAAGGTTTATAGTCAAACAATTTTGTACTTCTTATAAATTATTTTTATTTTCATATTATATTGGAATATATGCATTTTTTGTGTTGAATGTAATCGTTACCAATAAAAGTTATTATGGCCCTCTTTTTTTCTATTTTTGTAAATATAATTTATTTGTTAATCTTACCATAAATAAAAACCCCCATCCATTTATTTATTTCCTTACAAAAAACCACTAACATTAAAAAGTGCATTTTGCAGATGTCCTCGATCGAGTGCAGTATCTTTTTTACCTTATTCAAACCAGATATCTTAGATAAATATATAGTGCATACAAATTTATGTATAAATATAAACATATTTTACAAAAGAGAACTGCTGAGAAAAAATTAATCATTTTCTTACCATCATTTGCATGAAGATTGTAACGGCTTTTCACAGCTGTAAAGGTTTTGTAGCAGACACTTTTATAGCCACTGATGCCATCAATTTTTTCTGGAAGTTTTATGTGTCGATATGCTAATCCGTTTTTATTTCTAATTTTTAAAACTTCCGCACACTTTTCTAGGGATTTTGTTGAAAATAGTTTCACTTTTCCGTTGAGTTCGTTGCAATTTTCATTTGGATTGTGGAGAACACATATCAAATTTTTATTCATTTTGAAGCACAAACTTAACCTTCTAGCAAGAACTTTATTTATTTTTGATAAAAATTTAGTTGTTTACATGTCACTATCGCAACGTCGCGACGTTAAACTTTTTATAATTTTTCGTGAGCTGAGTCGCTGAGTGTGAAATAACTTTGTTTTCAAATGATTTTCATTTTTTTTAAGTACATGCAGGATTAAAAATGCAAACTGTTCGATTGTGATATAAATAAACAGTAAACATAGTCAATACCTACAAGAGGATACGCCTGATAAGACATCAATGTTAAGTGTTAAGGAATCAAGGGCTGTGGCTTTTTTCAAGTGGTTAGGTAAAAGTTTAACAAATAATGTATTTTCAAGATCGTCTGCCGGGGGCTTGCCCCGACTTAAAGTGTCTGCCATGGGTATTTTTGTCATCAGGGAGTCCAAGGCAACAGGGTGCGACTTAGTTCAAGTGTTTACTCTAAATAAATCAATTTTCAGAAAAACTGCATTTTCAAAACCGTCTGCCGAGGGTTTGGCCGCACTCAAAATGTCTGCCATGGGTATTTTTGTTATCAGGGAGTCCACCGCTACAGGATGCGACTAATTTTAAGTGGTTACCCTAAATAAATCAATTTTCAGAAAAACTGCATTTTCAAGACCGTCTGCCGGGGGTTTGGCCACACTCAAAATGTCTGCCATGGGTATTTTTGTTATCAGGGAGTCCACTGCTACAGGATGCGATTAATTTTAGGTGGTTACCCTAAATAAATCAATTTTCAGAAAAACTGCATTTTCAAGACCGTCTGCCGGGGGTTTGGCCACACTCAAAATGTCTGCCATGGGTATTTTTGTTATCAGGGAGTCCACCGCTACAGGATGCGACTTATTTTAGGTGGTTACCCTAAATAAATCAATTTTCAGAAAAACTGCATTTTCAAGACCGTCTGCCGGGGGTTTAGCCACACTTAAAATGTCTGCCATGGGTGTTTTTGTTATCAGGGAGTCCACCGCTACAGGATGCGACTAATTTTAAGTGGTTACCCTAAATAAATCAATTTTCAGAAAAACTGCATTTTCAAGACCGTCTGCCGGGGGTTTGGCCACACTTAAAATGTCTGCCATGGGTGTTTTTGTTATCAGGGAGTCCACCGCTACAGGATGCGACTAATTTTAAGTGGTTACCCTAAATAAATCAATTTTCAGAAAAACTGCATTTTCAAGACCGTCTGCCGGGGGTTTGGCCACACTTAAAATGTCTGCCATGGGTGTTTTTGTTATCAGGGAGTCCACCGCTACAGGATGCGACTAATTTTAGGTGGTTACCCCAAAGTCTAAAAACGCCAAAAAAAACGCATTTTCGGGACAGTCTGCCGGGGGTTTGGCCACACTTAAAATGTCTGCCATTGGTATATTTGTTATCAGTGAGTATGTGGCGTTGGTTATCAATAAATTTTAAGTGGTTACCCTCACTAAATCGATTTTCAGAAAAATGGTACTTTTGATGCGCTTTTTCTCGACAACGGCCCAAATAAATGCAGGCAGACTAAGGTATTCGTCATCACAATGACCCACGCTACCTCTGACATTCATATGAATCGGTTACCTCTCACGCAAGAAATCTGCTCCTGGCTCTTAGACTATATATCATATAGCAATATCTATGTATAAATCAACCCGACAACGGACGAAAAATCCAAACAAGTTCGGATTATGCCGGTTGATCGGTTATTATCGGGCGTCAACGGACGATGTCACTTTCAGTGGTGTACGTACGCACTCTCTTTTCTTTCTATGTGCTTGGTTCTATCGGCCGAGTTCGGCCGACAACGCCCGACTATAATTCGGCCGATGACGGATTTGGTGTACGCGAGCCGTTACATTGGCGCAAAAAGTGAAAAAGTACAGAAAATTTTCAAACGTATTTTTGTATAGTTTTTCGGACTGGAAAATTAAACAAATGATGCAGAAAGCTTACTTTTTGATCTAAAATACAATTTGTATATTCTTTTTTACGAACAAATTGCACTAGTGAGAAAAAAAATATATTCACTTTTGTACTTTTGCTAAAAATTGGCCAATGTAGTTAAGCCTTAAAGCCTGGTACGCTGCTCGCGCTAAAATTTAGCTGAGATAAAATTCCCATACAAGTTATCGATAACTTGTATGGGATCCATTTTATCTCGGCTAAAAATTTTCGATAATTTGTATGGGAGATAAAATTTAGCGCGAGCAGCGTACCAGGCGTAAAGCCTGGTACGCTGCTCGCGCTAAATTTTAGCCGAGATAAAATTCCCATAGTCAGCTATTACATGAATCCTCAAGAGGCGCGCCTCTTTTCAAAACTAATGAGTGCAAAAGAGATAGAAGATCAAACAAAAAATTATCCGACCAGAGAGTCGTGGGCCAAAATTCTGAGACTCTTTTTTGACGTTTCTTTTTCCACTCTTTCTTTTTTCAACATTCCCTTTCATTCGTTTTGCTTCTTGGTGGAATACAACAACAACAATGCTTAAATCAAAAGAGAAATGTCAAATTTGAGTCTTTGACTCAAAAGGCATCGTGTAATAGTACGCGCCTCACAGAATGATTATCAAAAGAAAATTCGAAAAAAGAGTCAAGCCTCTTGAGGCTTCATGTAATAGCCGACATACAAGTTATCGATAATTTGTATGGGATCCATTTTAGCTCAGATAAAAATAAATTCGATAATTTGTATGATATTTACAGGAGCTTGATTACCACCTGTAAAGCATTATAGAAGCAAATTTGTTAGTCGGGATAACTCTTATGCCTAAATATTATGCAAATTTCAGCTAATTTTTGGCGTTCATACGAAATTCTATAAAATATAGTTGATTATAAGCAACAGCGCCTAGTTCTTAGAATTGTCAAATCAGATTTTGTTTAAATTTTGTAGGAAAAAAAATGGAGAATACGCCATTAAAAAATATGGCCTTTTATTCAAAATTTGTCAACCGTTGTTGCATTGCAGCTTTACCAGATCCCAATTGGATATCCTGATATTCTTCAATGCATGAAATATCTTTTATCAAAAAAAAAAAAAAATACAGTGCAGGCTTATCTTAAAATATAAAAATTGAATATTCTTATCTCTGAACTCTTCCAATTCGCCCAAACCATTTTGAAAAGTTTTTTGCTTCTCTTTTTGCTCCCATTCTTTAATGCAAATAAAAGAAAATCCAAAACAAAATCAAATCATATGAGCAAGAGCAACGGAGAGACAGAGAAAACAGATAAATAATGATGAATGAATTAAACGAAATAATAAAAAAGGGGAAGACAGAAAAGAAAAATCACAAATTTGTGCACCATTTTCTTATCTTTGAGGAGTTTGCGTGCAACAGAGCGAGAAACGGATCTTTATCTATTTTACTCTCTTGCTCACCTGTTTTAATTTACCATTATCTTCTTCTCTTGCATGTTGCGAAAACGTAAATTATCTTTTGCTCTTCTCATTTCCACTCACACCAACAGCACTTTTTAATTAATTTTCATTTTAATTTTTTGTTCGGTGGCAATGCAAGTGGTCAGTTTTTTGTCTGCTCCGTCGTCTTTTTGTTATTTCATCGTTTAATCTTTTTTTATTACCATTATTTAATTAATAATAATAAATCCAATTAAATAAAAAAATTTAAAAGTTTACATGTAAAACTACATCTCATCAAGAAAACTTTGTTTTTCAAATCCAACTTCAACTCGGAGTCGTCTTCAGTTTTCCTCCATTTATGCACTTTTAGTTTCGTTTCATTCGAATACAACGAGACGACACGGTTTTTTTCTTAAAAGTTATGAGTGCGAATGAGATAGCCGATTGAAATTTTCATTTGTCAATTGTGAACAAAAAAAGAAAGATACATACATTTTAGTTCATTTTTTTTGTGGTGTGGAAGAGAAGTAAAAGAAAAGAAAAGCGGTCAGTCGACTCGACGACGTGTGTGACTGAACGACTGCTAAAAACGTCCCACTCGTCTACGTCCGTCTCGTCGTTCGTTGTCTCTCTTTTATTTGCCTTTATATTTTATTTTATAAATGAAAATCAATTCATCCACCAAAGTTCGACAAAAGTTCATTTTGCAATTCGCCGAAGGCAATTTGTGTGGAACTTCTTCTTGCCTTGCTAAGGAACGAAAAAAGAAAACTCAATTGAATTGAATAGAGCTGAAGAAGTTTCTACTTCTACTTTTTTCATTATTTGTCTAGTTTCAATTTTTAAGATAATCGTAGCTGAGTGGGTTTTATTTTTTCATTTTGCTGGGTTTTTTAATTTGAAAGAAAAATTTTCGGTTTTGCCAACAACTGCGGCGGAGCGTCTTGGAAGACGTCAACGACGGCGACGACAAGGTGTAACGAGAAAATGACCGAAGCATACGATGGCAATGGCGACTATTCCTCTTACAACGACGACGAAAGTGATTACAAGAGAAAAGGTGGCGGCGGTAACGCTGGTGGCGGAGGACCTCATCCGTCACACAATGGGGACAATTCGAATCATGACCATCATCCGGGCGATGGGCCTCAGCTGAATGACAAAGCCAATGAATATATTCGTGATTGCCTGACTGAAAAGAATCGCATGGACAAGAAGTACCCCATCGCTGAGAAGTTACTTGAAAGCGGTAAGTTTTTAGTTAGGACTTGAAAGATGAAAAAATTAAAAAAAAAAAAAATCAGTATCCAATTCCGGAAACGCAACATTTTCCTTTAGACGAGGGGCCAAAGGGTCGAAGGGAAGGGAAAAATCAATGCATTCGTCGGCATTTTTCTAATTGCGGCTTTTACATTTTTTTCTTGCTCATTCTTATTCTTCTTTTATTTCTTTGCTTAACTTGTTTTTAAAATTTCATTTTTCTTTATAAATGTTAAGATTTTGTCATTTGTGAAACTTTTTATCTTGTTTTTTTTTTTTTTTTTAATAGAAGAAAATTTATGTAGTTAAAAAAAATTTTCTTTATTTTTCTTTGGTTGAATTTTCATTCTCTCTTGTTAGTTTTTTTTTTTTTTCATTCATCACAGATTTGTGTGATGGTATTTTCTATGTTCTATACCTTTTGCCTTTTCTATGTCTGAATTAATGAGTGAGTAGGACGAATAGATTCCTAATAAAACATGCATAACGAGTGTGGTGAAAATATGTATATTTTCATAATAAATGAGCAAAAAGGAAAACAAACAAAATTCGATGCAAATTGCAAATACAAATTGTGGGTATAGTGCCGGCAATTAATTTGAAAAAAATTCTAATGCTGAAAAAATTAGTAACAGAGATCGATGGCCGTATATTGCTACAATCAAACCAATCAGATAGCTTATTGTTGTTAAAAAAAAAAACTATATTAAAGATGACGAAAACTGCATTAACTGAAAAGAGTTATGTACCTAGTTGAGATTATATTTCGGGGTCCTAAAAGCTTATTATATGTATATAGCAGTACCCAATTGCCAAAAAAAAAACCGGTAGCATGATCCATTTGTAGGCCATAAGCGAACATCAATTGAACAGCCAGCTGGCTGAGATTTTTAAGTTCTCACGAATCTGTTAACTAGAACAGAATACAAGTAACAGAATAACCCATATACTGCTATTGAGCGCGGTTTCAAAATCCAAGAATTTTAAAGATGGAAATATCAAAATTAAAAATTCTCTTGATTCATAAACCCCGCTCCATTGGAGGTATAGTTTACTCATGAGTAGAAATCTATTACAACTACAGATTCCTATCTTCTCGAGTAGAAGATCATGTTAATTGTTGTACTAGATCTACTCTACTACCACCTTCAATGGAATGGGGCTATAAATAATAGTACCTATGCAATTTAAAAGTCCTTAGAAAAATAGAAATGAAGATGCCAAACTTTATTCTCATACCTAGTGCCCAATCGTGTACTTATAATTCAAAGAAATGACCTTATTGAACAACGTAAAATTGTACTTTTCTCTTCGTAACATTCCAGAACAGTGTACCCTTTGGCGAAATGGTTAGTGCAATGGACTTGCACGCCAGAGGTCGGAGTTCAAATCCAGACTTCAAAATCTTGACATTTTTTTCAGGGGTACTGTCTTTTCTGAATTGAACTCCCTGTGGTACTCGTGGATGAGCTGTTGATGAAAGTGCAACAGTCCTTTTGAGATCTAGCATCCTTGGATAACAGATAACTAATAACTAACAAGTGATCCTTAATTAAGTTTAGTATTTTGCTTTGTAATTTCATTATTACGTTCCTTAATTACGTTCCTTAATTACGTTTCGTATTTTCTGTGCAAATGGGTTCCCACTGCTCTGCAAGCCATGGTAAATGTAAGGTTAGCCTGTGAACTTGCAAATGCAAGCGGAAGGGCATTTAAGTTAAGTGTTAAGCTTAATAAAGTCAAAAAGTGATCATATTTACATATTTAAATATACAGGGTGTCCCAAAAGTAATGGATCAAACAAAGTATGCTGGTACGGGATCTTAAGGGCTCTCAGAATTTGGTAACTTGTTCATCCCAAATCCTTACGGTTTTCGATTTAATGCAGTTCTTGTGAGATTTCGAAAAATCCCTACTTTGCAACAGTATTTTGCTTCCTGCGCCCATTATTGATTTTTGTTTTTTTAAATTCTTTTACTAAAACATTGCCAAATAATTAGGAACAATTAATTAATCAAAACATTTTTTATTTCATACGCCATTTCGCTGCAAATTAGCTAACAGTTTCAAGTTTTATAAAAAGAAAATTTCTAACTTTTATTTGAGAGCAACACCGCAAAAGAAATTTGTACGGTGTGATAATGGTTTATTATTTTAAAAAGTTGCCCTGTTATTGTAGTTTTAAAAAAAGTATAAAAGTTTCCAAAGTTGCAATTAGATCGCAAAATATTACAATTTTAATTCAACAAAACAGGGTTTTTCAGAACAAAAAACAACCAAAAATAAACACATTTTCTCGAACTGTTATTTGTTTATTTTTCTTTGAACAAAAGCCTCTATTTTTGTTTGTATTTTGGCTCTGAAAAACCCTGTTTTGTTGAATTAAAATTGTAATATTTTGCGATCTAACTGCAACTTTGGAAACTTTTATACTTTTTTGAAAACTACAATAACAGGGCAACTTTTTAAAATAATAAACCATTCCCACACAATACAAATTTTTTTTGTGGTGTTGCTCTCAAATAAAAGTTAGAAATTGATTTTTCATAAAACTTGAAACTGTTAGTTAATTTGCAGCGAAATGGCATATGAAATAAAAAATATTTTAATTTGTTAATTGCCCCTAATTATTTGGCAATGTTTAAGTAAAAGAATTGTAAAAAACAAAAATCAATAATGGGCGCAGGAAGCAAAATACTGTTGCAAAGTAGGGATTTTTCGAAATCTCACAAGAACTGCATTAAATCGAAAACCGTAAGGATTTGGGATGAACAAGTTACCAAATTCTGAGAGCCCTTAAGATCCCGTACCAGCATACTTCGTTTGATCCATTACTTTTGGGACACCCTGTAGAATACTGCGTAAAACTAGTTAAAACTACAAAAGAAAACATATTTTAATATTTTCTATGCGACTAACAACCCCGATATGCGAACTGTCAAATGTAAATTCGCAGTCCACAAATTAAAAACGCATTCCACAAAGCTACGAACAAATAATTCGCTCGAATTTACCTCACTATTAATTTAGCTTACATTTTTGTATTAACTGGCTGAACAGAATGGAAATTCGCTTGTGGCAAAGAAAAACGCCGTGGTACAAGATGTCAAATAAAATCGCTCAAAATGTAGAAAAGATGAACAGAATTATGTGGCGCACTAAAATGTCAATTGCCTTGAAAAAAAATAATTTTAACTGAGCAACCACATTAGAAACGTCAAAAGTCATTGCGCTTGTAGCTTAAAGTAAAAGTCGACTCGACCTGTACCACAGCGAATTTCCTTGCCACAGCCACAGCTACGTATTCTGGCACCAATATACTAATTTCATACTTTTTAACTTTGACAGCGACACAAGACACAAGCCACAGCTACATCATTCTGGTCTACCAGTAAATGTCGCAGCTCTCTGCGACCACTCATAAGAATGAAATGTCAAATTCAGCGACCATTACCAATTCGCAGAGGCAAGTCGCATCTCCATATGAATGGCAATTTTTTCTGTTAAAAAGGAATAAAATAAGCCTTAATTGGCAGATGTCAACGTCTCTTGTGAATAAACAAAGCCAACAAGAGTATAATTGTCATGATAAAAGTCATTCGTTAGTTAAATGTAGGCCCCATCTATTCCTGCCAATTTAATTAATGGGAGTTGTATGTCGATCGGCCTTGATTTTTCATAGGGTGGTCTTGCGAAAAAAATTATCAATTTATTTAACATTCCAAATAAAAGTCATTGTATAGGTATATATTTCCATTAAACATACATACAACCTATAATTCTCAGCCAATGAGTTATTGACACAAACCTAAGCGTTAATGCAATTTTTTTTTCTTGAAACTTGGTGGGTTTAAGGGCTCATAATAAAGTTGATGTTCTAGAAGTTTCATGATAAACAAATTAAACGTAGCAAAGTTATTTCCAGATAAAGACGGTAACGAAGAAGACGCTTCCTGTGCCCATAATTAATTTTTACTCTTTTAAAAATCTTTCGCTTCAACGTTGGTTAATAGGTAGTTGATTTGCAGCATCGAAAAACACTCTAAGATTATGTATGTCACAACCCTTTTTTTTTGGGTATCATCCGTTTAAAAAAATAGCATTGTTGATCCACTTCTCTAGGATCTCTAGCATGTTCCAGGAGTATTTTGGCGGCATTACCTTTCAATATTGAAATTTCTTAGTCGTAGATGCATTGTTGCCGCTGAAAAAAATCAAGGAATTGCAAGTGTTTACATTTAATCTATTTTTGTAAGCTTATTTTTTTTTATCAGTGTCAGTCTGAAAAATACTCTTTCAGCTAAGGAACTGCTATGAGAAGTTTTCAAACATAATTGTATCCAAACCATTTTTAAATAACCCGAAAGCACGCCAAAATTCTTCTACGCCCTGAATTTCAAAAAAATGTTTCAAAAAACCTTGTCCGCAGATCCAGCCTTAAAGCATTTCTTATTCCTCAATAACTTTTTCAGAATTCAATTCGACTAAATTCTACAAATCAGAAACCAGTTCTACACCTACGTACCTAATTGAAGTCAACTGTTCTATCTTTTATAATTCTCCATAATTTTTCATCTATGTATTAAAATTCTTAAGAGAACAACAGTTTTAGCTATAAATAAAAAAGGCCATTTTGCTTATTTTTTAAATTGAGAAATAAAATTATGTATAATAGTTTTTGAAAATATCAGCGCGTTTTCTTTGGGTGTAAGATTGTTCCTTCTATCCGTATGTATTTCGATGCGCGAATGCGAATTCCAGGTTTGTTTCACCTATAGAGTGTGGAGGTCCAGGTTTTGAGTTCTCATTCGGATTTAGAGTGTAACCCATCGTTAGTTTTTTTGACCAAAATCGAACAGGAGAAAATATAACTATTTAGTTTTTGAAATTGTATTTTATTCAACTTTAACACCTTCTTATTTTTGTTTGTATTTTAGAAATAGAAAAAGTTCAATCTACAGGACGTATACCATCGCGTGATCAAAAATATGCCGATATCTATCGTGAGAAACCATTGCGGGTATCACAAAAAGTACTTGTGCCTATACGCGAGCATCCAAAAGTAAGTTTGATTCAAATTGTAAATCCATTTTCAAAATACCAAGATAAAAAAAAAAACATATATTTTTGCATTAGTTCAACTTCGTGGGTAAACTTCTTGGACCAAAAGGTAATTCTCTACGTCGTCTTCAAGAAGAAACACTTTGCAAAATGACTGTCCTCGGTCGAAATTCTATGCGAGATCGGGCCAAAGAAGAAGAGTTACGTGCCTCAATGGATCCAAAATATGCCCATTTGAATAGTGATCTTCATGTGGAAATTTCTACAATCGCACCACCAGCTGAAGCATATGCTCGAATAGCATACGCAATGGCCGAACTGCGAAAGTATCTGATTCCGGATAGTAATGATGTTATACGACAAGAACAATTGCGTGAACTAATGGACAATACAGGAATTTCGGATCATGACCCGAAATCATACAACAAGAAAGCATCGGCTGTGAGTGGCGGCGGTGGTGGCGGAAGTGGTGGAGGTATTGGTGTCGGAGGTGGAGCTACAGGAAGCAGCAGCGGCGGTGGTGGTTCACACATGACATCCAAACCAAATGTCTCGCATCATGGATATAGGTGGAGTGCACAACCGCAGAATAATCATCTGCTCCCCATGTATGGGGCAGCGGCGGTGCCAGCAAACAATTTCAATTTCTCGTCTTCTCTTCCCGCTTCTTCCAGGCAACAACCTCCGCAGCAACAACAACAACAACAGCAGCAGCAACAGCCTCAACCGTCCTTTGCAAAGAACTCAATACCCCCGAAGCAGAAAGTGATGTCTATATTGGAAAAGGCTCGCAGTGCTATGGATGAGTCTTATAGGTAAGAATTTGTTACTTTTAATTTTCATTATGATGCTATGTGATGTAAATATGCTTTTACAGTCGCGGATATGATGAACAAACTGCTTATGAACCACAAACTTATGACAGCTACAGCTACGGACATGCACAAACGCATGGACCGCCACATGGACAAACATCGCGAACACCATACGATACACAGGAATATGAACAGGATTACAATAGACGGGACTACTATCAGCATTCACCCAATTATGGAGGTTATTTAAGATAGAAACAAAATATAAGGTCCTTAAAAATATTTAAAATTAAATATACGATTTGTGATAATTTCAGGACCTGGTGCTACGTCTCAACACTCGGGCAACACAAATCCAACGGGTGGTCTAAATCCAAATCACAATCGCAGTCACGTTAACAGGTGAAACATATTCGCAGCTGGTCATGTTAGTAATACGGTAGGAGGAGTAGGAGGAGTGAAGGTAGCCACCGCTGGCGCTGGTTCATCAGCTATAACCGTATCATCAGCAGCGCCGATGCTGTCTCAAACACAGCAACACCAACAACAGCCACAATTACAACACCAACAACAACCCCCACCATCTAACTTAAGTACGACAACAGTAACAACAACAATAAACAACAGTAACAATAATGAAACGATAACGGGCAATTCAAATTCAAAAATTCAACAACAACAAAACAATAACAGAATTCAGGGTCCAGCTGCTGCAACAAATTTACTATTTGTAAGGTACTAACAACATTGATACCATCTTTCTCTTTTTCTCTCTCTCTCTCTCAATCTTTATGTTTTTACAATTTCCAGAATTTAAGAAAAAAAAAGTTAATTTTTTTTTGAGAAATTGCAATGAAGCTGATTCGGTATATTTGGTTCAGTAGTTGTTGATCCCATGATTTCCAAATTCTTATAACTACTCTGCTCTGAATTCAATTGCACACTTAGTTAACAAAAATGTTATACGATGAGTTTGATTTTAAATTAGGCTTTGGACGGCGGACTTTTCTCGAACTGCATTCGTCCTTCTTTCAATCAGATGAAAAAAAAAAAACACTACTAAAGAACTACTAGTTCTTTGATATCATGACAGGTCAATACGATTTATTAAACGCGCTCCACTTTCTTCTTTTTTTTCTTCGATAGGTTTATTCATTTTAATATGTGTCTCATTTAGAAAAAGTTATTTTTTTTATATTGAAACTTATTAAACCAATCGAACATTTCAATGGTCAATATAGGATTCTTTTAGCAAAACTCAACAAATAATTTTTCCCAATTTCTTCAGAAGAAGGTTTTTTGTTCTCATTTGAATGAGTTTTTAGATAAAACTTATATTATAAATAAACAGATGTTTTTTTCTAGCAGAAGGTTTCCAGAAGAAGGTTTTTTGTTCTCATTTGAATGCGTTTTTAGATACAACTTATAAATAAACAGAAGTTTTTTTTCCAGCACAGCCAATCGAAAAACTTAATTTTGTTGAATTTCAGTTGAAACTTTGTTTTCTGGTGCAACTGGTTTATACTGTCAGTAGTTTCGCGGAATATTGACTTTACTATTCAGATATTTTTATTAAAGAAATAGGGTCACCAAGATCGAAGTCCAGTCTTTCTCAATTTTTTAAACTCTTTCTTCCAAATATTTCTCCAGCGAAAAACTCGAAACTGGGTATGAACAAAAAATAAATTATTTCCATCTAATAAATATGTAGAATGACTTAGAGAGCAAATGACCCAAACCCATGCAGTTAAAACAAGCGGCAATAAAACAATAATAACATTTAACTATACTTAAATCAGGAACATTTTGTTGAGATTTGCAAAAACTAATAATTTTGAAAAGTTTTGCAAAAAATTGTACTACATATTTTATTGAGTTTTGCAAAATCACAAATGTTTTTTTTTTTATGTGTTATTTGTTGTTCAAGAAGATCCTTTTATATAGTCCCAATATTTAATAAAAATATTGACCAAATGCTGCCATTTTCTGATCAACAGAACCTGAAAACAGGTGTGTAAATGCTTTATTAATTTTACTATCGATCATTTGGTGTCAACTTTACCACAGACGCTCTAAAATAACTAAACTCATAGCCGCCCCAAGACTGTATTAATGTTCATGAAGCGACCAACAAATAACTCAATGTCTCATTTTGATATTACGGCTGAATAATTTTCAGTTTTCATAACACAAAAAAAAAAATGATTAAACATTAGTGCGCAACTTTGCTTCCATCGTTTTGTGATAAGGGAATTATAAATTTATAATTCCAAGAACAGTCAGTCAGGATCTATCGGTCAGTTGACGGATACCATCTTTTGAGTTGAACGACGAATCGACTTGAGGTCCTCATAAGCGAAAAATGCAATGTCTGGAGAGTACCCATTTCGATGAGCCCAGCCGCAGTTTTTTTTTTTTTTCAAATCAGAAAATCAACACTTCTCGCGAATGAAAAAAGTAAGAGTCGAAAACTGATATCTTGTGTTGAGAATACATTTCTGATGCTAACACAAATTCACTTATGTTGGCTCCAGTTCAAGCTTGACCCGCTTCCGTGCTGTCTCATGCGCGAAAATGATAAACATCATATCAAGTTGTATCATAAGCAGTGCTTTCGTGATAAATGTATTTTTTTTAAACCATCGTTTCAATTTGTTCCAAAGCATTAATCCTAGCTCAGAAAAAAGTGACTTAATTCCCAGTAAGTCTTTCAAATTCTCACGGAAACTGCTATATCTACTGTCATAAATATGTAATTGCATCTCATCTCATCTTAGCCGTTCGAACTCGGCAGAAAATTGTAGGTCCCCTACATCCTTGCAAACAAATTACAAATAGCTAGTTGTAAGATGAAAATTTGTTTAAACGAAATTATTGGAATGAAAATGCACGAAAACTTCAAAAATATTTGCAATGCCGATTGAAATACAACGAAATGCATGAAAGTAAATAATTGAAAAAAAGTCTGAAAATTCACAAAAAACCCAAAAATATTTGCAATCGTTTATGAGGTAGTTAATAAAATTTCAAAAACTGCAACAACTTTTATTTTATAATATACCTAAAATTTTGGTATATAATGTTAAACTCCTATAACATAAATTTGTTGAAAAAAGTGTGCTGAAATTTATAAAAAAAAAAAAATAATAATTCGAACATTTCACTTTCCAAACAGCTAAAATATCACAAACAATAAAATCAAAGATCACAATCATTTAAAACTCGTCATCACACAATCTTTAATATGCACTTCATTTCATTTTCAACAGAAAAAAATAATTCATAATTATATTAAAAAAAAAAAAATAAAACAAACAACAACATTAACTACATAAATTTACTTTACCCTAACAACTATATTTACAGACCGGCAAATGCTTCGCTTCACGTCGGTAAATTACCATTTCTGCCTGTGCAGTTTCTATAAAAAAATCTTGACAAATTTTATTATTATTATTATTGAAAATGAGATAAAAATTTTAAACATACATATAAATATATGTATTATATATATATTATTATATCATTATTATTATTTATTTCTAAATTTAATTTATGGAAAAAATCACATTTTACATAAGAACAAACAAAAACAAAAATAAGAAACGTTAAAAAAAAAAAACAAGTGAACAAAAATAAAAAAACTGAAACAAAATAAGGGAAATTTATATTAAAAGAAAACATAAAATAGACTAAACATTTAAAAAAGAAATAAGAAGGGCACATGCAAAAACAAAGAGAAACTCTTAAAAAAAAATTAAATAATTAAAACAAAATTTAAAAACAAAAAAACTTATTTTTGCCAACATAAAACACAATGAAAAGAAAACAAACATAATTGAACAAACAAAAAAAAAAGAAAGAAATATATATATATATACACATAAATAATCTTAAACTAAAAATATTAGTATATTAACAATATTCTATATATTCAAATAAAAAACAAAATAAAAAGAATAAAGCAAAATGATTATTAAATAAAAAAAAATACAAAAAAAAATTAAATTTTAAACAAAAAAATAAATATAATATAATCAACAAGTTAATACAAAAATAAAAATTACTATTAAATACATTATAATTATAAAATTAAATAAATAAAAAAAAAAAAATACAACAAAAAAATGAAAAAATTGATTTATTAATGATACTAACCTTTATTATAAAAAAATCTTAAATACACACTAATCTATTGTTCTTATAAAACAAAACGGTTATGATATAAAAATTAAACGAAATTTTAAATAAATCTTCAAATAAATTTAAATAAGGACACAATTCTAACAAACGAAACAAAAAAGAATAAAATTATATTAAAAATATTGAATAACAAAAATAAACCACAATGGATGTTAATAATTGATATTTCTGTGCGAAAGAAGAAACTTCTCAAAACAAACCACATAATATTTTTAAAAATCTTCTTGTTTCCAACATCCTATCCCCCTTCGAATGTTTAAATTGAGTCTTTGTTTTTAACATCATTCAACATAGGCGAATAGAATACAAAACTCAAGTGAGCATCTGTATCTATTAAAAAAATTTTAAAAGATTTTTTTACTCCTTATAATTTTTTTTTTGTAATTTTACCCACTAATCCATAAATACTTTCTTTGTTACATGAAATTCCATTTAATTGCATTCATTGTGATTAAATCTTAAACCTACACAATTAATAAAATATAAATATTCAAATTATATAATTACAAAATCTATTATTATAATATTATCTAACAAAAAAAAGAAAGAAAATTATAAAAGTAATACATGTTATATTAAACAAAAAGAAAAAACAAATAATAACCAACAAAAATACCCGCCCTCACTCAAAAGATAAAAGAATATATATATCTTCAAGATAATTAATATATAAAAAAAAAACAAAAATTGTTTAACATACATGTATATTTATTCTAATATATTTAAATATTATTACAAAAAAAGATAAGAAAAAACATTATTTGCGTTTCTAAAATGAGAAATATAAAAAAAGTAATAAAAAAACAACAAAATCTAAAAGATGCAAAGAACAAAAAAAAATTTTAAGGGAATTACAAGTAAATAATACATACACATATATATATTTAATTATTGATGAAAAAATGAATAATAAAGAAAGAAACAATTTAAAACAAAAATATTAAATCTGGTGTTTGGGAAAATTCTGAAATTAAAGGAATTTTTGAAGGTGTTGGATTTTTTTAAAACATCTTAAATATTTTCATTTTCTACGTCAACTACCAATACAAACTTAAAGTATATAATGTAAAATAAATAATTGAACTACGAATATCTACAAAAAAAAAAATGGTCATATGGAAAAGAATCAAATTCAATTGGAGAAAAATAATTTTGAACTAAAATATAATATTTAAGGTAAGTTTTTAATTCCTTAACTAAAATAATATAAATAAAAATTAAAAACAATTTCCTAAATAATAAGGCCCCTATTACTGTTGTCAAATACCAACACGATATCTAATATTTATCAACAAAATGAATGAACCGGTATTATCGTGATCGACCATCAAATTTTTTGGTAAACTGTGTCCTTTCTATAAATTTGAGACCTATTTTGAATAGTTCTTTTGATAAACTCGTACCTATTATGGATGAGTGGGAAATTACGTAAAAATCATCTGTAACAAGATTCAATCCATCCGTCCATTTAGGCCTTAGCTCGATGTACAGCTGGACGCACAAAATTACCGTTTTGTGTATTATCTAAATTACAATTGCTCGAATTTAGAAATCATAAGGTCAAATATTGTAAGCCTTGTTTATTAACTATGTAGGTATGTACCAATGTACCTACATTGTACATAAATAATAAAATTTATTTCATTCAATTATCTTTACAAATGTGAAAGTTATCCACCAATTTATAAACGTTGAGCCGTTTATGTATGTATATACCCCCTTAAACTAGCAACTGTCTTATGATTTCGTTGACAAGGGAGTTATCAACTAAGCGTTTGAAATGATTTTAACGTTTGTATGACACAACCAACAGTATCGGTCATCCTTTAATAGTACGGGTAAAATAGACACTTAAAGACAAAAAAAAAATGTGACACTCATTAAACTTGGCATAAAGTTTGCTTTTGGGATAAGAACCAAGGATCAAAAAAGTCTATACGAGGACAAGAGGGAGGGGGTGAAGGTAAAAAATGTAGGGAAAAAAGTTATTTGTGAAATATCATCATGATGACACATGTTTAAAAGGTATTTTTTTTATGCTGAATCTAATGACATAAAAATAAAGTCAATACGATTGCTCTAAGAAAAGTTATTATCTTGAGTGAAAGGGTGTTTTTTTTTAAGAAATTATGAAATTCGGAATTAGTACCACAAAAACTGGGACAAAATTGTTACACTAATAAAAATTGGTACAAATGTTTCATTTATAACAAAATTTTAGTTGCAGAGTTTTTTATTTATTTTTTGGGAAATAAGGAAAATCTATGTTACTTTTAATTAGAAACAAGAATCTAAATTGTTTTTTTTTTTTATTGAAAACAAAAATGATGGGCCACTGTAATGAAATTTGGTAAAAACGTTTAGTTTGGGATAGAAAGCAAGAATAAAGAGTTTTAATAAAACAAAAATAGGTGAAAGGGTGTTTTTTTCGAAGAGACAGTAAAATCTGTAATTGGTCCCAAGAAGCCAATAATTCGTGTTCAATTTGCCATCAAAAACCAACAATTAAAATAATCATTGGCATTTTGGGACCAATTACGGGGGAGTACGATAACTTAGGTGACAAAAATTGATAAAGTATTTTGTAGAGAAGTTCAATACAATCATTTTATACTATGGGAGGCGGGAGGGGAAATTTTCTAAAATAAGACGAAAAATACAAACAAAAATTATTAAAAAAAAACAACGCTTACAGTTATATGATACCTTTTTCAAAAGCCAGAATTGTACAATTAATTTTAGTATTTAAATCAAATTATTTCAATTAATTGTTCTCGAAATAATTACAACTTCAAAGTCAAAATTTAAGAAAAAAAGTTAAAAAAAAACACATTAAATACAATTTTTTACCAAGACTGAATTTAAATATGAAATTAATCGATGAAATAAACTGCCTCAATTAATTTCAGCTTTTGAAAAGGATCATTCATAACTGTAAGTGTTGCCGTTGTTTTTTTAATAATTTTAGAAAATTCAATTTTTGTCGCCTAAGGCTACGGCCACGTCCTGAGCGGCTGAGCGTCAATCCTGAGCGATGAGGTGGCCACGTCCTGAGCGGCGATCCTGAGCGGCAATTTCAAAACCCTACAAGTGCAAAATATTCGATGAGTATTCGGCTCGCACGCGGGAGTCCCAGGTTCGATTCCTTTCGGGGCCTTTTTATTTTTTTTTTATTTTAACATTTTTTAAATATTTTTCTTCAAAAGAAACCATAATTTTCACCATTTACTAAAATGTTCGTGGTAATTTAGTATAATGTAGTTCGTCGCTCAGGATTAAAAAAAAAAATAGAAAATAGAAAAGATTGACGCTCAGCCGCTCAGAATTGCCGCTCAGCCGCTCAGAATTGCCGCTCAGCCGCTCAGGGTGTATGTGGCCACCCCCATACATTTTCATACGTTCTAATTTGGTTTTGACGCTCAGGATTGACGCTCAGGATTGACGCTCAGCCGCTCAGGACGTGGCCGTACCCTAAGTTATCGTACTCGTGCCCCAATAATTACAGTTACAATTACAATTACTGCCTCTTCCAAAAAAAAAAACCTCTCTCTTTATTCTTGCTTTCTATTCCAATCTCAACGTTCTTACCAAATTTCATTAAAAAAAACACCCTTTCAACACAATTTTTTTTATAGACTTTATTATCCTTGGTTCTTCTCCCAAAAGCAAACTTTTTGCCAAGTTTCATGAGTGAAACAATTTTTTTTTAATTGTTGATTTTATGTACTATTTTAGATGTACTAAAAGAAGACTTAAGCGTCTTAGAAACGCACATTTGTCCCAAATGGAATAAATTAATTTGGAGCAAATAGGAAGGTACAATTTTTAAATTTTGTGATTAGAGAAATCGGGTGATCAGAATTTAACGTACTCACACTATTTTGTTTATTTCGCAAAGGATAGGAACGTACACTTTTATTGCGGTTGTCAATTATACGGTGTAACACTCAAAATATACGCGGGCGGAGACCTATTACGTTTTGTAGAGCTAGTCTCACTGATTACGAAATGGTATTTAAAAAGTCCCTAACGCCCCCAAAATCTGGAGTTAGGGGCAAAAACCGTTTTTTTTTTTTTTTTAATTCACCCATTGAAAAAAATTTAGCTTCGTCAAATTTTTACCCATTTTCGATTTTTTTGAAACCTCATTTTTGTAACACCGTGTTATTATCAACCGGTTGAAATTTGAAAAATAAATTATCAATCAATTTGAAAATTGGTATTCACCCCTAAAAGGGTTGACGTTTGCCATTAAACGAAAAGAAAACATTTTTTGTTAAATTTAAATTAAATGGATACGTTGGAAAAAAATTAAATGATTGCTTTGTTTTTTAAATCAAATGCTCTCTTTTTCAAAATTCTCTTTTTTTAACTGTTTGAGAATAAAATATCCTCTTTTTAGAAAGGTTCCAGACCAGACTAAAGTGGTGAAATTTGGTACACTGAAAGATATTAGTATGAAAATATGAAAAAACTGTCCATTTCGTTAAAAAAATGAAATCCTATTTAATTTTGCAATGAACCAAATATACTTTTCTAATAGATTTTAATTTTCTAAATTTAAATTTAAAAAATATCTATGTATGCTATCACGTTTTTGAGATAAACAACTTCAAAGTGCGTTTTCGAAAAAAAAAACTATTGTTTTCAACAAAAAATTAATATTCAGGGAGGTCATTCCGTAATTTTTGAAATGATAATCCACAAAACGATAATAACTTGATTCTCCGTTTTTTGCTTCACAACTCTATCACTATATTGTTTTAGAAAAAATTTAGTACGCACCTTAATTATAGGCACATTTTTTTTCTATTTAATTAAAAATATATTGATTTAAGATATAAGAACTGTAGAACAACATTAAAATGTTTAGATTCATTTACCTAAGCAAAACACGTGTTAAAATAATCTTGAGCTTCAATTAAGTAGGTATGAAATTTATTTTATTCTATAAAGAAAGCAACAAAAAGCTGATTTGATTGATTTTTCGCAAAAATAAAAAATAAAAAAAATGTACATATGTATTTGATTTTCTTAATTTAAATTTACGGCGCGGCGTAGGTAGACAAGCGTTTGAGTAATTACACTGGTAATTAAATAAAACTATACTTTTCTAAAGGATTTTTGTATGCTGATTCCGAATCCGAAGTCAGAATTGATCTAGCACGTCACGTTTTTTAGATATTCCCGTTAGAAAATCTCAAAAACCCATTTTTTTTTTCGAAGAAATATTTTGGCATAATGTAATATTTTCCAATTCAAATTGTTACGGTTTATTTTTTTCTTTCAAATTCAGTTTCAATCTTCTCAATATCTCTTTTCTTCTCCGAGATATCTTAATTTAAATAAGTTTAGTAGGTTTGGCATATCTTATCATAAAAAAAAACTGAATATCTTAAAATCCTCACGTGATAGAATTTTTTTGACTTCGAATTCTAACTCAGCACATCAAAAACTATAAGAAGAGTATACTTTTGTTTCTAGGAGAAACAAATCTGAAGCTTTTCAAGGCAGTTTATCGAATGGTTTATTACAAATAAGATATTTCTAAATAGGTAAATAGCATATAAAATTACAAAACACGTAAAAATTTTGTTTAATGTATTTTATTATGGTTTTCTTTACATATTTGACTTTTTAAATACAATGGGCGTTGATATTTTACATTTTCCTTAATTAAGGTGTTTTTGTCCATGTTGGATTTCCTAAAAAGTAAAGGATTTCGATATTTCTGCTTTTTTTTATAAATCAGTATTTTAAAATATGAGTAAACATTAATGTAAAAGGACATATTTGGTGTCAATGGACAGATATATTATTACGAGAAATAAGTCCCCCAAATTTGAGCTCAATGCTACAAATAGATAATTTTGCACGAGTTCAAATAAATCTAAAAGGTTGATTTTTAGAAACTACATACATTTTTCAAAAATAATTTTTACAAAAATGGTAACTGATAGAATTTTTCTGAAACCAGATTTAGATTCAGGAAAGTCTAATCTTTTATAATATCAAAAAATTATTTGAAGGAGAAAAAAATAGTTAAATTTTGCAGGCCAGTGTTATCGGTATAAAAAAAACGGTTTTCCACCCAAAGATATGGTTGAAAAACGCTACACACATGCTTCTTGCACTTTTTAGTTTGCAATATGAGTACCAATGGGGGAATACGCCAATCTACATTTTGTGTAGGTATGCCTCAGGCAGGGAACAATTAAATGCAAAGAACATTCTGTTATCTTATTTATTGAATACAAACAAAATAATATGGGGTAACAGATTTTGAAAATATTCTAAAAGTGAAAATGCCCTTGTAAAGAATCTCGAATTTGGTATACATACATACATACATACATTATATCCTACTTAGTTAATGTCTTTAACCTAGACATACCTAAAAATTTGCGGATTTAGTGCATTGACTAACATTTATATGTATGTGTGCAATAAAGCAATTTTTATTACAAAAACAAATTGGTTACAGGTAGATCAAGCGACTTTTCGTTATAAAGGATAATGAACTTTATGACCTTTTCTGGGAAAAATCATCATAAAGTTAAATTTCTGTACCTAATTACAATTTATTTATGTGTATTTTTTTCAAAAAAAAAAAGCAACTCATATTTTCTCTCTGTATTATTCAAAATTACTCAGAACATCGAAAAAACTATAATATTAAAAAACAATTGCATTTTTTTCAATCAAGTAAGACGCATGGTACTGGTACATATGTATGTATATCACCAAAGAAAAAAACGACCTTTGGATTTTATAAGGGTTAATTTTTAACTGCGTATGGAGATCCACATGTTCCCCAAATCCTTTTTTATCAAATTCTAGTTTATGAAACTGTAAATATTGGGTTTTATTTTCATTTAGTTCGTATGTATAATGTAAAAAAAACGTTTTAATACTCAGTGGAATTAATGAAAATTCTTTATCCAGATAAAACTCACGATAAGAATGATTTTATATAAAAAAAACACACATTTTTTCCATCGCATAAATATATAATATATTACACTGGTCAACAAGGTTTTTGTTACAGACATCAAGACATACTTTTCTATAGGTTTTTTGGGTGCTGAGCTCGAATCTGGAGTCAGAACAATTCTATCACATCACGTTTTTGAGATAATCCCGTTAGAAAATCGAAAATGCCGCTTTTTACCAGTTTTCGAGATTATTTCTTAGCTTTTGGTTATTTGTTTTAAATAAATTTGTAACGGTTTCTAGTAGAACTAAATCTTGTCTTTCTAAATCCGTTTAAATCTTTTAAAAATTTCTTTTCTTCGTTGAGAAATCTGAAGTTGAAATCAACGTGTTTGGTATATCTTATGTTTATTTACTTTTAATAGCGAATCTCAAAAAGTTCTTTGCCAATCGCTTTCAAATTTTGACACAACGTTCTATTTTGAATCTTGCAAGTTTTTATATCTGCGAAAGTGGTGAATCGCGGTGAGATACATCAAAGCGTGACTGTGTCAGATAAGTTATACTAAATAATTACTAGTGAGAAAAATATAATTTTTTTCTTGTTAAAAACAAGACAAGAACTTAATGGAATGTAAACGAAACGTTGTGTCAAAATTTGAAAGCGATTGGCAAAGAACTTTTCGAGATTCGCTATTAAAAGTAAATAAACATAAGATATACCAAACACGTTGATTTCAACTTCAGATTTCTCAAAGAAGAAAAGAGATTTTTAAAAGATTTAAACGGATTTAGAAAGACAAGATTTAGTTCTACTAGGAACCGTTACAAATTTATCTAAAACAACTAACCAAAAGCTAAGAAATAATCTCGAAAACTGGTAAAAAGCGGAATTTTCGATTTTCTAACGGGACTATCTCAAAAACGTGATGTGATAGAATTTTTTTGACTTCGGATTCAAGCTTAGCACACCAAAATCCTATAGAAAAGTATACCTTGGTTTCTGTAACAAAAAAAAAGTTTAATTTTGTTGACCAGTGTTATTAATACTGTACCAAGAAGAAGTCTTGTCTAACTTATCGTGCTATGAGGCGTTCGGAATAATAATAGGTCAAATCCATTTGAAATTTGTACATTATTTTGAACTTTGAGAAGCTTTTTCTCATGAACTAAAAGAACTTTTGAAATAAATGTTTAACAGATCAATAGCTCTTTATCTCCAGATTTTCTTTCTTTCATACCATTTGATAAAAAACGAAACGAAACCCTTAATTTTTAAGACTTTAAAACATCCAACCTATAGAGAAGTGGATTATATTATTCTGAACGCCTCATATATTGCTCATCATACCTACTCGTAGTTCGTCTTAAGCTAGTACTTTTGTTGGGATCACGTTTCAACTTAAAGTAATACTTAAATTTTTGATCCTATGTTGCTTTAAAAAATAAAACGTAGTTGAACACCTGTTCTACAAAGTATTGTTCTATTTCCTTTTGATTTAGTTTTGAAAAGTTCTTAAGAAAAAATACTCACATCACATGGTTCTCCAACGAAGATTACTTTGTGCGTTATTCTTGAATCTCTTTTTATTCAATATCTACCCTTAATAATAACAAAAGCCCGAACATACACACTGACTCAAAGAACTCCCTTTTGAATTTTGCTGATCTCAAAACTCTGTAAACTAAGAACCTGATTGTTCAAAAAGGAATTCTTTTCTTTCTTTTTTTAGCTAAACCTGCCTTACTGAAAATAACTATGATCTCCGAGAAATTTACACAAAGACGATGGATTGAAAAGAAAGAAACCTGAAAGAATTTTGAAAAAGGATCACTTATGAATTTTTGCACAAAACCTTAACATGTATTCCAGGTGTCCTTTGAATGAATACAAAAAAAAAGAAAAGACGAACAAGTTAATAGGTTAGGTATGTATTCATTTTTTTCTTTATTATTTGATCACATTTTTTTAAATAATATAATTTTTAAATTAATTATTATTAGAATTTAATCAGGTTTTTATATTTAAATATGTTTTTTTGTTTGTTTTCAATTTTTATTTTCAACTAAAATACTACCTTAGCGTAATTATATTTACTAAAATTTTATTTACATATTTGGCTAAGAACTAGGTATTTGAATTAGGTTTTATATATAATTTCTAAAAATTGTATTTTGTTGTTGTTATAATGTCAATTTGTTGGCCAATAATCGAGAAAAATCGATGAAGCTGTAGGAAATGATTATCCCTCTTGTAAAATAAGTAAATTCTGCAAACGGTTTTATCTTGTATGTTAACACCTTCTCCGGTGGTCGATTTCAGGATCGGCAAATAGATAAGATTTGCAGGTGTCCTTTTGTCTTCTAGTTTTTGTGATGGACATAAGAGGTATTTGTCTTTTTCTGTCTGCGCTCTTTATGACGATTGAACTAAGAAGTTAGAGTGATTGCTTCAATAACTGGCTGGTCTTACCTCCTGGGTAACAACTTCGAGTTTTCTTTATCACCAAACAGCTCTATGGTTTTTGAAGGAACTTCATGAGTAAATACGCACAGAAGCATGATTTCGAAGAACTAACACTTTTTGATGATCAGATTCAAATCTTCAGCAAATTTAGTGACGAGATCCTTGTTTTCCTGCACCCAATGATTATTCAAACTTCATCTTCAGTTTCTAGCGATCTTAGTAGAATCGAGCCATATGAATCTAGATCCTTTATATGACTTACGTCCTTCATCTTCTACTTTTGCCAAACCATTTAAAAGAAAAAAAACACCACCTCGAAGGCAAACCACGATTTTCATTTATTCGAGACAATAAAAAACCTTTGCAACTAAACTTGACATTTAACAATCCTCACTTAGCCACCTGCTCTCTCTTCTCCTACTGCATCCCTATATAAACATATACATATTTGTGGTGTGGTATCAGCAATTCGTATAGATACCATTGGTATAATAAAGCTCCATCATTCTTTCCGGCAGCGTACTATATAAATTTTGTATAAAATGTACCGGTAACTGAGACCATGCCATTTGAACACCCAATCTCAAGTCATCTTTTCGCGAATATCGTCTTCCGCTATCATACACCTCACGTATTAACCAACCCCATACATTTTCCACAATATCCACATCATGTGACAAAGTTGGCCATTGCTGTGCTTTAATACCAGCCAAATCAGCTCCACTTTGTAAGGTACTAAAATTCTGAAATGAATTATAATGATCCTGAATCCAAAAATCAGGATTTCCGTCTAATTTTTCAGTGATTTTCGCTCGATCCTTTTGTATTAATTCAATATAAGACTCTGATTTAAACTTGGTGGTTGATACTTCACAACGTATCCCACCACCATACGAAATGGCAAACCAAATGTAGACAGATCCACCTCTTGGCCGTTGTGAAAGGGTTCGTTCGTAGTTTCTCATATCATGATAATAATGTGTGAATCCATCCGGTCCGTCTAGGTTGAATTTTCTCTCATCATGAAAGACCACCCTTCGCCAATGTGTCTCACTCCATGTTTTATACATATTGGCGAAAGCTAAACGCTCCTCTTGCTGATAGTGAGACATGGTGGGTTCAATTTTAGGTTTTTTTGTGGGTGCACTTCGAGTTGTTGTGGTCGTCGCTGTGTTTGCCAATCGAACTGTTAGCGGAGGAGATAACTGTTTTTCTTTTAATTCTTTTGGCGATGGACACTTTGGTGGATAGTTATCGCGATGCTTGAGGTAGTAGTGTAGAGCCATTAAACTGCGACCAATTTTGGCAGCAACCTCCCGAACTGGCTTCTCCCATATTAGATTATTAACAATAGCTATTTCATCATTGGATAGTAATAAATTTGGACTCCCCATTACACACGGAGAGAGGAGAGCACTCGTTTATGCTACTTCAACGTCAGGAACGATTTTCAAGTTGATTTGTTAAAAATATATATTATCACGGGATGAGAATTTTATATAAAAATAAAAAAAAATAAAACAAAACTTAAGGACAAAAATCACAGAAAAAAACCGAATCAAGGACGATCCCCGTCGAACAAGTCCTCGACCAAACAATGTACAAATGTAGACTGAACTGAGCCTGACAAAAAACACACAGAACCAGCACTCAGCAGCCAGCCAGAAAGGATATCGAATTCCTGAATTTTGTTTTCGTTTCTTATTTCTCCTCTTTTTCTCGATTCGGTCTCACGGTCCTTATATACTTTTATTACGAGTATACGACTACGAACGACGACGACGATGGTAATGGTAGGAAGGTAGGTAGGTAGTTTTTAGGTACAAGAGCGTATTCTCCACAGAAATAGGTACACTATGCGAAAAGCGATTATACGATTTATGTGATTTTTAATTCCAAAAAATATCCTTGGTTACAACATCCTACTACGACGACTACGACTACCTACCCAAAAAAAAAACATCCCTTCTCAAGAGAATTGAGATTACTTTTTCAGTTTTTCAACTGAAGCAGAAGGTAGACTTTCTGCCTGCTGTCGTTTTCGTTTTTGGATTTACTGTTTATGCTCTCGAACCGTTGTTCTTGTTTTTTTTTTTCGTTTTTGGGTATATGTAGAAGCTTTTTAGGACCTCGATTGCGACTCTAGCAATGATGACAGAGAGATGAAGATGATGGCTGAGAAATAAAACGGGAAAACGGCAGTTGGGTCGTTTTTCGTTTCGTTGTTGTATATAGGAAAAAGTGATGCATGAAGCGGAAAATAAATTCAGAAGGACCATATGTTGTTGTTGTTGGTGGAGGATGATGAAGAGAAAAGGCAGACAACAGACATTCGGATGTTTTGTTGCCTGTTTTTCGGTTTCGGTAGACGACAACTATACAACTAGCAACGTTTTTGTTGTTGTTGTTAGTGTACTTTTTGTATTTTCCTTTTAATTTTGTTGTTCCATATCCATAGTATGTATGTCGTTGGGTTGTCGTTGTCGGAATCGGGTACTACTAAAGTAAGGGGAAAGAAGAGATGTGTAGGGAAGGAAGGATAAATAGAGGTTATATGTACACATTAGTATGGATTTCTAAAGTGTACATTATATATAGGTACCTCTATATAGTTTTATATACATACATATAAAGTTGCAAAGGGCTGCGGGTAAATGCAGCAGGTGTGGAGTTTTTGGGTTTTTTTCTTTTTGTCTTTTGTGTGGTGTGTTTTTGAATTTTTTGGTTCAATGTTCTCTCTTTATGGATGTGGAATGGAGGAAAGTATTATTATGAATTTTTGGGATTTATGTTTTTATGATTTTTATAACGAAAGGTTGACGATTTATTTTTATTAGGTATTTCAAGTTAAAATAGAAACACGGAATAGAACACAGCTGACGACGAATATGACGAGAACGTAAGCGAGTAACAAGATATGAGACGACGAGAGACGAAGACGATGACCGGAGCGAAAAGACGTGATGATATTTGAGTGAAAGTTTTGAAGTTGTGTTTGGGTGGTATTTTGAGTGGAATTCCATTTTTTTTTTTACTATTGTGCGGAGGTTCTGTTATTTTACAGTGGATAGTGGAGGTTTTCCAACACCGATTGGTAAAATTATTTGTAGCAGGAGGGGTAGGTATGTCCATATAATGTAGGGTGGAGTTATTTAATTTCTGTCGTCTCCAGTTTCTGGCCACCTTTCGGAAAATCGTTATCACAACAAAAACATTACTGTTAAAAAAAGAGCCAAGTTCTAATATGTTGAAGTTATGCTAGCACAAAAAGTACTGAAATGTAAAAGTGTACCAAGTTCTAAAGCTTGGCTTTAAATTTGTATACAAAATGTTGATTGTTCTCTTGACAATTTTTCTTTAAATTACCGATTTTTAAAGATATTTGAAAAATTGCCAAGTAAACAATCAACATTTTGTATACAAATTTAAAGCCAAGCTTTAGAACTTGGTACACTTTTACATTTCAGTACTTTTTGTGCTAGCATAACTTCAACATATTAGAACTTGGCTCTTTTTTTAACAGTAATGTTTTTGTTGTGATTTCACTACTTTTTGCAAGGTATTGCTCAGAAAAAATGGGCGGTTACCACGACCCTTGTCTAAAATTGTGAAATTTTAAATTTTTTCTTTTGTATAAACTACCAGGTCTACCATTCTACCAAATTTTAATGTTCTACGAAAGTTAGAAATGCTCTATAATATTTGATGAAAATTCACCGGAAATAGGCAGTTGCCACGCCCCCCCCCTGGCTAAAATTTTCAGATTAAAATTTTTTTCCTTTGTATAAACTACCAGCTCTACCATTCATCAGAAGTCTCTATAATATTTGATGAAAATTCAGCGGATATGGGCGATTGCCACGCCCCCTGGCTGAAATTCTCAAATTTTAAATTTTTTAATTTGTGTAAGCAACCAGCTCTAACATTCTACCAAATTTCAAGATTCTACGATAATCAGAAGTGCTCTATAATATTTGATAAAAAATCAGCGAAAATGGGCGGTTGCCACGCCCCCTGGCTGAAATTCTCAAATTTTAAATTTTTTAATTTGTATAAAAAACCAGCTCTAACATTCTACCAAATTTCAAGATTCTACGATAATCAGAAGTGCTCTATAATATTTTATGATAATTCAGCGGAAATGGGCGGATGCCACGCCCCCTGAATTGAAAATCTCAAGTTTTCGATTTTTTCCTTTGTATACACCACAAGTCCTATCACCGTGTAAAATTTCAAGTTTCTACGATATCGGGAAGTTCTCCATAATTTTGATGATCTGTCAGTGAGTCAGTGAATCAGTGAGTCAGTGAGTCAGTTACGGTTTTTGCGATTTTTAAAGCCCTATATCTCAGAAACTACTCATCGTAGGAGGCTGAAATTTTGCGAGGTGTTTGGTTTTGACCAGCTCAACAAATGTAGCGAGTTTGAAATTTCTAGCATCTTTGGTGTGGAAGTTAGAGGGGGGTCAAAAATGGGCTGAGTTGTTTCCTGTAAATAATTGTGTAGTGCCGAAGTTGCTAGAGAACTTGGCTGGGCACTACCGTGCCCCTTGATAACTAGTGATTTTGTAGGGTTTATTCCAAATTTTCATTTTTATGCTGTTCTAACATATAAGAAAACAGCATAAGAGCAATTTGGAATAAACCCTACAAAATCACTTGTTATAACGATTTTCCGAAAGGTGGCCGGAAACTGGAGACGGGCGGCATTAAACAACTCTACCCTACATACCTGTCAACGATTTTCTACTCGTATTTTTATTAACTACCTAATTGTTACGCCTGGTTAATTCCTTATTATCACTCTGCTTCATTACCTATACACAAGTAAGTTTTAGGCACCTAGGTACTTATGCGTAAATCTTACAGAAAAAACAAAAAATTGGGGTAGAAGTAAATGTTAGCTAGTAGGTAAAACTACAAAAAATACCTACCACAAATGCTTTTCAACTCTCAAAAAATGAAAATTCAACTTTTTGTAATTTCCGTTTACTATGAAATCATAATATAATTCTAAACCAACAACTTTTCATACAATTTTGCCTGTTCTTCTTTTCTAGAAAAGCTCACGTAAGGAATTTACAAAGCTTCGTAAAACCTACGTATGTAATCCCGCCCATCTCGGCTTACAAACTTTCAACCGTTTTTCGATAGATGACTGCAGCTTTCGAAATTTATTTTCGATCAAAAATGTCAGTTTTCGAGCCAAATTCTCGTAATTTGCGGGAAAAGTTGATTTTCTGCTTTATTGAAGAAAAAAAAACTGCGACTAAATATCAAGATTATGCTCTGCATTTGAGGGGACCACCTGGGTGAGATGTATTAAGAGGCTTTTTAAAAAAAATAATTTTGACCAGAGTTTCTTTTATCAAATCTAGCCCTACCATCAATAAAATAAATCATACAATTCTAACGGCACTCAAATCTAGACTAATTCTACACTAATCACATTATAATCATACCTGGATTTTTGAATCCAACATTTTGAACCACTATTTCGAAGACGCGGGGATTAAACTCGTAACAAATATTTAATCCAGTGGATTTTTATTATTTTGTGTTAAATGGGATTACACAAATTTGGAGTCATTAAAGTAGTGAAGTGTAGTGACTTGTAGTTATTTCTATGGATTTTTTTTTTAAATCTAATCTAAACGAGTGACATATTATTTTTAATAATAGCCTGTTTCGATTATAGCCCAAACGAAATGATTTCGCAAATGATCTCATTTCGATTTTTTTAAATTTCAAATAGTCAAGTAAGTTTGTGGTTGCATTCGCAACGCAGGCTTTTTTGTACAAAAAATAAATCATCAATTTGACCTTAAGTTGAAAAAACAATTCAAATAATATGCTCCCAAACGTTTCTTTTTTTAATGATTTCATATTACATCAGGCACTACCAGCATGACAGGAATTTTTTTATGAAATTTTTATATAAGCGCCGAACCACTTGTATTATAATTTATACCTACGGTGACCATATTTTTAGGAACAAAACCCGGGACAGAAAAAAAATTGTTGAATCGTTCTGAAAAGATTGATTTTTCAAAAAAAAAAAAAAAAAAAATGTTTAAAATGAGTTTTAAATTTTCCTTAATTTTGATATCAATATTTCTTAAACGATTTTATGGGAATGTTATAGTTGAACTCATTTAAGTTGTTTACGAGGAAATCAGAAATAACTGTTTAAAAAAATATTTTTTTAAATCAAAATCGGGAGAGCTTTTTTTTTAATTTTAATTTTATTTTAAATGATTCAATTCAATTCAAAGATTCATTTACTTCATGTTATTATTACATTTATAAAAGTTATTTATTTTATTTTAAATGATTTTGGAACTGTCTAGTGTTTAATTCAACATTTAACATGTCCTTAAAAGTTTTGAACACTTTTACGTTCCGGGTTTCTTCGATAAAAACCCGGGACAATCTATAGAAATACGGCACAGTCCCGGGTAAACCGGGACGAATGGTCACCATATTTATACACAATAACTTCGACAAATTTTTCTAGTGATTCGTATTTAATAATATGCTTAAACTTTTTTCAATTCTCATGTTAGTCAAAACATTCTTTAAAATCTCTTATAATCTAGATATCTAGAATAATTTTAGGTTAAAATGTAAGATAACTTTTTTTTGTTATTTAATGCTTGTTTATGTGTGTATAAAAAATAAAAGGTCAAACTTACAAAATCGCAGTGTATACTACAAGTCAATTCTATGAATGTAATCATAAGGGATTATTTCCCAATTTCTGAATTTCTTTCAAGTAAACTATTAAAAAAAAAAGTTTGGAGTGGTTTTATGAGAATTATGTATGTTGGTGTTATTTGAAACATCTATAAATTTGAAACTTTTTTTAAATTCCTTATTATTATTTTTTTTTTAATAAAGCGAACAAGTTCAATGAGAGGGGAGTCATGGCCCTATCCTAGACTAAAAGTTAGCTACGGCAATGCTAAAACTGATAATTGGGCGCAAAAAAAATAAACAAAAAATATAGGTAGGTATAAAACTTAAAAACAACAAATATCCAGCCATATTGTAGGTTTCATTTGGAAAAAAAAAACGTTTTTGTTTTAAAATTTTGACACTTTTTGAACATTTAACATGAAATATATGGGAGGATAAGGCGTGGGAATATTAAAAAAAGAAAACTTTTCGACCGAAAAATTTTTGTGCAACTGTATTTTTAAAGATGTTCACCCTGTTACGTATCTCAATAATTGTACTAAAACAACTTGCTCTGATATATAAAATTGAGGTTTTACTAAAGCATTTATTGTGTCATAGGAGGAGAAGCAAGTCGTTTTAGTACAAACGACATACGTAATAGTGGTAATTGTGAGTTTAACCCTCATAAATTTTGTTTCATTTTCGGATAAACTGGTTTCGGATATCTTTTTTAAACTTAAAAATAGTTCGAGACTCATAATAGTAAAAAAGTGAAATGCTAAATTTTTTAGGGAGTCTTGTTCACGCGGAAATCTCTAAGTGCTGGAATATAAATCTTCAATTGAATTTTAATCTTTAAAACTTAAAAAAAAATTAAGTATACTTAAGTTGGCCTACGGATTACATTCTATATATTATTTAAGATTTAATCGTAAATCATTGCTGCTACATTTGCTTTCAACAAAAATTCATCCTACATATGCGTACCAAAACCTACGAAAAAAATAGTTTGACTACCCCTGCAAATTGAACAGCAGCAGCTGCATTACGTTTCCACTCGAATCATGAGTGATTTGAATTGTGAAATGTATATAGGTAACGCATGTTCGATATTATTTTCAGTTACAACAGAAGTTTCTTTACATAAGGTACAACTTCATATACATCCTCCACCCAAAACCGAATGAGGGTCGCTGATCCAGAAAGAAATGCTTTCTCTCGAAGTAAATACCTAAATGTTATTGATAACTAAATATATATACATAATATACAAAACCTTGCCGCATGCACTTTGATGTTGAATCCAACATCCCTTTTCGGTCGTATTCGTATCTACATGTAAAGCATAAGATATTAAAGTTACACTGGTTTTATAGATAGAAATAGAAACTTCATTTGAATTTTTCTTAACAATTTCACTCTGTGGAATCGTAATAAATTTTTTTTTGTTTATTTTATTTAATATATATATGAAATTCTACAGTATTTTTTTGTTATAAATAAAATTAGATGCAACGATTATAATTTTGTTTTCAAAACATCAATGCAATTTAAGTAAAAAAAAAAAGAGAAAAAAGAGCACATTCAGGCAGATTTTAGCTATTTTCTTCGACTTGGCATGAGCTAATGGAGCTCTTGTGGAGTCGAGAATATAACAAAACTTGAAATCAATGAATTACCAAACCAAGAATCAAACCTAATATAAATTGAACATGTTTTTTTGTTTAATCAGTTGGATTTTGAATGACAATCAATATAAAGTCCTTATCGGGTGCAACCATTATTTCGTGCTTCTTGGAACGGACACGCAGGAATGTTAGATCATTTGAGGGATCCAAATCGCGAACAACGCTACGTGCTTTGTCTGCAAGTTGACTCATTAAACCAGCATATTGAACGGTTGTTGTGTTATCCAGAGTACTCTTTACAGGGATTCCTATTTTGGCAAGAAAAAAAAAAGATTGTTCCTTAGCGACGCATTTGTTTTGTCAATTTATCAATTTTTAATTATTTTTCTTTGTGAAATTTGAAATGTTTCACAAACAAAAAAAAAATGAAATATATTTTTTTTTCTCTATGAAACAAAAAAATAAAATTTAACAACACCCACCTTCGTTATTCACAACAATTGTTCCGACAACACCCTTATGTGATTGAAGGCGCTTTAATGTTTCTTCTACTTCTTGCGACTGAAAAGAATTATTTTCAATTATAGATAGTTTTAATTTTGCATTGGAAATAATAATTAATAATTACCATTTTTTATTGAAATAATTTATTAAAAACACGAATTTTATTTTGTCGCTGACGAATCAACCAACCCAGTTTTTATTTTTTGACAGCTGCCAAATTATAAAGGCAAAGCAAAATGTCAAAAAAATTATGATGTCATTCGTTGAAATGTAACGAGTAAAAGTGATGCCAGGCTGATACTTTATGATAATCAGCATTTACATTGAACGATTTTTTTAACACAAGTTTTTTTTTAAACTTGGATCATGTCATGATAAACATCTCCATTTTCTTTGGAGCTTTTTGTGTAAAATTCCCAGAATTTTCCTGGGAAAAGGAAGATGAAATCTATTTTTGTAATTGTGTCTTTTTGTAAACCCGAATAAAATTGTATGAAAAACATTTGTATCTTTTTCAAAAAAATAAAATTTCTACGAAATTTGGTGAAAACTTACCTTATTACGTCCCAGATATATTGTAGGTGATTTATTTTATTAGGTGTGTTTTTTTTTTTTGTTTATCTATACAGGGTGTCCCACAGTCACCGCCCCAAACGAAAAACGATCTATTCCTGAGGTCATTTTAAGTCGAAAAACTTAAGATGTAATTTTCTCGTTTTCGTCCCGTTTTCGAGTTACCACGGTTTTTATGATTTTTGTTCTCTTTTACCTTATCTGGCTTTATCTTTGCCAAACTACGTTTGATTTGAAAGATTTTTTTACAGCCAATCAAGAATTTATTACAGTTTTAGTTTGTCTCAAAACTTTTTTTCTGCGGACAACCGTTTCTCCGCAATTTTGCATCAAACACAATTTTCTTCGTTTTTTAAGTTGTTTTTTACACTTTCTTATCATTTAAGTCAAAAAAACACGTTAATGAGTATAAATTTTATGTGCTTTTTATTAAAGCCCAGTTTATTTTCATAAAAAATTAAGTTTTATTTCATAAAAAAGGCTACTCAAAGTAATTAAAAAAAAATAAACAAACTGAGTGAATGAAAATAGAAATAATTTTTAAATAAAAAATTAATTTAATTGAATTAAAAACTTTTTTCTGAGCTACTGTGGTTAAGAAAAGAACAAATAGATAAAGCTCAGAAAAAGTTTTAATTCATTTAAATTAATTTTGTATTTAAAAATTATTTTTTTTTTAATTCACTCAGTTTGTTTATTTTTTTTAATTACTTTCAGTAGCCTTTTTTATGAAATAAAACTTATTTTCTTTATGAAAATAAACTGGGCTTTAATGAAAAGCACACAAAATTAATACTCATTAACGTGTTTTTTTGACTTAAATGATATGAAAGTGTAAAAAACAACTTAAAAAACGAGGAAAATTGTGTTTGATGCAAAATTGTGGAGAAACGGTTGTCCGCAGAAAAAAATGTTTTGAGACAAACTAAAACTGTAATAAATTCTTGATTGGTTGTAAAAAAAATCTTTCGAAGAAAACGTAGTTTGGCAAAGATAAGGCCAGTTAAAGGACAAGAGAGCAAAAATTATAAAAACCGTGGTTACTCGAAAACGGGACGAAAACGAAAAAATTACCTCTTAAGTTTTTCGACTTAAAATGAGCTCAGGAATTCATGGTTTTCATTTGGGGCGGTGAATGTGGGATTTTGTATAGATTTTGTGCAAAAAAACGACATCGAGATTTTTGAAATCGAAACAATTTACGTGTTAAAAACAACAAAAACTTTATCTGTATAGATTTTTGAAAAATCCAGATAATAGGTGTGTTTTTTTGTTTATCTATATAGATTTTGTGCAAAAAAACGACATCGAGATTTTTGAAATCAAAACAATTTACGTGTTAAAAACAACAAAAACTTTATCTGTATAGATTTTTGAAAAATCCAGATAATTATCCAGATTTTACTTTCTCTCGATAAAAACAGTAGTGCCAAGGTACTTTATTTGTTGTGTTCATACAAAAATCTCTGAAAATATTAACAAAAAAAAAAGCGGAGAAAACGAGGTTTAAAAAAAAATTCTCACAGAAAAAAATAATCAAAAATTTGTTTGACATGGTTGCATTGAAATGTTAATATCTCGAGATATACGCAATGCACTTTTCAGATAAAAGTCTTAAATGGATCCTGATAAGATTGTTGAACAGATATGTATATAAAATTAACAAAGTTTTTTCGAAAAATTAGAAATAAAAATAAAAAAGTTTTCACATTTGATTTTTAAAAAATCGAAAAAAAATTCAATATGGCTACCTTCAAACGCTTATAACACAAGAACGACGCAACTAATGTTAATGGTCATGGTCTTAAAATGTAGCTAAGAATATACAGATCATTTTTGGTTTTTTGTAAAAAAAACAATTTTTTTGAATCCAACATGGATGCCATGGCCATATGAAAATTTTTGTTTGCATCCAACATGGATGTAATGGCCTTTCCACTTCGGAGTTAAAATTTAAAAAAAACAAAAGCAACATTTTTGACAGACAGCTGCCAAAGTATATGTACAGTGGTGCCAAATGTTTGCATGGATTTCAAAAATCCCGATGTCGTTTTTTTGCACAAAATCTATATATAGATAAAAAAAAAAACACACCTAATTATCCAGATTTTACTTTCTCTCGATAAAAACAGTAGTGCCAAGGTAGTTTAATTGTTGTGTTCATACAGAAATATCTGAAAATATTAACAAACAAAAAAGCGGAGAAAACGAGGTTTGAAAAAAACTCTCATAGAAAAAAATAATCAAAAATTTGTTTGACATGGTTGCATTGAAATGTTAATATCTCGAGATATACGCAATGCACTTTTCAGATAAAAGTCTTAAATGGATCCTGATAAGATTGTTGAACAGTTATGTATATAAAATTACCAAAGTTTATTCGAAAAATTAGAAATAAAAATAAAAAAGTTTTCACATTTAATTTTTAAAAAATCGAAAAAAAATTCAATATGGCTACCTTCAAACGCTTATAACACAAGAACGACGCAACTAATGTTAATGGTCATGGTCTTAAAATGTAGCTAAGAATATACAGATCATTTTTGGTTTTTTTGTGAAAAAAAAAATTTTTTTGAATCCAACATGGATGCCATGGCCATATGAAAATTTTTGTTTGCATCCAACATGGATGTAATGGCCTTCCCACTTGGGAGTTAAAATAAAAAAAAAACAAAACCAACATTTTTGACAGACAGCTGCCAAAGTATATGTACAGTGGTGCCAAATGTTTGCATGGATTTCAAAAATCTCGATATCGTTTTTTTGCACAAAATCTATATAGATAAACAAAAAAACACAGCTAATTAACGTGTTTAAAACAACAAAAACTTTATCTGTATAGATTTTGGAAAAATCCAGTTAATTATCCAGATTTTACTTGGGCTTAGTTGTTTAGCCCGGAGAATGCTCTGGGCTTAACTTTTTCAACAGATTTAAATCTGTGCTACCAAATTAACTTGTTCGTAAATTGTTTAGAATTTGTTTAAAGACATCAAAACAGATGTTTGGAATGACAATTATTATTTTAAATATTTATTTAATAGTTAGTTTAACTTTTTTTTTTCAAAAACACACAATAGTCTAAGATCCGGCCATAGGACGACCTACCCTCATCGTTATACCAGTTGAGAGTTATATTTTCTGAAAGCTAGTTGTCTTAGGAAATAAATTGCACATGGGTTGCCAAGCGATATCCTGTCAAGGCATAGGGTTGCCAGGCCTTAAAGTTCATTTTTGCAAATTTTTGAAAATGCGACCCTGCCTAAATGGCAAGCCTAAGAGTTATAAAAAAAATATAATGTCATAGGAAATTTAATTTAATAATTTTGATTTTCAGGATTTTTTAAAATTTGAAGTTTGAGTAGGGTAAACAAAGGCGAATTTAGAAAAAGGGCAAAAATCTATTATCTAAACAAAACGTGATAAAAATAAAATTGAAATTGGAATCGATAGATATTATAAATATATGAAAGCCACACATACAAATAAAAAATGTAAAAAATCTACAACGCGAGATATAGTCTTTTTAGAGTCATGATACTCCAATTCGATATTTGAGAAATAATTCACCAAAAATCAGAATGAAAGATTTTTTAAATAATTTTTATGTGATAAGTTAAGAAAAATAAAATAACTTGACACGTGTCTGTCAAATTTTTAATTTAACTTACCGTTTTTGCGAGGGGATTTTTTGAAAAGGTGCTTATTTTCGTATTTCAACATATTAAAGGAAAAAATCCCGTCATGGGACGACCTATCCACCTCATTATACCAGTTGAAAGCTATATTTTCCTAAGGGTAGTGTCTAAAGAAACAGTTTGCACATGGGTTGCCTGGCGATATCCTGTCAAGGCATAGGGTTGCCAGGCCTTAAAGTTCATTTTTGCAAATTTTTGAAAATGCGACCCTGCTTATATGGCAAGCCTAAGAGTTATAAAAAAAATATAATGTCATAGGAAATTTAATTTTAAAAATTTTGATTTTCAGGATTTTTTAAAATTTGAAGTTTGAGTAGGGTAAACAAAGGTGAATTTAGAAAAAGGGCAAAAATCTATTTTCTAAACAAAACGTGATAGAAATAAAATTGAAATTGGATTCGATAGATATTATAAAAATATAAAAGCCACACATACAACACAAAAATGTAAAAAATCTACAACTCGAGATATAGTCTTTTTAGAGTCATGATACTCCAATTCGATATTTGAGAAATAATTCACCAAAAATCAGCACGAAAGGTATTTGAAATAATGTTTATGTTATTAGAGAGCATAAATAAAATAACTTGACACGTATCTGCCAAATTTGTGATTTGACTTAGTTTTTGGTTCCTGTGTATTTTTGAAGAATTACAGATTTTTACAATTCAATTCACTGTTTCGGTGTTATTCTTCAAAAATACACAGGAACCAAAAACTAAGTCAAATCAAAAATTTGGCAGATACGTGTCAAGTTATTTTATTTATGCTCTCTAATAACATAAACATTATTTCAAATACCTTTCGTGCTGATTTTTGGTGAATTATTTCTCAAACATCGAATTTCACGGTTTTGACTTTTAAACGTCCATATCTCGAGTAGCAGATTTTTTACATTTTTGGTTTGTATGTGTGACTTATATAATTTAACAATATCTATCGATTCCAGTATCAATCTTTTTTCTACCACTCTTTGTTAAGGATATAGCTTTTTGACCTTTTTTTAAATTTACCTCAGTTTCCCCTTCTAAAATGTCAAATTTCTAAAAATCCTGAATATTCAAATTTTTAAATTTAATTTTCTCTGACATAAATTTTTTTTACACCTCTAACACTTACCATATAAACAGGGTGGCGTTGTCAAAAAAACTCAAAATATGAACTTTAAAGCGTGGCAACCCTATGCCTTGACAGGATGTCGCCAGGCAACCCATGTGCAAACTGTTTCTTTAGACACTACCCTTAGGAAAATATAGCTTTCAACTGGTATAATGAGGTAGATAGGTCGTCCTATAACGGGATTTTTTCCTTTAATATATTGAAATATGAAAATAAGGACTTTTTCAAAAAATCCCCCCGCAAAAACGGTAAGTTAAATTAAAAATTTGACAGATACGTGTCAAGTTATTTTATTTTTTCTAACTTATCAAATAAAAAATATTAAAAAAAAATTAAAAACTGATTTTTGGTGAATTATTTCTCAAATATCGAATTGGAGTATCATGACTCTAAAAAGACTATATCTCGAGTTCCCCCCCAGGTTTTCGCCTTGTCGTGGCGGGGGGGGCTTACGTTTGACTCTCCAACAATCCAGTTGCAGAGCCTTACAACCAAGAAAACCAAAAAAAAACGCAGGGATGTTTATCTAAATAAAAAATCATGGAAAACAAAAGTTTACAAGAAAATGAAATTCGAGTGGGGATATACACTCAAGTGTCGGCAGAAGTCACGGCTGCCGGCGAGGGCTTGGCTTCGCAAGAAGCTAAGTCGCCAGTGACAACTGTAAACAATGAAAAGCAAGAGCTAAAAAGACAGAAGGCCGTCATTTTGTCAGTAGATCAACTTCCTGACCTAGATAGGTTAACTATCGATGGTTTGAAATCCCCGAACGGACCTCCTTCTATAGGTAGTCAAACGGAGGATGAGCTACTGGAAGACCCGAGTCAAAAAGACACTACGCTTAAGTCTGCTGAACACCTCCAAGAATCGAGGAAGCGCAGGAGCTACAGATGTTCTAAAAGATTCGTGAGAGCCACTGAAAGCAAAGATCCTTCCACTCTCAGTGCGAGGGACAAGGCTCTTGTTAAAAAGCATAAAAAGCTGATAAGGTCCTACGAACGTAAGGCAGGGATTGCCACTACACCCGTAGACCCCTCTCAGCAAAAAGATAACAAAAAGTCTGAGAGCAAAGGAGTTGATGCTGCCACATCTAGGTCGGCCCCTAAAAAGGTTGACTGTGAGCAGGCTGGTATTAGCTCTAATGCTCGAAAAGGCGCAGAGAAAGATCAGACGTTGACCAACAAGAAACTGCCCTCTAATGTTACAAACAGTAAAACGCAAGTAGGCAACTCTTCTAGGACGAAGTCTGGAGCAACAAAAAGAGATAGGTCGGAGGAGACAGCCAATACTGACGGTGTCAAAAAATTGAAAACCAACAGCTTCGACACTACCCCGATCGATCTACAAGCAGCCATAATAAGTCGAGACAACCCTGATGGGAAAATCTCGGCGGAACATTGGCTACTTGTGGAAAATGAGATCCTCAAAGCGATGATGGCGTTACCCGAAAACGATAGTCCTGCGAACTATATCTTCGACGGCGCTGGATGGCGAAAGGGAGTTAAAGTGGTCTGCTGTGGTGATCGGAAAACAAGAGACTTCCTTTCCAACATAATCGCCAAATGTGGCGAACTGTGGGAAGGGGCGTCTCTTGAAATTGTTCCCGTGACAGCTATACCACTTCGCCAGCAGATCAACATATGGATCCCACCTCCTGCATGTCACGAGGATGCGGACATAATCAAACTGCTAAAGAGACAGAACATAGAAATACCCGTAGGGGAGTGGAGGCTCATCAAATCTAAGGTGAGCCATAGCGGAGTAGGGAAAGACCTCTTGTTCGCGGTGGATGAGAACTCTGACCTCCTGCTAAAAACGAAAGGAGACGTGCTGAAGTACGGTATTGGCACCGTAAAGGTAAGAAGGCATGAAAGCAAAGGGGAGCCAAAAGCTGCTGGTGGTGCAAATCAACTTGCATCACGCTAAAGCAGCGACTCACGACCTAATGCTCTTCATGTCTCAAAATAACGTGGATGTGGCCTTGATCCAAGAACCATGGATCTGTAAGAACCAGGTAAATGGATTAAGGTCAAAATACTATAACCTTTTTCATTCCACGTCTGAAGTAGGTAAAGTAAGAAGTTGTATTTTAACCAAAAAGTCAATTAACGCTTTCTTTTTATCTAGGTACAGCAACAATGATAACGCGGCAATCAGCGTTGAATCTAAGGAAGGCAACTTCATCTTAACGTCGACGTACATGCCATACGAGGAGGAGAGCCCACCATCAAAAACAGTCCGGGAGCTTGTGGATTATTCCACGGTAAATGGAACACCTTTGGTGATGGGATGTGATGCCAACGCCCATCATACACAATGGGGTGGTAATGACATCAATAAAAGAGGTGAGTCAATTTTTGAATACATTCTTTGTTCTAACATGACGATATGTAATAGGGGTAATCACCCAACATTCCGAAACAAAAACAGAGAAGAAATTCTAGATCTGACTCTTATGAGCAATAATGAGCAAATTTCGATAGGAGATTGGAGAGTTTCTCCAGAGGAATCCTTTTCGGATCACTTTAGAATACTCTTCACCCTAGACAGAAATTTAATAGATATCAAGCCTTACAGAAACCCAACTAGAACAAATTGGATAGAGTATACAAAATGGCTGAATGAGCATATCGACCCTCCAAGGGAAAAAACGCTTGTAAACACATCAGCCATCGATAATACCGTCCTAATCCTTACTAGTAAAATGAAAAAATCTTTTGAAAAACACTGTCCCCTATCTCGTTGCACAAAACCCACTAACCCACCATGGTGGAACAGTGAGCTAAAGGAACACAGAACAGAGGTCAGAAAACTTTTCAATAGAGCAAAAATGAGTAAATTAGAGAGTGACATGAATTCATACAGAGCCAAACTTAACCTTTATACCAAAGAACTGAGGAAGGCTAAAAGGGATTCATGGGCTAGGCACTGCGAATCCATTGAGAACACAAGTGAGGCGGCTAGGCTTCGTAAAGTCCTTGCTTCTAACCCCACGACACCGGGTTACATTAAGCATCCTGATGGATCATGGTCGAACTCGAGCCAAGAAACACTTGAACTCTTTATGGAAACACACTTCCCTGGCTGTAAAAATACCGATATTCCTGGTTCCAAGCAATCGAACCTGCTTGAATCCACACACCAAGAATTAAACATAGAACAGATTATTACAGAGCAGAAGATTATCTGGGCAATCAACTCGTTTAAACCCTATAAATCTGCTGGACCAGATGAGATAATTCCAGCTTTTCTTCAAAACGCTTTAAATGTAATAGCACCATGGCTTAGGGTTATCTTCACTAGTTGTATTAAACTTAGATACGTCCCTATGAGTTGGAGAAAAGTTAAAGTGGTCTTTATTCCAAAAGCTGGAAAACCGACACACTCAACTGCAAAAGATTATAGACCAATAAGTCTTTCCTCGTTTCTCCTTAAGACACTGGAAAGAATCATTGATCTGCATATTAGGGAACTTCTCAATTCTAACAACCTTTGCAACTACCAACACGCTTACCTTAAAGGCAAGTCAGTGGAAACTGCATTGCACGAGGTAGTTTCTCATATTGAGAAAAGTCTTGAAAACAAGGAACATACACTAGCAGCATTTTTAGATATTGAAGGAGCGTTTAACAACGTTAACACAGAATCAATAAAATACTGTCTAGTCGATATTGGAGTTGATTCAGTTTTAGTAGACTGGATCCATACAATGTTAAATGGCAGAATCATTTACTCACAATTGGGAAATAGTACTGTAGAGAAAACAGTAACTAGGGGTACTCCACAAGGAGGGGTTCTTTCGCCTCTCCTTTGGATCCTTGTGGTTAACAAAATTCTTACAAAACTTAAAAGTCAAGGTATAAAAATAGTAGCTTATGCAGATGACATAGTAGTTCTGATAACAGGTAAGTTTCTTACCACCATCGGAGACATTATGGAACGCGCACTCAAAGAAATATCTTCTTGGGCAGCACAAAATGGTCTTGGGGTTAACCCCACTAAAACAGAATTGGTTCTGTTCACGAAGAAAAGGAAACAAGGGGACTTTAATCCTCCTAAACTTGATGATATTCCTCTGATACTTTCCAAAGAAGCTAAATATCTTGGAGTAATCCTAGATTCCAAGCTTACATGGAAACGTAACACCGAAGAAAGAATGAAAAAAGCACTATGCGCTTTCTACACTTGCAAAAAAACCTTTGGTGCACGATGGGGTATGCGACCTCAAGTCATCCAATGGATGTATACGGCGATTATTCGCCCCATACTTACCTATGGTTCGATCGTATGGTGGGAAGCTGTTGAGAAATCAAGCTATCTCAAGAACCTTAACAAAGTACAGAGATTAGCGTGTATAGGGATTACAGGGGCACAAAGGTCTACGCCACAAGCAGGTTTAGAAATGATCTTGGACCTTCCAGTCCTGGACGAGTTCATAAGATGCACGGCAGCCAAAAGCGCACTTCGATTAAAAGAACTGGGCTACTGGAAGCAAAACACTTATGGTCATGGGTCTATCATGCAAAGATACGACACAGTTCCTGGATTGGAAGCGACTACAGATTACATTCCACCCTTGATAGATTTCAATAAAAAATTTTCCATTTTAATACCAGAAAGAAAAGGATGGGATCACAATTCGCTTATCAGCAAACAAGGAATACCCTTCTACACTGATGGTTCAAAAATGGAATCAGGAACAGGAGCTGGGGTGTTCTGCAAACCTCTCAATATTAGAGAATCATTCAGACTCCCAGACGATTGTAGTGTCTTTCAGGCTGAAATTTTTGCTATAGAGAAAGCGGCAGAATTGGTACTCAAAGAAAAACTAATCTCCTCGGAGATTACATTCTTTGTGGACAGTCAGGCTGCTATCAAAGCTCTAGACAGTGAGACAATAAGATCCAAGGCGGTTTTAAACTGCAGGAAAAGAATCAATAGTATTTGCTACACTAACCAAGTTAAACTCTGCTGGGTTCCTGGACATAGCAAAATAGAAGGGAATGAAATAGTGGATGAACTAGCTAGGTTAGGCTCAGCATCAAATGAGAATATTAGCATCCAATTAGCAAAGGGACCAGATATCCCTATCGGTGTGCTCAAAAGGAGAATAGACCTATTGACTAGAGAACAAATCAATAACACCTGGAAAACTAGGGACGATTGCATTATTTCTAGAAGTTTATGGCCCAAAACCAATGAAAAAGAAACTCGGTATTTATTATCCCTGAGCAAAAAGAACATTAGAGTCTTGATAGGTGTACTAACGGGTCATTGTGCCATTGGCACAATGGCTATTAGAATGGGTGTATTTGCACCTGATTTCTGTAGGAGCTGTCAAGATGTAGAGGAGATAGAATCCATTAAACACCTGCTCTGCGAATGTCCAAACCTCCAAACAAACCGACTTCGTTTCTTTGGAAGGAGGTTCGTGGATGAACTGGACGATCTAGCGCAGGTACCAATGGCTAACATGAGAAAATTTATTGAGAGTACAGGATGGTTCGTTAATGAGCCAGTCTTTGTAAACCGATAGACCAGTTTAGGAACATCATTGCGATTTTTAAAATAAGAGGGTATCACAATGGACCAACAGGCCCCCGTGTATGCAACAGCTTAGCTGTGCACCACCCTATTAACCTAACCTAACCTAACCTATATCTCGAGTTGTAGATTTTTTACATTTTTGTGTTGTATGTGTGGCTTTTATATTTTTATAATATCTATCGAATCCAATTTCAATTTTATTTCTATCACGTTTTGTTTAGAAAATAGATTTTTGCCCTTTTTCTAAATTCGCCTTTGTTTACCCTACTCAAACTTCAAATTTTAAAAAATCCTAAAAATCAAAATTATTAAATTAAATTTCCTATGACATTATATTTTTTTTATAACTCTTAGGCTTGCCATTTAGGCAGGGTCGCATTTTCAAAAATTTGCAAAAATGAACTCTAAGGCCTGGCAACCCTATGCCTTGACAGGATATCGCTTGGCAACCCATGTGCAATTTATTTCCTAAGACACTAGCTTTCAGAAAATATAACTCTCAACTGGTATAACGATGAGGGTAGGTCGTCCTATGGCGGGATCTCCTACTACAAGAAAACCCAAAAGCGAAAAATACTATATATTTTTTTGTGTCAGCTGATTTCGCAACATTTAACAGTTCTGCCAATTTTTCTCGGTAAGCCCCGAGGCGTTTTTTTTATCCAGTTAAGACCAGTGGTAATAAAAAACACACCTTTTGTCTCGATAAAAACAGTAGTGCCAAGGTACTTTATTTGTTGTGTTATAGGCATTTTATACAGAGAAATCTAAAAATATTAACAAAAAAATAAAAGCGGAGAAAATGGGGTTTGAAAAAAGCTCTCAAAAAAAAAATAAAAATAAAAAAGTTTTCACGTTTGATTTTTAAAAAATCGAAAAAAATCAATATGGCTACCTTTAAACGCTTATAACACAAGAAACGCAACTAGTGATAATGGTTATGGCCTTAAAATGTAGCTTAGAATATGAAAATGATTTTATCCTACATGGATGCCATGGCCACACAAATGGTTTTTGGATGCCATGGCAATACAAAAAAAAATAAACATCATTTTTGACAGTGGTGCCAAATGTTTGGACGGTTTTCAAATATCCCGATGTGGTTTTTTGCACAAAATTTATATAGATAAACAAAAAAACACAAATTTTTATACAGAAACGTTAAAACAATAATAAGGTAAAACATTTTTTTTTTAATTTTTCAAAAAACAAATTTTTGGATTTTTAAAAAATATTTCAATTTTTTTTGAAAAATAAGTTTCTTAAAAACGGGTTGATGAATTTTATTGAAATTTCGGTTTTATGTGTTGAATAATATTTGCTTAAAATGGAATATCAACTTTATCTTTACTTTATCTAACGATTTTCGAAACTTTTTTCTAAAAATTCCTTTTTATGCAAGAAATCAAATTGCATGCTTGGTTTTGTGTAAAATATCATTTAAAATGGTGTTTAATTAATTATAAAAATAGATTTTATTTTTTTTAACACTACTTATGAATTTCCTTAAAAATATCAAATTTTAACTTACTTTTACCATAAGAGCAAGTACGTGAGACCCCAGTCGTGCATTTAATTTTTTTTTAACTCCGTACAGATTAGATTGCTATATTTTTAGACCATAACCATTAACATTATTTGCGGCGTTCTTATGTTATAACAAGCTGTTGAAGGTAGCCATTTTGTATTTTTTCTTCTTTATTTTGTTTTTCTAATTTTTGGACAGAACTTTGGTTATTTTATATTAATTTATATTCGTTCAACAATCTTTTTTTTTTTTAATTTTAACTTTATGCCTTTAAGGCCTAAGTTCTTTTTAATGCATACTGCATGGCACTAGTTAGAAGAAATAGAAAGTTAGAAAACTAATTTTTCAAAAACTTATGATACAAAAATTGATTTATTAAAAAAGTTTTGATTGGATGTTTGATTTTAAACAAAATATGTACTACCTATGCGACAATATTGTAAGTTTTACCATTATTTTTTTTGTTATTAATATTTGTAGGAAATTGAAAAAAAAAATAAAAAATAAAACGACATAACCTGAAAAGTGTTGTCCTCGCTGAAAAACAGTGAATGCACAAAAAAAGATATTAATATTACCTTCAACTTTGGTTGAGTAACTTAAAGCTGAAACACAATCACGCTTTAGGGCGTCGCTTCGTTGCGTTACGTTGAGAAATCCTCAAAGCGCGCTTCTGTCACTTTGACTTTGAACAGCTGATTGCAACATAAAATCTGCTGTCAAATAAAAAAAACACAGTCACTCACAAAATTATTGGGCCAAGTCTTTATCTTGATTTAATTGTGGAAAAATGAAAAAGGATATTAATGTGTTTAAAAAATGCATAGAAATTTGTTTATTCTTTAATCCTATAGTTATAAAAACAAAACCAATCAAAATATATTGTTTTTAACAATAAAACTCAGTCCAAAACATCATTAAATTTTTTTTGTTTTTAATACGTAAATTGTTTTGATTTAAAATATCTCGATGTCGTTTTTTTGTGCAAAATCTATATAGAGAAATTAAAAAACACACATAGTTTTGCAATAATTTATTTTTTTTTATTCACATTTGGCGCAATAATAATGTGGGTGACTGTAACTATGTCTGTTAAATGTCAGAAAGCGAGCAAAAGTTCAGTCTGGTTGAACTTTTGCTCGCTTTCTTACGTTTCCTTACGTTTGTCAAAAAAAGCGTACGTAAGAAAAGCGTCATTGTGTGAGGATACACAGATTTCCTATAGTTGAACTTTTCGCAGTTGTCAAAATCGACGGCAAAGCGTGATTGTGTTTCAGCTTTTATTCGATTAAGCCAATAGTTTGGGAGATATAGACCAATTCGCGTTTTTTAAAATGGCGGACTTCGCCAAGGGGTTGGCGTCCCGAAAATCAGGACTTTAGCTTTTCTAATACCCTTTTTTTAGATTTGAAAAAATCAGCCGTCATGTATTTCGTTCCACAAAATGCCATGCCTGTTTTTTTACTAAATGTCGTGTTCTATAAAGGCCAAAGTTTTAATTTTTTTAGTGAATTTTGAGGTTCTTTTTTTTTTTTTAATAATAAAAAGGGTTACCTTAGAATTTATTTGAAAAAAAAATAAGAAAAAAACAGGTGCGACAAGTCCGACAAGCACGACAAGTGAGACACAAAAAGCAGTCGAAAAAACATACTGAGAAAAGTCACAGTTATAATAGCTGCGTTCCTTTGGAAATATTTATCTACTTTTTAGTACTTAAAGCTGCTTTGAACTACTTTTTCAGTATAGCAAAGTAGATCAAAGTAGTTTTAAGTACTAAAAAGTAGATAAATATTTCCAAAGGAACGCAGACGCAGCTAATAATCAGAGTCAACAGTTTATTGCTGTAACTGTTTCAAAAGTGACTTTGAGTGACAAACAAAGTGACAAAAATTTCAAATGAAAGTCTGTATATTTAAATGCAGGAATGCATTAAAAAATAAAACTCATTTTTCACAGGCATAATTATTAAAAATGTACCTACTGTTTTCATAAGCAATCACAGCTGTTTAGTTTTTTATTTCACTAAAATTGTTTTGAGTTTGTCAATAAGTAAAAATAAATCAACTTTATTGAAAAAATAAAAGCTTTTTAAATGGTAATACTTCTCTTTACATTGAAAAAGTTTTATTCTACTCTCTTTTTGTGCAGTCAACTTTAGAAGAAATAATACACAAAAACGAGTCAACTTCAGATCGAATTGCAGAGCAATCTCAAGGATATGCTGTCATAAGCAATCATAATGCCATGGCTATGAAGAGTACCTTAGAAAAGTCAATGACACAGGGAATCATTAAACATATTGCTGGACCTCTTGTGTTTTCTGCTCGAAGTGCTGTTCGAGATTTAGATGCCACGAACGATCTGACATTTTTGAGAGTCGCAACAAAAAAATATGAATTTTTAATTGCACCAGAAGATGAATTTACACTAGTTGTTTTGCAATAAAATGGTGTTTTTACCTTTACAAATTTTGGCATTTCATTTACCATAAGTTGTTGTTTCTAGAGCGTGTCGTCTTTAATGATTGGAGATTGGTTTGGAGATATGAATTAAACCTTAAAACCTGTCGCATTACCCCCCTGTCGAACTGATGCAGTATCGTCTTGTCGCAGTATCGCCCTGTTGTCTTGTCGCCCTGTAACCTTGTTGCCCTGTATGTACCCTTGTCGCCTAGTTGCCCTATCGCTTTGTCGTCTTGTAGCCTTGTGTCCTTGTTACCATCTCGCTATGCTTATAGCAGCTGATCATATTTTATCAGGAGCATAAGACCATTGAATAATTGTATATAAAAGTGACACCGGGGAAATATCCGCTATAAATGAGAATTGACGCCACGGTCGCTTTTCAAGATTGTGTATTCGATAGCCGAAAAATCCTTGAAAAAAATTTTATTTTATTTTGTTTGTCTGTATTTGTTTTGTGTTACATTATTTGTATTGGTTTATTCTTTGTTTTTGTAATATTTTGAAAACACAGAATTTAGGCACAGTACCTACACATAAAAAGGTAATATATTCCGAACTGACATTGTTCGCCAAATTGTCAAAACATGACAATTTGGCTACAGATGTCAATTACCGTAATTCTTAATTTTTTAAATTACCGACGAAAAACGCACAAAAACCGAAAAACCACACACACAACTAATTTTTTAACATTTATTTACCATTTTCCGAGACGAAACACGCAGAAAATTTGTTATTTTTCAATTTATGTATAAATTTTTTCAAATGATGTTTTATAAATTAAAACAAAAACAAATTTCCTGTTTACTGCTATTGACATGTAAAAATTAAAGGCCGGCCTGACAGATTGGTGCCCATTTTTTGACAAACAAATTTTGACATTTTTCGGAATATATTACCTTATTATGTGTACTGTGGAATTTAGGAAGCTGAAAAGAAATTAAAATTTTTATTCTCTTTGGTTTTCGATTTATTTATTAAAACTGGGGTCAAATCGTCAAATACGTTAACGAGCAGGGTTCGGACTTCAGTTTCAAAATTTCGAAGCAAATTTGAAAAAAAAAATTAAGTAGATCCAAAATTTCGGAAGTAGATCTCAAAATTAAGCTTTCAAAACATTTATTTACAAAAATGTATTCTAAGAAAATTATTTTTCTACAAAATTATTTTTCTTTACTTTTTTTTATTATGATCTTTTCCAAAAAACTTTACGCATCTTGTGGTTGTAACGGTGCATTAGTGTAAAACGGTCAATTCAGCATAATCTTACAAATTTTTGATCAGGAATTCTTCAAAATCAGTCAATATTACTTTGATAAACTTTATTTTTATCTTGAATTCGAAGAATAATTGACCTCCATTCATCTTTTGAGATTTCAGTTGAGCTTTATTTCTCAATGCCTCGACCAGATTTAAAATTGAAGTTGAATCCCTTTCTCTAAATTTATTATTTGAAAAATATTCTTAATCAAGAAATAGAAGTAGATTCTGAAAAAGAGAAGTAGGGAAGTAGATTTTATTTTTTTCCCAAAATCGAAGTACATAAATCTACTTCGATCGAAGTAAAGTCCGAACCCTGTTAACGAGTAACTCGTGAACGAAATCTGTTCATTTGGCATGATGACATACGTACAGCAAACGACTTCGTATTCAACTGAACGGAATGTCATTCGTTTGGTTTGAAGCTTTCGAACTAAATTGTTAACGGGTTCAAAAAGTAAAGAAAATATAAGTATATCTTATTTTAAAAATAATCAACCTGTTTGAAATCACGAAAACATACATTAGGGCATATATTAACAAATAATATTTCACCAAAAGAGTTCAAAGCACCAGCACCAACCCCCATTGATTTAAGAAAAAAATAATTCCTCAAATTAGAATTATATGCAAAAAAAATTAGATTTTAAAATTAAAACGACGTGATTAGCCAAAAAAATATAATACAGTCAAATAAAGAGAAAAAAGGGGTAAATCTCGGAATGAATGTTAGTAGAATTTTTTTTTCCTCAATATCTTCCTTTTGCCATTCTATAACATATCTCAAAAGTCTAGAAAAATCTCATGTCCGCTTGTCGCGATTTCAAGGTCAAATCGCGAAATGGAGATTTTCAAAATTAGCAAAAATAGGCTATGGTATTATATACACATATGATACATGATTTCAAGGGGTCGGCGAAGTCAAATTTGTCACCCAATTATATTTTAGCCTATGCAGTTGTAGGTTCTACCAAAAATTACGTTCTGTTTTCTCGTTTTATGTATTACGTAAATGTCTTTCGTAAACTTGAGGTTTCGTCAACGGATGCGACGATTTGGCCCCTGGTTACAGATGAGAGGAAGATTTTGTTCATTTAATAAGTCCAAGTGTTATTTAATATCGATTTCGGTGTGCTGGCACCTAGGCCAAAGTTGTAATTACGATTATTTGCACATTGTCCACATACACTGTGGCGTATACGTGCTCTTTTTTGTATTTGATTATTGAATTTTTTTTTTGAACAGCATGTAAAAGAGTGGAGGGCCATTCCGCTATAGACAATCTTCGGCAAAATTTCTAAATTTCATTATTTGTTACTTTTTTTTGTAATAATGACAAGTAAAATAACCGTTTTAAATAAAAACAAGTAAAAATGAGGCCAAATTTAACAGAAACATTTGTTTCATGTACATAAATACATAAATAAACTTCGAATGAGTAGGTATAAACGTTGCACCCGCGATAATGGAATTGCCCTGGAGGAAGAGAAAACGGTAGATCAAGCTAAACATTTTATGTTCATGTATCTAATCTGGCGAAATGAGACATTATTTCAAAGTTTTTTATACGGCTGAATGGAACGAGAACTTATACGACCATTCTAAAAAAAAAAATCTGTTTACTTGTTGAAAAAACGTGTGCGTTTTGGTTTTTTTGTATAAAATTTCATGCCGGGGTAAATTAAAGCGGAGTTAATTGTAGACAGTTTAAACTACTTTGGTGAAAATATTAATGAAAAAATATTTAAAATGACGGTACGGCAGTAAAATTATTGGCACTATGGTTTTATCTGTCATACAAAAAAGGAAATAAATCTATTTTAATTTTTCTTCAAAAATCCAGTTAGTATAATCAAATTAAATGAACTACATATGTACATTAGGGTGGACCAAAAAAAAATTATTTTTCATTATTTTGATTTGCTCTACCTATAACTTGTGTTCTCGACACAAAATAATGCTACCCTATTTTTTTCAGAATTTTTCGATGATGTTTAGGGGTTGCGCGCACCCCTTTTATAAAAAAAATAAGCTCTTTTAGTTTTTATTTTTTTTATATCTTAAATAATTTTTTAATCGAAAAGCTGTTTTAGTAAAAAGTATTGAGTTTCAATAGATCTACTTACATCAATTTTTCTTTTTTCAAAAAAAAATATTTTTGACTAATTACCTGGCGTTAGAAGTCGAAATTACTGATAAATGCTGGGAAAAAAGCCTTAAAACTATGTTTTACTGTTTTTTATAACGGTTAAAATTATTTTTATCGTATTCTTCATCAAATTTACTATAAAAACAGTGCTTTTATATTGCTCAATTCTTCTTAAATTGATAAAAGAAAAATAATTTTTAAAAAAGATCGTACCAAAACAAGTGAAGGAAAAATGGGGGAGGGTACTATATCTTGGGCGCCGAGATTTGATAACGGTATTTTGTAGAGGAGTTGAATACGATCATTTTTTACTGTGGGAGGGGTGGTCTATCTGGCTCCGTTTAGGCGGGAATGGCAATTTTCTAAAAAAATGACTTTAAAAATAAAAAAAATATGAAAAAACAATGGCAACACTTACAGTTATGAATGATACTTTTTTCAAAAGCTAGAACTGTACACTTTATTCTAATTTTAAAGTGTAGTAATTTCAATCAATTGTTTTTGAAATTATCGATTTAAAAGTAAAAAATTGTGAAAAAAAAGTTTAAAAAAAAACACATTAAATACTATTTTTGTCAAGATTGTGGATTACAATACAAAAAATGGCTGATAAAATAAAGTGTCACAATTGATTCCTTATCAAATACTGAAGTCCACATGTTTGAATGCTTCCTAGTTTTTGAGAAAATTGAAAAATAAAAAAAATTCTTTTTTCATATTTTTTTTATTATTTAAAGTCATTTTTTAGAAAATTGCCATTCCCGCCTAAACGGAGCCAGATAGACCACCCCTCCCACAGTAAAAAATGATCGTATTCAACTCCTCTACAAAATACCGTTATCAAATCTCGGCGTCCAAGATATAGTACCCTCCCCCATTTTTCCTTCACTTGTTTTGGTACGATCTTTTTTAAAAATTATTTTTCTTTTATCAATTTAAGAAGAATTGAGCAATATAAAAGCACTGTTTTTATAGTAAATTTGATGAGGAATACGATAAAAATAATTTTAACCGTTATAAAAAACAGTAAAACATAATTTTAAGGCTTTTTTCCCAGCATTTATCAGTAATTTCGACTTCTAACGCCAGGTAATTAGTCAAAAATATTAAAAAAAAAAAAAAAAAAAGAAAAATTGATGTAAGTAGATCTATTGAAACTCAATACTTTTTACTAAAACAGCTTTTCGATTAAAAAATTATTTAAGCTATAAAAAAAATAAAAACTAAAAGAGCTTATTTTTTTTATAAAAGGGGTGCGCGCAACCCCCAAACATCATCGAAAAATTCTGAAAAACTTAGGGTAGCATTATTTTGTGTCGAGAAAACAAGTTATCGATAGAGCAAATTAAAATAATGAAAAAATGATTTTTTTGGTCCACCCTAATGTCCATATATACATATTTTTATTTGGTTTTGCTGAACTATTTTGGTTCTTATTTAGAACTTCTAAACTCTCCCATTTCCAAAATTTTCACACATAAAAAAAAAAGATTGTTATGCCATTCTTATTTTTTAAAAATTGAAATTTTTCACGAAAATCCAAAAAATTGGGCTTTCGAAAACTTAATATTACGGCTACTTAAATGCTTCCATATAAAAATCGATGAATTCAATTACGAGAGATAACAATGAGTGACTACAACCAACTTTTTTAAAATGCTTCCCTAGGGACGTAGTACGCTTTATAGGGATTTGTTGAACATAGTAAAATGGCCTATTTAGTTTTTTTTTTGCAAATTTGTTGTAAAAGTATCCTGAGACCGAGGCTGCTAGCAGAAAAAAAGGCTCAGGGAGGCAGGTAAATAAACAACTCATTTTTCGGTATAATCACTTTTTGCTCCCGTAAAGCGTAAACAATAGTCGCTGACCATGTTTAAAAAAATTCAAAGTTATTGAATCATACAACGATTTAAATCGGATAATAGAATAAATTCTCATTAAAATAATATGCACATTTGACAAAATTTGAAAAAAATCGAAACAAACATTTTTTTTCGAACGGCACTGTAGGATGTGGCGCTAAAAAATATCGGCGTCACTTCTCTATATAATTATTTAATGAAACGACTGCTCAATTATGCTGGAAAGCCATAGAGATTTTTAATCGACACCTTGTGATCTGCAAAAGACGAAAATGACAACAATTTTATCTGAAACCACTTTTTTCCTTTCATAATTTTGGGTAATTTCAGCACCGAACTTTTGATTTTTTAGTTTTAAGACACTGCGAGTACTATTTATTACCATTCGCAGATAATAGAAGAGATTAAAGATAAGAGTAACATTTTAAATTATAACATTTCTATTGGTTCTTCGATGCGTCTCCATAAAAAAAAAAATCACAAATGCCTATCATCTATTTTTTCTATTCTTGGCTGAATCATATCTATGGCATTTTGCACAACCATAACTGTGATTTTCCCATCTTCTGCCACAATAGTTTCATCCGATTTTGTCCGCACACGCAATCCCAAAAGTTCGTCTTCAGGATCAATTTGTAGTAACATATATCGAACTTTTTGATAAAGCATTTCATATAGACCACTATATTCTACAGCACGCTGGTGTTCCATTGTGGTTCGGATCGGATTCGCCAACTGATTAAGTACGATAACATCTTTTACACCTGGTTGCTCCTGAAGAAGACGATACACTTCATCCACATAGCTTTTTGTTCTTTTTTCCGTCTTAAAAGAAGCAAAATTTTTTAATTTAATATTTTTTTGAAGAGTACCTAACACATTCGATTACCTTTGCAGGCTTATCCATATTTTTGATAAATCTTTTTATAGCATTCCCAAAGGTATGTATCACAATCACTGAACTGAAATGTCAGTTCTGAAAATAATTTCAGACAGTTCTTTGTGAACTAATAGAAATTGAGTTATTTAGGCAAAAGAAAAAAAAAAAATACAAGGATAAAGTTGGAATTTTCACAAAGGGATACACAAAACACAATATACATACATGTAGACATTTACTGAAGTGAAATGGCAAACGCGTACCTGTTTTATTACTTCCTTCCAACAGGTTGAAAACTTTCCAACTGAATCAACGCTAAAGGAATTCCTTACATCGGCATCGTATCCTTGTCGTATCCCTTAGCGATCCCTGTTCATTTATTTAACTGGGTCACTACGAATAATATGCTATGATAGTGGTTTGAGTTTTTTTTTCTGCAAATCGATTAAACAGAAAAAAATAGGGAAATTCAAGGAACAACTCTCAGGAACTTCATGCACGGCCAGATGATAGGGGTAGTAGTTATTTAAAGCTCATGTGTTGTAAAATGTTTCCTCAATCATTCTCAATTTCAAGTATGGAAATTTTATTCAATAGCTGAAGGAGTGTTTTAAAAACTAATGTTGCCATGTCGCCTTGTCGCCATGTCGCCATGTCGCCATGTTGCCTTGTCGCCTTGTCGCCATGTCGCACAGTGCGGCGATTGTATGGAGATGGTGGACAAAAATCAATTTTATAAAAAGGAATTGATTTGGCAAAGAAAAATTGTTGTAGATGTAATACAGAGAAATTCTAAAAAATTTGACGAAATTTTCACGCCCCCTGCCACGCCCACTTTTGTATATGATTATTTATATCTAGAAAACGGCGTGCACCATTTGATTCAAATTTAGGAAATTTGATTATCTAGATGAGTGTGAAAATTAAAAAATGTCGCCTTGTCGCCATGTTGCTTGTCGCCATGTCGCCTTGTCGCCTTGCCGCCATGTCGCCTTGTCGCCATGTCGCCATTAACACAAAAAACACGAGTATTGAACATCATATGATAATATCCTATATTATATTTAATAAAAATCATACAAATTTGTCAATAGCATATTAAAAAACACTTAAAAACCATAGTAACCAAAGCACCTTTAAACCTTAATTTTACCTCAAAAAATCACAATTTCCAACTTTAAGATCAGTTATTTTTTGTTTGCATTATATCCACCCAAAAATGTAATCACACTTACTTAGCTCAAGGTATTAGCTTCACATAAAACCGACTTTTCCATAGATTCTTGCAAGTGATTTTTTTAATTAAATTCCGCTAGATGAGTGATTTGTTTGCTAGATTTGTGATTTGCGCAAGCTTGAACTCTATTAAGATCTGCCATTAGTTTGGTCAAAAAGCGTTTTGTTTCAAATATTCATTTGTTCAAGAAAAAAATTCCCGAAAGGATTCAGTAATAGCGTATTTACTTTTGTAACTTATTTCAATTAAGCTGTTAGCCCTTCATATCAACTTCTAAATGAAATACCATCGAACTCAATATAAAATCGAAGAAACTTCCTAAACTTATCTGCAATAAATGAATTTGAAAACAAAAATTTAATAATTTTAATTTCTTTTGGATGACAACTCTCAACTTAAATCTCGTAAACGATATTCGAAACAACTACACCCTTAAAAATATTATGTAAAATAATGCGCATGATTTGCTCTTAAATAACTACAAATTTGAAACCAGTTATTCATTCATAATGTTCTCGAGTACGAAAGAGATGAACAGACTCTACCTTTTTTCACCTGCTGTCATATTAATTGATAACAATAAAAAAAAATACAATAATCAAAGCGAGATGAATCTATTGTTCATCATGCAATTACTCATTCCTATACATATTTATTTTGTGTATTTAAGAGAATATTTTAACTTTGATTGAAAATATATTCTCTCTTTTCTTGTCACGAGAAATAATCAATTTTTCGAGCGAAGTCCAGAATTGCATGGAAAAATTTAACCACCCACTCATGTAACGTATACGAGATAAGTGATATAAAATACTAAACTAACTTGTCATTTTGTGTCTCCGAAATTGCACCAAAGGGACAAAAAAGTTAAGAGAATACCTTATCGACACGACAACGACTCAGAACAGGGATGCCATCATTCTAGTTCATTGAATTCGCTCCCTAACTTTATGCTGCTGGCTGTCATTTATATTCATAGCAATTCCGAGATTGCGACTTCTGTGATTCCGTCATTCGTTCTCTTCCATTCGACGGCGAAAGGTGTGTTTGGTGTGTTGTGCGCTTCGCTTCTATATGAGTCTCCAGAAATAAATTTCATTTTATTCTTTTCTTTTGGGTTTTTGCTCTTGTCTGGTTGTAAATTATCGTTTTCATTCTTCTCAAAACTCGCTTTGTCGGTGAATGCAAAATAATCCAAAGGCGGTTCGATCTGTTTGATTAATTGCAATATTCTAGCGACGATTTAAAAATTCTAATCAGAAACTGCTGCTGTTGCAGGTGTATAATAGCGCAGCGCAAAAAAATTATTGTTAATTTCCCAGAACGTGGCTGGCGAAAGAAAGTTTTGCGTGTTTTGTGTCTGACGACGAGAAAGGCTACCTAAAGCGCCACTGTTTTCTCAAAAGATAAAAAATAAGAGGGAAAAAAGTGCAAAAAATAAGAATCTGCTACAGATTTTTGTGAAAATTTTCACCCGAAAATTGTGCCGCATCAATAAATTGAAATTCTTTAAAGTGTTCTTTTCGTGATTTGGGATTACCTACCTACTCTTTTTTTTCGGGTGATTCTCAAATTGGTGTTGGTGTTCGTGTGGTAACGACACGACGAAAATATTGCGCGTGTGTTTGTGTTCACCCATCAGTCAGAGTCAGCTCTGAAAGCCGTAAAGAATTACTATAGCCGATTTTTGTTGTTTTTGTTGAATAACAAGAACAATCAAATAGTAAATAAACAATAAAAAAAAAATAACACCGGAGAAGGAGTACAGTTGCGGAATTTCATTTTGAAATCAGAGGTTAGTTTTTTTTTTCTTTCATTTCTTGGGGGATTTTATGTGCTCTCCCCACACACTTTGATGGAGTTCTCTGCAAAATCGAAGGGAAAAGGAGTTCGTTTTTTTGTAGGTAGTTGTTGTCTCCTTTCTTGGGTTGGCGAAGGAAATTTAGAGTTGCCAGAGTAAAAAGTATGATGAAAAAACTGAAGGTTATTTTGGGATTGCGTTAAAATGTTATAGAGATGGGTAGAAAGGGTTTGAAAGAAGTCATGAGTTAATTGTATACTAAAATCTAGTTCTATAAAAAATAAATGTTCAAAAAACCACTCGCATTTTGAAAATAAATTAGTGACAATATTGTATTGGTTTTCTTATGATTGCTAGTTGTTGCTGTCTAAAAAAAAGGGACATACAAACAAAACTATTGCGAATAGAAAAAATCGCATTCATTAATCTTTCCGTTGACCACTTATCTTAATTGTTTAATTTTTTGTGTAAATTGGCGCCCAACGCTGGCGCAATTGATAATTCCGACACATAAATTGGTCCATATGTAGTACATATTATGTACATTAATCCATATTTCTTCACCTTTATTAAACAAGAAACCATAGAGATTGTCTGATAAGATTATTACTGGCGCCCAACGTGGGCCTGTAAAAATTAAAAAGAATATTCAGCTACATCAAAACAAACATTTAAGATACATATTAATGGTCGACCAACGGTCAACACTGATATAATAAATGAAATGCTTCGGAAAATTAAAAATGTACAGACGGATAGTGGTCACATTTCTCTAATGTCATAAATTCTTTCTTTCATAACTTTTTATTTATTAGTCCTGTTTTAAGTTGTTTTTGCTAAAATACAAGAAAATTAGACGATTTGGTTGCAATTGTTGACATTTAAACTTCAACTAGGTACCATTCTCATAATAATTTCTTTTCTTAATCTCTAAACTCATTTTTATTGCTAATCCTCACCTTTCTAGACAGGTAATCGAAAATAAATATATGGCGAACCCATAATAGCAAATTGCTCAGTTTCATTCAGTTTTGTTTTCCAGTGAATTTGTTTTAACTATTTCTATTAAGGCAATAAAATCGCAATTGGTATTTTAATGAATAACAAACAACAAACAAGAATATGCATCTCAAAGGTAAATCAATGGCAAGAAAAGGCAAAAAATTAAGGAAGAAAATTCAAATGGTAGGTAGGGTAGAGTTGCCTAATTCCGGCCCTCTCCAGTACCCGGCCACCTTTCAGAAAAATCCTTATAACTAGTGATTTCGTAGGATTTATTCCAAATGAAGGATACCCGTCTACCCAAAATAGTAGCGAATCTAGCCATGGATAAGAAAACTTCCTTTTTTGAAAAGTGGATCGAGCTAGCGAGCAGAACAAAATGTCCGCTACATCTAGGACCTCCATGCATTGAAGAGATGAAAGCAGAGTTATACGATATAGTCCAAGTTCTCGATGAAAATTTGCGTGAATCATTTATTGAAGAAGCGCGGGCCTCTGTGTATAGATCCTATTACTCCAGGCTAGAATACAATCTTTGTACAAATAGTTACTTCAATGAAAATGTGGCAGTTGAAAAAATATCTACACTTTTCCAAACACGTGGAGAGCTACTACAAATAAACTACATACCCCATCGCCCAGACCTACCAATCGAATGCAGCCTATGTAACATGAACACCAGAGAGGATATATTTCACTTTGTAGGAGTTTGCCCAATGCTTATAGAAATAAGAAAACTATACCTTGGTAAAGCTATATATACCGTCGAAGAAGTTCTAGTTTTTTTAAATGGAAGCGACTGGGATACTCTCTTTAAATACGTCAAATCGGCACTCCGCTATAGAACCCAAATTTTAAGAGAAGAATTTTAATATTAAAAAAAAAAAATATATATATATATAAATAAATAAATTTGTAACTTAAAACTTATTAACTTTATATGCACATGCACCTATAAATAGTTATTTATGATATTCTCTAAATTTGTCAATCTGGCAGACGGCTTATTCCATGTCATTTAAGATTTGTAAAACTAAAATATGTAACACTCAATTTTGAAATTTAATAAAATCTAACCTAATCTAATCTATTCCAAAGTTTTTTGTAAAGTGATCCAATCGGGTATGGTTTTTTTTAAATTTTACTGCCAAAACCTAAGAGCTAATGCTTTGAAATGTTGTTTTTCTTATTAAATATATATTATTCTTCAAATAAAATAGGTTTTAAATGGGAAAAAGATGTGAATTTTGGTAATTTTAAGGGGGGCCGGAGATAGAACACAAAAAAAAGCTTTGAAATTCAAGAGTTTCCTGTATTCGGGCCCCTTTTATTAATAAAAGTTTAAAAAATGGGGAAAAATAAATACATTTTTAAATCATTTGATGTTATAACTTATTAACAATCAAAATTGTTTCTAAATTCTTAAAACACAAAAATTTAAATAAAAAACATTCAATTTATTTAAGCTTGACCTTATAAAGTCAGTGGCCGGAAATGGGACACTAGATGGCCGAAAATAGGAAACAAAGGCCGGATTTAGGAGAATCGGACTTTTTTATACAAAAACTTAAATAAAATATTTTTGGGAACTATTATTAACTATTTTTTAACCATACCGAAAAATTATTAAATAAAGTACATTTTATTTCAAGAATTATTCGTAAAATGTTGATATTCGACGTTTCTGTGCTTTATTTTATGAGACAGAATTCTTAAGGGGCCGGCTACTAGCAACTCTACCCTATATAGGAAAAAGTATTTCTCTTGAAACCCTTATAGATCAGAAAATATTATTTAAAAAGTACTTGTGAAACTGCTTTTGTAATTTTTGGGTGTAGATAATGCAAACAAAAAATAACTGATCTTAAAGTTAGAATTTGTGATTTTTTGAGGTAAAATTGATGTTTAAAGGTGCTTTGGTTACTATGGTTTTTTAAGTGTTTTTTAATTTGTTATTGAAAATTTTGTGTGATTTTTATTAAATATAATATAGGAGCATAATTTAAGTAAAATCTCATTTCATATGATGTTCAATGCTTTGAAGTTCAAAAATCGTGTTTTTTTGGGTAAATTTTTACATTAAGTGGATATAATTTAATATAATTTATAATTTATAATTTCCGCATTATTCCATTGAGAATCAATATTTATTTTAAAGCTTGATATATTAGCTTTCCTTTTGCATTTTAAGTTGCTGCGCATAGCTGCGACACCTATACATTTTGTTTTCATTTTCGAACTAGCCTTCCAGAAAAATAAAAATAATCGAAAACAAAATTATAAGGATTGTAATGTTAATTTAAAGCGACTTTTGGGTCGATTTTTTTTGCCATTAATAGGTGTATTAAATAAACTTTATTCTGTTTTTTTTTTTTTTTTTTTTTTAATTATTTTCCAAATTTTAAGACAGCAAATTTTGGATGTTTGGGTGTATAAATTTAAAATTAATTTCCTTGCACCAAAAGTGCTATCTTAATGCTTACAGGGGCATCTAATTTTTGTTTATGTTTAAAATATAAAAGACCTTTTTGATGGTGGCACTTGTTAATGCCAAAGTTATCGAAAATAGTCGCGGCGGGCGCACCAGATGTAGTACGAAAAATTGACTGTTCAGTTTTAAGGCGGTATCAATGAGGGTCAATCCAATACTGTATCATTTAATGGACCCTAACACAACTCCGATTGTAAAAAAAAAAAAAATAAATGAAAGGTTAATTAATGGTCCATAAATTAATTTACCAACTAGCCACGTAGAAACAAAAAAAAAAATTTTTTTTCTTTTAATTTTTCAAAAATGACACGACATTTTTGCATCCACTTTCTGCTTTCGTTTTAAAACAAATGCATAAAACTTAAAAAAAAATAGTTCTATTATTTTAATTATTTTGTTTTCAAAATTTTGATTTTGACAAATAATTTTTCAAAAACTGTTTCATAAAACAGCTTTATAAAAAAAACGGCTTTTGGCTTTACAAAAAGCTATAGCATGTTATTGTAGATGTAACCGTTTTTTTTTTCCAAATTAAGTCAATATTTTTACAAAATTGCCCCTCCTAGCTACACGCGGCGAATAGAACAAATTAAAAAAATTTGCATACAAAAAAATTATAATAAATAAAAATGTATTTGAAATACAAAATAAAAAAAAGTTTATAGCAAATAAAAATATTTTGCAATAAAACGTATTGCAAATAATAAATTTTCTGCATTGAAAAAAAAAAAAAAAAAAAAATAATGCAAATGTGAGTTAAATATATTTTTTTTTAATATTCATCAAATTTCTTACAATTTTGACAGTTTGTCCTTACATAAGGTGCAATATTATATAATATTGTTTAGTTGCAATAAATAATTTTTTTTAATGCAAATATTTTTCAGTTAAGATTATATAAAATTTTTTGTATGCAAGTTTTTGTCAGTTGCAATACATATCTTTTTTTTAATTTGTAATGGAAAACAAATGCATTAACAAAAAAAAAAAATTGATTTTTACAATCCTGGAATAGACCCCCCCTCCCATTTTTTGTCCCAACCCAACCATAACGCTATAGCTTTTTGGCACATTCCTCCTGAATCATATAAAGGGCGTAAGGGAATTAGATATGAAAAATTTAAGGGATGATTCTTGAAAAAAATTGTGAAAACACAACTGCGACGTCAAAATTTTTGAACAAAACTAGTCTAATCCGTTATTATTTTTTACAGAAAGCCTGAAAAATCGTCTTGAATGCTCAAATTTTGAAATAGACAAAACATTTTTCTAGGTATAGGTATAGGTATATAGAAAATATCATTTTTTTCTAAAATCCCCAAAAATTATTTTTTTTTCAATAACTCAAACGACTAACGTTTGTCCACTTTGAGAAATTGATAAGAACTAAAATTAATCCTTTGTCTACAATTAGAAGATATTCAAAAAACAAAATTTGCACTGAAAAATTCAAAAGTCCTCAAAATTTGCCCAATTTTTGTTTCTGAAACATTTTCAAACTTAAACTTAAGGCTTATGTTATAATAGAAAAGGATAAGAACTCTAGATTGCATAGATACAAAATAAAGACGACATCATTGTAGCGTGTCTACACGGCAGTTTTTACCTTTCGTGTAAACACACTACATCCCTGCCTAAGCATTCAGTTCGAAATGTACATAAAATACATACACATTTTCACTTTTAACTGTACGTTAAGTTTGACATGCCGCCATGGCATTTCCTTTTTTATTCATTCATTCATTCATCGTGGATTTGGCAAGTTGCCTTTTTCTTGTGCGCTAAAAACTTAAATCTAAAACTTAAAACTAAATTATATCTAATTAAAATTAACTTAAGAACTAATTAATATTTTAATAAAGATTATTTTATATTTAAAATTAATCATTTCGCGTTTCTTAATTATTAAAAGTATTGTGCCTATAAGAGGGCACAAATTGGTGACCCCGTTTTTTCAAAACGATTTATAATTTCGAATGGGCCTTTATACGGTGGGTTTAGACTTCCGCGATTCACCTCCTCTCGAACGTTACACATATATTTCGGAATAATATATATTTTACCGCGGAATATTTTAACGGTTCGAGTTCAATTAATTTTCATTTTTATTAAACGAATTTTGGATTAAAAAAAAAATTTTTTTTAAATGCCGGACGATGATAAAAGTACTGGTGGCACCGGTGGTGGAAACAACGGTGTTACACCACCCGCCCCCCCAATTCCAGCCGCTACTGATTCCGTCCAACAAACGTCATTGATTTCTATAAAAATTCCACCGTTTTGGAACAATCGGCCCGATTTATGGTTCCTTCAAATCGAAACTCAATTTCGATTGAAAAATATTACCGCAAGTAATACTAAGTACGATTATTTAGTAGCGTCACTAAATAATCAAACTATGGAATCGGTTGCTGACGTTTTGATTACACCTCCCGCGCAAAATAAGTATGAAAACCTCAAAAAGGTTTTACTAGAGCGAAATCGGGATAGCGAAGAAAGGCGGCTGGACGCTCTGCTAAACAAAGTTGAGCTCGGAGACATGAAGCCATCGGAGCTGTATAGGAGCATGGAGAGTCTGGCAAGTGGGAACGACCTCGTAAATTCGCCATTAGTTATGAAGCTATGGTTAAATCGACTTCCGTCGAATATTCGCGTTTGCCTCATGGCAGTTGAGAACTCCCAGACTCAAAGTGAGCTTTTTGCCTTGGCCGATAGACTCCATCACTCCTCAGCAGCTTCGCATGTCGCCCAAATTAATTCTCAAGTTCCTAGTTCTGATTCCGAACTTTTACAAAAATTAATTTTTAAAATCGAACGGCTTGAAACAAATTTTTCAAGATCCAACAACAACTTTAACAGAGCGTCCAGAAGTCTTTCTAGAGATAGGTTTGGAGGTAGACCCCGTTCGCAGAGTAGATCCAAAAGTGGAAATAGTTCGATTTGCTGGTTTCATAAAAAATTCGGGAATAACGCGAGGAATTGTTCAAAGCAATCGTGCACATTTCAGTCAGAAGCTAATAAATCGACAAAAAACTAATTCGCCAGATCTCAAATGCGGCTTTGAGTGAGGCAAATTTTTCACGCCGTCTATTTATTCGCGATAAAAATACAAAGTTTCAATTTCTAATCGACACTGGTGCTGAAATTTCGATAATTCCTCGCAAATTCTGCCAGCAAATCACACAACCAAACGATTTCATTCTACTTACTGCGAACGGTGGAAAAATTCATACGTACGGTTGCAAACGATTAACAGTTGACTTGAATCTTAGACGCGCTTTTGATTTCACTTTCGTTATTGCCGACATCGATCACCCTATTATAGGAGCTGATTTTTTACACAAGTTTAATTTGATCGTCGATCTTCGAAGTCAACGAGTAGTCGATAAAAGCACTAATCTTCAAGTCAGCTGTCTTTTCAAATCCGCGAACACCAGTTCTCCAAAACTATTTTCGATTCCAAGTGAATTCGGCGCTATCCTTGATGAGTTTCCCGAGCTTAAAGCTCCACCAGACTTTACGTTACCGGTCAAACATGACGTTGTCCACCGGATACAAACAGATGGTCAACTCCCTGCAGCTAGTGCCCGAAGACTCAATCCTGAGAGGTTAGCAATCGCGAAACGTCAATTTCAGCAAATGATCGATCTTGGTATTTGTCGCGTCTCAAAATCACACGTAGCTTCACCACTTCACATGGTTCCGAAAAAGAATTCTTTGGACTTCAGACCATGTGGTGACTACAGATGGTTAAATAAAGCGACTATACCAGACAAGCATCCGATCTCCAACGCTCAAGATTTTTCCGCTAACCTCGACGGTTGTGTAATTTTTTCAAAAATAGATTTGATTCGCGCTTACCACCAAATACCGGTCGCAGAAGAGGACGTTCATAAAACAGCGGTTATAACACCTTTCGGGCTTTTCGAATTTTTACGAATGCCTTTCGGAGTGCGCAACGGTGCGCAAACTTTCCAACGTTTTATGAATAGTGTTTTAGGTGACCTTTCATTTGTATTCGTGTACCTAGACGACGTTCTCGTTTCAAGCAAATCAGTCGAGGAACATAAAGCGCATTTACGTGAAATTTTTCGAAGATTGCAAGAGCACGGACTTAACGTTAATTTAGCGAAATGCGAACTAGGAGTAAGCAAACTCGATTTCTTGGGATACTGCGTTTCCGAAAACGGAATAATTCCTTCGCAAGAACGAGTAAAAGCAATTAACGAATTTCCTAGTCCCAGCTCCATCAAACAACTTCAGCGCTTCCTCGGCATGATAAACTTTTATAATCGTTTTATGCCAAATATGGCTTTCAAAGCTAAAGTTCTTTACGAACAACTAAAAAATATCAAAGTCAATAAAAAAGAAAGTAAAAAAGCAATTTTTCAGTGGTCTGACGTGTGTGAAGAAGCTTTTCAAGTTCTCAAAAGAGATTTGTCCGAGCGCACTATGCTTTTTCATCCAAAGCCTCTAGCGCACATAAGCATTATGGTAGACGCATCTAACGACGCTATCGGAGGAGTACTCCAGCAATACCATAATAGCTTTTGGGAACCTTTGGGTTTCTTTTCAACTCGTTTGAGCCCGGCCGAAAGAAAATACTCGACGTTCGATCGCGAACTTCTCGCAATTTTCAGAAGCGTTAAACATTTTCGGTATTATGTGGAAGGTAGACAATTTACCGTTTTCACCGACCACAAACCGCTCACAAACGCAATCTGTTCAAAAACTGAAAAATCACCTCGTCAAACGCGCCACTTAGAATTCGTAGCAGAGTTCACTACTGACATTCGTTATATCAAAGGTATTCAAAATATCGTCGCCGATACTTTATCGAGATCGTATGTCGAATTGATCGATTTTAACAATGTCAGCATTCCAAGTCTTTTAAAAGAGCAAGAAAACGACGAAGAGCTAAAGTCAATTTTAAAACTGTCAAAAACTTCTTTTAAGCTAGAAAAAACTCACATCCCAATAAATGATGTCGAAATATGGTGTGAAACTTCGACTGGAAAAACTCGTCCGTATGTGCCTGAAATTTTTCGACGAACAATTTTTGACAATCATCACAAACTTTCACATCCAGGTTCAAAGGCAATGCGTAAAATAATTACGGCAAAATACTTTTGGCCTAAAATGAATAGTGATGTAAATAGATGGACAAAAAGTTGCATTTCTTGTCAAAAGTCAAAAATTTCAAGGCACACTACGTCAAAGCACGGAAATTTTCCAGTTCCAGAAGGTCGATTTTCTCACATCCATATGGATCTCGTTGGTCCATTACCACCATCTCAAGGTTTTACTTATTTGCTTACCATCAAAGATCGATTTTCTTCTTGGCCTGAGGCCATTCCGCTGAAAAATATGAACGCTCCTACTGTTGTTTCTGCTTTTGTTCAAAACTGGGTTTCAAGGTTTGGAGTACCTCAAACGATCACGACTGATCAAGGAACTCAATTCGAGTCAAGTCTTTTCAAACAAATCTCAGAAACCCTCGGAACAAAACGAATCAGAACAACAACATACCATCCTCAAGCGAACGGATCAGTAGAACGGTTTCACCGACAACTTAAAGAATCTCTTCGCGCTCATGAAGATAAACAAAATTGGTATTCCAATTTACCTTGGACTCTTCTCGGTATTCGTTCTACTATAATCGACGACATAAATGTTACTCCCGCTCAACTTTTGTACGGTCAAAATTTACGTTTGCCAGCTGAATTAATTGAACCCAAACCGTTAAATCCGATTTTGAATTCAACAACAGCTAAAGAAATTACTCAAGCCATATCGCAAACTCGGCCATGTTCTAGTAGAAATCGCGAGCAAAAATACATTTTCGTTCCAAAAGATTTAAAAACTTGCAAATATGTTTTCGTTCGAGAGGAGGTGAATCGCGGAAGTCTAAACCCACCGTATAAAGGCCCATTCGAAATTATAAATCGTTTTGAAAAAACTTTTTCAGTGCTCATAGATAATAAAGAGCAAATTATATCTATTGACCGAATAAAACCAGCTTTTTACGCAAAAGACAGTGATCCTCAGCCAAAAACCAAACATGTAACTTTCAATTTGCATTAAAATTTTTTCAAAAAAAAAAAAAAAAAAAAATATTTCAGATTTTTCGATTTTGATTACTTATGAATTTATTGTTTAATCAATTATGTAATTCTCAAACCAAAATTTAATAAACAAAGTCAAAAATATTGTAAGGCCTTCTGCCAAAAAACTCACTGTACAAACAAAATAAAAAATGTACAAGAAATTTAAAAATACTAAAACTGTAATGAATTAAAAAAAAAAAAAAAAAACTTTACAATTATATAATTTGAAAAAAAGTATTGTATTAGTAAAACTTTCAAATGTAAATTTTACAAATATTATCAGTTATAAAACAGCCACATTTGCATTATATAAATAACTTCAATTTTAACTTAATGTAAACTTTTGTACGGCGGGGAGTGATGTAGCGTGTCTACACGGCAGTTTTTACCTTTCGTGTAAACACACTACATCCCTGCCTAAGCATTCAGTTCGAAATGTACATAAAATACATACACATTTTCACTTTTAACTGTACGTTAAGTTTGACATGCCGCCATGGCATTTCCTTTTTTATTCATTCATTCATTCATCGTGGATTTGGCAAGTTGCCTTTTTCTTGTGCGCTAAAAACTTAAATCTAAAACTTAAAACTAAATTATATCTAATTAAAATTAACTTAAGAACTAATTAATATTTTAATAAAGATTATTTTATATTTAAAATTAATCATTTCGCGTTTCTTAATTATTAAAAGTATTGTGCCTATAAGAGGGCACAATCATCCATTAAGAAAGCCACTGTGGCGTATGTGTAACTTTTTTTGTAAAAAAATAATTTTTTTTGAAAGTCGACAAACGACAGAAGTTTGAATTTTTGAATAAAAGAAATTTTTGATTATATCCTCTAAAAGTAGGCTAGAAAACGATGATGAATTTTTGTATGAAAGTTGCTATAAAAAATGGGGACTTCGAATTTTTCACTGAAAAAATAATTTTTTGAAAAAAACCTTCATTTTTGGTATGAATAAAGAACAAAAAAAAAAAATTTGAGCGTTTTTGGCGATTTTTCATTTTTCACTTCCTATAAAAATATGAAGTTAAGAGCAAAAACACTTTTTGAGGGGTTGGCAAACATGGAGAAAAGATGGACAAACAAATTAGAATATGTAGTTTGTTTCGGAAAATGTTGAGGTCGCTGTTATTATTATTGTAGAAAGTAGACTAGTAAATAAATATTATTATCAAGAGCTGTTTATGACGCGAAGATTCTGAGTAGGTAGGTATGTGCCTCCTTTTTAATTTGAAGAGTCAGTTTTCATTTATGGTTAAGTTACCCCAAGAGAGGCAATAGTATTTGTTTTTTTTTAAGCGTTTCAAAAATTTTAATCTCCTTCATTTGAAATACTAATCTGGTAATACTATCTGATATCTCCAAAAGTAGGTATTAAAAAAGAATCCCCAATCTCCACCAATGCGGGTGGATAATATTAAAATATATGAAAAAAAAAAAAAAATAAAGCCTAACTGCAGTGCGCAAAAGTGTGACTGCCTGCCATTGCCTGTTTTTCGCATACGAAGACTACCAACGATGACGGTGAAGGGTGTTCTCCCGTTTATCAATGTATTATTATTATTATTGTAGAACCATGGAACGGACGACGAATAGAGGAGGCACGCGTCCCAACCGGAACAAGGTTGAACGTTGAAGTGCGGAAAGGGAGCACTGTACTGTCTAGTAATTTTTAATGTTTGCTAGCAAATTTTTATTTTCAATTCTGTTTTTTTTTTTTTAAATCTTTTTTTTCGCCAGCATTTTTTTTTATTTTTTCTTCTGAATATTAACTCGAAAATGGAAATGTAAACATTTATTCCCGCAGGCGTTAAGCACACTGTTAAGTAAACATTTTTAGTATCATTTTAAGTAACCATATGACCAATAGTATTATCACATTGCATTGTTGCTGACACGATGGGAAATGATTTCTTACCAGTTCCCACTGAGTGTTCTTTTTAAGTATAATTATGTATTTTTTTGTATTCTATCACCCATTTTTACCTTTCCTACCATATCATATTTCCACCCAACTCCTACTTCTGCGTGAGACCAGACGAAATAAGATCATTTAATAAAAGTTCAATGTTTAGTCTCACGCGCTGAGTGTTCATTATGCTGACTTGTCATTTTTGGCAAAGTACCTTTAAATGATCGGCATAATGGGCACTCGCTGTCCAACCACTTTCAAGTGAACATCAAATAAAAATTGTAATCAATAATAATAAAAAAAAGGTGTTTGTATTTTCAAGGTTCTAAAGTTTAAAGAACATTTGGCGACCGTGACAGGACCTACTAAAAGAGTTTAGTGGCCTGTAAATTAATAAAACAAAACAAAATAAAAGAAAACAGTGTTGTGAAGTGAGTCGTTATTAAGAAGACTAAAAAAAAAAAAAAAAAAAAAAAAAAAAAAAAAAAAAAAAAAGAAAAGAAGTTCCTTTCAATTACTAACAATTCAATATAAAAAATAATTAAAATGGTGGCTACAATTGAAGAACTTACCAATCAGCAAGAAGCTGTAGGAAAAGAAATCTGTACACTTGCTCGCAATTACGGAAAGGATGGTCCAGGAAGGAAAACCCTGGATTATTTAAATGCGCGGTGGACAAGATTAAATGAATTATGGGAAGTATTCGACAATGTTGATAGCGAGATAAGAGACAATTATCCGCAGGTAACTGAACACGAATACTTCACTAAAGGTTTTTACGATGGGGTAAAAAAAATTCATGATCAAATGAAAGATGACATCATCAAGCGGTTTGCAGTAGCGGAAGAAGAAAAATCTGATGGGGCTATAGAGGAGACCGCAGCAGTCCATCCTCAGCCGGAGCAGCTAAAAGAAGCCCTCTTAGGACCAGCAGCCGTTAAGCCCCCAGCAGGGCATTCAGAGGGAGTTACCGCAGCAATTTCCAAATTTAACATACCACCAGGGCTGACAATAAAGCCCACTTTAATAGATGACACCAGTGTAAAGGTCAACAGGATGACTACGGATAGCAAATTCCGATTACTCTGCAAAATATTTCAAGGAGGTCTTAATAAGTGCCCATTGAAATTGCGGGAAACTTTACCGCAAGAATTTAACCAAAAAACAAAAACCCTAATGACCAATTGGGATGAAATAACAACAACATATAGACGACTTGGAGGCGATGCAGCTGTAGAAGATATACAGCTTTACTTTGAGCTCCAGGATGAATTAGATTTGAGGATCACCTGGCTACCAACTAATACATTGCCAGCTGAAACAGTTCAAATAAATCAAGGACGAGCAACAACAATCAAGCTTCCAAAAATTGAGATACCCAAATTCGATGGAAGCTATCTTAATTGGCCGCAGTTCTTCGATCTATACAAACAAATGGTGCACAACCAACCAATTGCACCGGCTCAAAAATTATACTTTTTAAAGACAAATCTTACTGGAGATGCCCAAAACCTCATTCAACATTTCCATGCCACTGATGACAATTATGAATTGGCTTGGAACACTCTAGTTGACAGGTTCAACAACAAGCGGTTGCTGTTATCCGCTCAGTTAAGCCGATTGTTCCAATCAAATACCATCGTAGACACTGTCAGAAGTCTCAAGAGGCTGCATGATACAACAAAGGAAGTCATTCAAGCCATCAACAATCTCGGCTATGACACCAGTGGATGGGACCCATTAGTTGTACATCTATTGCTGGAAAAAATGGACAAAGACACCCGAATGCTTTTCGAGGAATCCCTACAAGCACCAAGAATAACACCAACTCTAACCCAATTACTGGAATTTGTCGAATGCAGGTTCCAAGCCCTGGAGACGGTGAAATCAGATGAAAGGAAGAAAGCGGTAACCACCGCATCTGAAAATAGGGAAGTTTCAAATTGTCCATATTGTAAAACTAATAATCATAAGATCTTTAATTGTAAAAAATTTATTAATCTTTCAGTTGAGGATCGCAATCAGCAGGTGCGGAAGCTTCAACTTTGCACCAACTGTTTGCAAGGACATCGTTTCCCATCGTGTCAACGGCAACGTAGATGCAAGGTTTGCAACGGGAAACACAACACTCTACTACACTATCCAAATAAAAAAGATGTCAACGTAAAAAACCCAGCATCCGGTAAGTGTGATAATATTATTGGTCGGGTGGGTGAGTTTCCTTCAGGGTCCCATAATAACAATTCTCTAGGGGTCGTATTAAAGGGTCGCGAGGTATATCTCGCCACGGCGATTGTGAACGTCGTGAGTTCAAAAGGAACGCGTATTCCTTGTCGTGCTATGTTAGACTCGGGATCTCAATTACATTTTATTACAACATCCCTAGCCCAGCAGTTAGGGAGCATAAAGCGAAGAAAGGACATTCCGATTAGCGGAATTGGAGGCAGGGAAAGTCAGGCCAATTTCGTAATAAATGTTCATTTAGAATCCAGAACTTCATCATATAAAAGAACTATTGAGACCAGTATAATGCCAAAAATAAGTGATTATATGGCAACTGCATCTCTGGATAGGCAAACTTTGCAATTGCCCTCCAATATTCTTCTTGCTGACCCTAACACAATTAGTTCCAACCGCATAGACTTGTTAATTGGAGCAGAGTTATTCTTTGAGCTTCTTTTGCCGGGAGAATTTAAAATCTCAAACAATCTTCCTCTATTGCGGAATACTAGATTAGGATGGGTTTTAGCAGGAAGCGCTGTAGATTCTTCCCAAAATTCTCATTGTCATTCAGTGTCAAAACCTAGTCTGAGAACACTAGATAAAATGGTCCGATCACTGTGGGAAAGTGAAAATTTTGAAGTTGAATCGAAGGTCTACAGCGAAGAAGAATTTAAATGTGAAAAACATTTTAATGATAACGTGGAAACAACACGCCAGGGTCAGTACATAGTACGACTTCCTTTTAAGAAAGACCCAAACCAAACATTAGGAGGTTCAAAAGAAATTGCAAAGAAGCGTTTTTATTCATTAGAAAGAAAACTAGAAAAAAATGCAGACCTCAAAGAAAGTTACACAAACTTCATGGAGGAATATGAGCGTCTAGGTCATATGACTGCAATTCAAGAGCTTGACATACCAAAGTCAAATTATTTTCTTCCACACCATTGTGTAATTAAACCCGAGAGCTCATCAACAAAGCTCAGGGTGGTTTTCGATGCTTCTGCAAAGACGACATCTGGGTATTCACTTAATGACACCCTCATGGTTGGTCCAACAGTCCAATCAGATTTATTTTCAGTTATAGCCAATTTCAGATTACATAAATATGTATTCACTGGCGATATTAGCAAAATGTATCGTCAAATACTCATTCATCCAAAGGATAGAGCATATCAGCACATTTTATGGAGGCCAGATCCTAAGAGCACATTAAGAACATACCAGCTCAACACAGTTACGTATGGAATGGCGTCTGCCTCTTATTTATCTACAAGATGTTTGGTCAAATTAGCAGATGATTTTCAACATATATATCCTAATGCATCAAAAATTATTACAAAAAATATCTATGTGGATGACTGCCTATAACAGGAGCAGATTCTCTTGAGGAAGCCAAGTTGCTTCTCAATGAAACAATAAAATTATTAAGTCAAGGAAATTTTAATTTAACCAAATTTTGTTCAAATGATCCACGCATTCTAGAAAATATTCCAATGCAAGATCGAGAAAGAATGTTAACAATCTATCAGTCGGAGGTCATTAAAACCCTTGGTTTGGTTTGGGACCCAATTGAAGACACATTCAAATTTTGCTACAAGTACAATGCACCCAATGATTTAAAGATTACCAAACGCCGCGTTCTTGCCGACTTGGGAAAATTCTTCGATCCCTTGGGATTGATAGGCCCAGCCATATTACTAGGAAAAATATTTTTACAAGAACTTTGGAAATCTAAGATATTGTGGGATGAGAATCTGCCTCAAGAACAGGCTTATAAGTGGGTAAACTATTTATCAGAATTTTCTTCTTTGTGTGAAATTAATATCCCACGCCTTATCTTAATAGACTCAGCTACGAAATTAGAAGTGCATGCATTTTCCGATAGTAGTGAAAGCGCATATGGCGCATGCATTTACTTAAAATCTATTGATAATGAAGGGAAAGTTTTTGTTCAATTGTTATGTTCAAAATCTCGTGTCGTTCCCTTAAAGGCGACAACTATAGCTCGGTTAGAGCTTCAGGCGGCTGTCCTAATGGTGGAATTAGTGCAAAAAATCCTTCCAATAATCAGTAGGACGATCACATCAGTCAGTTATTACACCGACTCTACAACGGTTTTAACATGGGTAAAGGCACCTTCCTATACTTGGGAGACATATATAGCAAATCGTGTAGCAAAAATCCAATCTAAATCAGATTTGAATCATTGGAATTATGTAAAGGGAGTATTAAATCCAGCAGATCTTATATCGCGTGGGTTAGGAATGCCCAATCTTGTAAGATCAACCATTTGGTTCAATGGCCCTGAGTTTTTAAGACAAACTTCAAGTATACAAATGGAGTATTCGATTCCAGAAGAAATCTCTGGGCATCGAAGGCCAAAGACAGTGCTAAATATGTCAATCCAAAATGATATAATAAATTCAATCAACCATAAAAACTCGTTTTTTACACTGCAGAAAATTTTTGCACATTGCTATAGATTCATGATGAATTTTAATATTCGCTGCAAAGGAAACAGAAGAACTGGTTCTTTAACCGCGGAAGAAATCCAGAAAGGAACGCATTTGTTATGGAGGATTGTTCAATTAAGTGTTTTTCCCGAAGAGTATAAGGCACTTCAGGCAGGGAAACCTCTCCGCAATACCTCTAGCATAATTTCGTTAAGCCCATATTTTGATAAAACAACAATGTTAATACATGTGGGTGGAAGACTTAAAAATGCTGAAATTCCTTCCCAAGCAAAAAATCAAATATTACTCCCAAAAAATAATATAGTTACCACATTACTCTTAGATCACTTACATAAAAAACATCTACACGTTTCCCATAGAACACTTGTATCTATCTCTCGGCAACAATTTTGGATTTTGAGTGTAGGAAGAGAAACACAAAAGGTACTTTCTAAATGCATCCAATGTTTCCGTGCGAAACCCAAATCCATAGATCAATTAATGGGTAATCTACCTAAGGAAAGAATCGTACCTTCTCGCCCATTCTATTATTCAGGGGTGGACTTTTGTGGGCCAATACGAACACATTATAATATTCGAGGGAAAACTCCAACAAAATCGTATCTTGCAGTATTTGTATGCTTTTCAACAAAAGCTATTCATATTGAAGTTGTATGCAACCTTACTACTGAATCATTTATTAACTGCTTGAAACGATTTATAGGAAGACGAGGTGTATGCCATACTATATTCTGTGACAATGCCACAAACTTTGTAGGGGCAAGAAACCAATTAAAAGATTTTCAAGATTTTCTTGATTCGTCTGAAACTCAATCATCGATTAATTCAAATTGTTTAAAAATGGGAATTAACTGGAAACACATTCCACCACGTTCTCCCCATTTCGGAGGCCTTTGGGAGGCCGCTGTTAAATCCGCAAAAACATTGTTGTTAAAATATTTAGGAGAAGCGTCTTTAACTTATGAAGAGCTTTCCACAGTTGTGATTCAAATTGAATCTATCTTGAATTCACGCCCACTTACACCTAACTCCTCAGATCCTAATGACATGCAGGCATTGACTCCCGGTCATTTTTTAATTGGTGCTCCGTTGACATCGCTTCCAGAACCTGACATAACTGATCATAACATCTCAAGATTAGACAAATTTCGTCAGATTCAGCATATTCAACAGCATTTTTGGCAAAGATGGTCAAATGAATACCTCCATCTTCTTCAACAGAAATTAAAGTGGAAGGTGGAATCCAAAAATCTAGAACCTGGAACAATGGTTGTTTTAAAAGATGCACACCAGCCTCCAATGAAATGGAAGCTCGGACGTGTAATCGAAGTTGTCAAGGGAACAGACGGATTAGTACGAGTGGCATATGTTAAGACTGAAACCGGCACATATCAACGAGCTGTTCAAAATCTTTGTCCCCTACCGATTGACCATAAAGAGCAGCAAAAGGATGCTGCACAAATCCCAATAAAAAAACAACCCCTGATGAGATTAAGAAGTGGGAGATACCTCCTTAACTCTTTAACATCATTATTATGCTTCATGTTGCTATTGTTTCCATTAGCTGCCTCTTCAGATACCGAACCAATAAGAATAACCCAATTTGACCATCCCACAGGGATTTATTTTGAAGATATAGGTAGTGCGAGCACCGTTAATAGTTTTTGGAACATTTATATATTTTATAATTTATCATCATATTGGCTAGAGCTAGGAGAAGTGAAAACTTATTTACAGAGAATGGATAATATTTGTTTAGATGAATTGAAAATTAATCCGTACTGTTTGCCTACAGTAACAGCTCTCAAACAAAGAGTTATAGCAATCGAATCAAACAATGACCTCATTCATAATTATCATACTTCTTACAATAAAAGGATAAGAATTGCTAGATCTCCTTTCGATTTTATAGGAAACGTGGCACATAGCTTATTTGGGGTATTGGATCAAGATGATGCTAAGGACATACAGCACCAAATCTCTTTGGTCAACCAAGATGAACAGCATCTCGTGCATCTCTTTAAAAAGCAGAGCTCAATCGCAGATTCAACCGTAAATCTGCTTAAACGAAATAATCTGCAACTCAGTCAGCAATATCAAGGTTTTAAAACCATGTTCGAAAAATCCTTAAACAGCATTGAAAAGCATCAAGAAATAATCGATGTCAGTCAGCGCTTTTCTGCATTAACTTCATATTTGATTTTGTCAATTTCAAACCTCGAAAGAGTGCAAGACACATTACTTGACGTTCTTCTTAGTCTTAATAATGTCAAAATGAATCCTCATTTTATTTCGCCGTCACAATTTACTAAACAGCTCCAAATTATTCGGAACAACATTCCATCCCATCTTAACATTCCGACAGCATCTGTATTAGATATTTTTAAGCTGTCATCTATTAAAGGACGAAGTCTTAATGACTCAATAGTATTTGAAATGATGATCCCTTTGGTTGATAACCAAGAATTTCAGCTTTTTAATTTAGTTCAGTTTCCTCTATTTCAAAATGATTCAAGTTTCATAATAGAATTATCATCCCCTTATTTAGCAGTCACTGCAACAAGAGATAGGTATTTTGAATTAACAGAAAATCAGCTATCATCATGCCACTTCCTCTCAACGAAAAATTTTGTCTGTAACCAACAACTACCAACAATGATTCATCGAGACAGCGGTATAAGTTGTGAAGTCTCGCTTCTGAATCATTTGAGTAGTGCTTTAAGTCACTGTTGTTTAACGAGATCCATCTCTCAAGATCGATGGGTAAGCCTAAGAAGTTCCAATACTTGGATATTTGCTCTTAAGGAGGCTGTAACTGGTTTATTGGTGTGTGAAGGAATAACAAAAAGTCTTACCCTAAGTGACAGTGGTTTTATAGAATTTTTGATACCATGTATTTTAAAACTTCCACACATAGTGATAAATGGTCGAGTCTTTAGCAATACCACCTTAAAAAACTCATTTGTTCCCTCTATTAAAATTTCTGAGTCAATTAAAGGTAAAATTCCGATGAAAAATATGAACATCATAACATCCCCGAGCAATGAGACTAATTTTAAAGAGATAGAAGATTTAAAAGGCAAAATTAGTGAAGTTGATAAAGACCTAGATAATGATACCTGGGTAAATTCTATAAATACGCACGATTACCATCATTATAGCATGAGCTTCATATTATTCCTTACAATGATTGGCTTCATTATTTTTTATTTTATTAAAAAAAGAAAACCCAAACCACTTCCTAGAAGAAGCGCTCCTCGTTTTGAAATAGACACACAATTTTAAATTTTTTTGAGGGATTAGATCCCTCAAAGGGGGGGAGTATGTTAAGTAAACATTTTTAGTATCATTTTAAGTAACCATATGACCAATAGTATTATCACATTGCATTGTTGCTGACACGATGGGAAATGATTTCTTACCAGTTCCCACTGAGTGTTCTTTTTAAGTATAATTATGTATTTTTTTGTATTCTATCACCCATTTTTACCTTTCCTACCATATCATATTTCCACCCAACTCCTACTTCTGCGTGAGACCAGACGAAATAAGATCATTTAATAAAAGTTCAATGTTTAGTCTCACGCGCTGAGTGTTCATTATGCTGACTTGTCATTTTTGGCAAAGTACCTTTAAATGATCGGCATAATGGGCACTCGCTGTCCAACCACTTTCAAGTGAACATCAAATAAAAATTGTAATCAATAATAATAAAAAAAAGGTGTTTGTATTTTCAAGGTTCTAAAGTTTAAAGAACACACACATTTAGCTGTTTATGATATTTTTTTTTGTGCAACGCCTTTTAGAGGTTGAAACTGAAGTTGTCATAGTTATAACGCGGCATATTGATAAGCGAAAGTGGTCTGAGAAATGAGGTTTAAGTTAGATAGGCAAATATATGTTTAGTAGGTATACATGAGTGTTTTGGACATGTGCGCCAAGTTTTTTTCTTTAAAAATGTTGGATATACATTTTTAGTTGCCGGTGTTTATTTTTGCATTGTTTTGTTTATTTATTTTTTTTTTCAAAGATTGTATGTTTTGCCAATTAAGGCTGACAATAAACGATTTATTAATCAGAAAAAGTGAAACTTGCATTCATTATTTAAACGACTTGACACAATGGGCTAATTAATTGTAAATATGGAATGATTTTCTTGGCTTTAAACGGTTAAACAATTTATTCTTTTATTAAAAAAAAAAAGATTTTAACGATTTCAGCGATTGTTAATTTAAAATTGGTAAGAGATATTATAATATATTTTCCGTTTGTTTTTCAAAGATTTTATGAACACCGACGATTAAATTTGGCAAAGGTGAGCTATTTAAAAAACCATTATATGTCGAATGGGGGTGGTTGTTTAAATTATGCTTTTTTGACGAAGATGAAAACATTTCAAAAGGAAAATCTTTTTCTTTTAAATCTAAAAAACCATGCTTTATGTAGAATTAACACTAAAAAATTTGTATTTACCTTATTCAGATAAAAATGTTTAATTCAAGTCTTTTGAAAACGAAATCATTTCAAATCGAAATGAAAAATTGTAAAGGGTTGAAATCGAGTTATTTAAAAAAATCTTGCTTGCTTTAGTATTTAATTGCTTATGGAAATTCGAACTTGTTTAACAACTTCTAATAAGTTGTTTAAATACTATTAAAGAAACTTAATCGAAAATAGCTTGTTTTTCGGATAAGCTTTGGTTAATGAACTTAAAGAAGCTTAACAGAAAATACCAAGTATTGTATTTGATTTTTGGTTTTGAAATGGAATAATCTAGCTCGGACTTTTTTAAATTTTTATCTGAATAATCTAGTGCAGACATTTCTCCTATTTGAAGTGATTAAGTTTTTTATTTTGCTAATAAATATTCTAAGATAGCCGAGTGGATAGAGTGGTGAAATAATAGCAAACACATCAAATGTTATATTATACAGGATTTCAGATTAAAAGATAAAATTCATAATATAAAATCAAACCAAAACCAATTAAAAAAGATAATTCTTTTTTGTTTTTGTTGTTGTTTTTATAATTTCGATAAGACTTGTATTAAAGAGCTATATGTCAAATCTCAAAGCTTCGGTAGAACTTCGGTAAAGCTTCGTTTAAGCTTCTAATAGACCTTATAAGGACATTGTTATAAACTTTACTGAAGTTAAAATAAGCTGAAATGAAGCTTCCGTAATACCTTTACCGAAGAAATGTTAGTTGGGTTTACTTATCTTAAATTGATATTGAAATTAAATCAAGTATTTTCATTTTTCAATTAATTTAACATACATAATATTATAAATAGCACCTTTTATATTAGCTTTTTTAGCTGAGTAATTCATAAAGTTATGAGTCACAGTGTCACACACTTTACGATGGAAACGGTATGATTCATGGAAATATTTTGATCTTTTTGATATTCTTGATCTGATATCTTAGTTCGTTTTCAAGACCAAGACAAAAAAAACTAACTCAAACCCACATTCAAAAAGGAAAATTATTAAAGTTTTTCGGCTGCAAACCAAGAAAACCAAAATTAACAAAAGACCCAATCATGCCTATTGCCAATATATCGCGTAGTTTTTTCGACAGCTCTCATCGTGTCGTTTTTCAACATTTTTGACGCGAAAAATCTATAATAGATTTTTAAACGATTAAAAGGAATATAGATATCTGTCAAACTCAAATGAAATTCGTTTATTTTCGTCGTAAAATCTACATATTAAACTTATAATCTTTTTATTATGTCGTTTGTTAGAAACTAATACCAACAGTTTTGAGGATATCATTCAACAAATAATGTCATTGCAAGTTGTCAAAATTAAATAAATCTTCGGTTTCTGATTAAAGTTGCTTGTTTGAAGTTTCAAAATAATATGCACTCACTGCATTGTATCAAAGGATTTTTAAAATGGTACCTATGTATAAAAGGGAAACTGCCTTCCCAGTAACGTCCTTAAAATTCACAAATTTGGAAAAAAAATCTGAATTTTTGATAGTCAAGGATATAAATTTCGGAAGCAAATAGAGAATTGGCAATCCCAATGAAAAGGGTCGATTATCTACCAATACTTTCCTGATTTCACGTTGTCAATTTGTAGCACGTCTCAATGATTTCATTTTCAAATCTTCCCTCGAAAAAAAAAAAAATTTAGATTACAAGACAATTTTAAAAATTAGATCCGCCACTTAATTATAACTAAGCTTTTCATATATGAATCTACGTACATATACCTACTTTATAATCATTAATCTAAATCTATTTTCTTCTTAAAATAATGAATGACACAATCGACTATAATTAATCGAAATGACATACTTCTTCCAATTACATTTAAAACCGACAATCATATGTGAGTAGACAATATGTAATATCTAATATATATAAACAAATTCTTGACATTCCATCATTTTGTTTCACACGAACACATCTTGATTGACACATCATTTATAAGTTTCAAATAAAATGCCATGATTTGAATTCCAACAAACATCAACTCAATCGATTACTCTTCCTTAATAAAAAACAAACACTATACTTTGTTCTCATGACATTTTCTTGTGATTGTGACAAGTAGAGAAGTGAAAATCATTGCATATAAGAGTATTATAGTGATGTAAAAAAGTCAAGTAAACAAACAGTTTCGTTGAACGTTGAAGCTTCTATATTACACTACACAAAACACATACGTCAACAATAAATTGTTAGCAATTCCAATTCACACCGTGAGTTTGTTGTGAACATGCAAAAGTAATAGTTTTTTTTTCCATTTTCTTACCCAAATGATGAAAAATGCATTTTGATCGTTTTATTTTCTTATCATTGGGTGAAATGTATGTTTTTTTTTAATTTCTAAAAAAAAAACACTTTAAACCCCCCAGTGTGTTCATCGTAAAATAACGGTGGTAAGAAATGTCGGCAATACTTTTAGTACAATTCAACTCTATATACTAGGGAGTTTTAGATAAGGGTAAGTTCAAGATTTTTTAAAAAATAGGAAAGTTTCATTCATCAACTGTGACACATTGATATACTTAATATTTAATGTGTGTAGGTGAATTCTGTGTTGATTAATCCACTTTTTTCTATTTCTAGTAATTTGATTAAACGTTTCGACTTCCGACACATACATAGAACTCGTAGCGGGTGTAACATTAACGTATCCTTTGACTTTGATGGATGCACCAAAAAATGTGACTTACAATAGGGAAGTAAGCGAATCTGTCAAACTAAAATCTGACAGCTCCCACTTTGATGAACATGACAGATACAAATTTTAAATTTAATAAAACATGGTTTTTTAATTACTTTTCGTATGAATTTATTAGATGTATGTATGCACCTATTAATCTAACTATTGCTGACTGTTTAAAGACCATTTAAATTTCAAAACTCATAAGTACGTTCATTTCAAACTTTTATAGTTTTTTTTTTATTTGTTTAAATGATAAAAAAATAAATCAAATAATAAATCAAGCATTTAGGAATATTGTTCCTTATTTTATTTATAACCTTAATAACTTTATCCGACGATTTTAGTGATTATCTTTTTATTTCAAAATCGAAAAATATTAACTTCCTTTCATCCATATATCCAGTGAACGAAAATAAACGCACCTTTTGGCAGGTTTTCATAACGGATTAAAGTTGTTTGGTTGAAATCAACGCCTTGGCCACACCGGAAAGGTATTCGGTAGCGTTAAGACTTCTAAATATTATTTTCGTTAAAAGGAACAATAGAATCTGCCAAAGCCAAAACTTGCAACCCCCCACTTTGATGAACATGCGACAGATACAAATTTTAAATTTAATAAAACATTGGTTTTAAATTAATTTTCGTATGAGTTTATTGGCGAAGTTGTTGCTGACTGTTTAAAGGCTCTTGTTAAATTGATTTTTTTTCACTAAAAAAATAACTTAACAGTTTTCATAAATACTTTCTAATAGAAAAACAAATGTCAGTTTTATCAAAATAGAGACAGTTTGACGTTTGAGCACTTCTTGCTTAAACCCCTATTCAAAATATAGGAGGATACAAGAGCACATTTCAAGGTATTGGTGATAACTGAATTCAACCACAACCACAGTGGCACAAGTCGAAACTCGACGATTTTCAGCCAGGAGAGTTTTTGAAAGTTTTTCAATAACAGAGTAATGAAAACTGACAACGAGAATTTTAAAAAGCGAAAACTAAAACCGTAACTTTCTGACTAATGCCAATTTGCTGTAAAAGCGACAATATGCATAATTAGATAGTGCATTGAGAAAAAAATTTGACACATTTTGAATCACTTTAAAAATGTGACTGAGTTATCAGTTATAACAGAATTAAAAGGTTCACTTCGTTAACATGACGTATTGAAGCGGGCTTGAACTACGTTTCCCCCTCCCCTACTTTGTTTTGCTAGACACACTTTTTACGAGCCGATTTTTCCGCACAACAAATCGACCATTGAAAAGTCGGCATTACACAAAATTATTTTACGCTTCAGTAGCTTCTAAGGATTTTAAGTTCTTAAAGGTTTAGCTACATTTGCCACTTTTTGCAAAATTACAAAAGTAAAAATATTTTTTTCCCACTAGGGCATATGTTCCTGAAAATAGCGTATACAAATAGTTTTAAAACAAAATCTAAACTTTCTTTGTCATTCTTGTAAATTTCCTAGTCGAAAAAAATACTATTATCAAAAAAGCTTGAAAATGTTCACTTTTGCACTCACTTTTTTGGCCTTAAAAAAACCTAGTTTAAGCTGGCAACATTTATTCATTAATTCAAAGATGAATGAAGATGGTAACACTGCTTGGGAATTTAATAGGGCTTTTAAGCAAGAATTTCTCAAACGTCAAACTGTCCACATTGATGAAACTGACATTTGTTTTTCTATTATAAAGAATCTGTGGGAACAATAAAGTTTTGTTTTTTTAACAAAAAAATCAGTTAAACAAGAGTCTTTAAACAGTCAGCAAACAATTTAGCTAATAAATTCGTACGAAAATTAATTAAAAACCCGTGTTTTATAAAGGAAGTTGTCAGATTTGCCTTTGACAGATTCGTTTACATCCCTATTTGCGTATGTTTAGCAGACTTCAAAAAGTGAGAATGTTTAAAAAATTAATGCCATCTTCTTATCGATTCAAAAAAACTGTTATACTTTGTATAGAATTCACTAAATTATATTATTATATTATAGAAATCATTGATGTCAACGCACTTATCTCTTTAAAACACTGGAAAGTGGGTAGATTCGTATAAAAATGTTGACAACAATTGAATTACTGTTATAATCAGTTCAACTCTTTTCTTCTTTTGAGAAAAGTGAGATAGATTCGTGTTTTTTAGCCGTACTATTTGTCTATCTTTTTTCTGTATATAGAGCGATATAGCATTGTGCACAGGTACAGCTAATGCCAGTTTAAACTGAAGCAGGTAGACTGTTATACTTTGTAGGGACTCCAATATCCAGTGTTTTAAAGGTTTCGCATTTTATTTACACGAATAACACTGGTAAACAAAATTAAACTTTTTTTTTGTTGCCGAAACAAAAATATACTTTTCTGAAGGTTTTCGGTGTGCTGAACTCGAATCTGAAGTCAAAAAAAATTAATCAGCTCCCGTTTTTGAAATATTACCGTTAGAAAATGCAGTACTTCGGACCTTATTCTTTTATATAAGGAAAATTTTTTGAGCGTATTTAGTAACGGTTTTCATAAGTACTATTTACCACCTTTTTAAATCTGTTTAAATCTTTCCGATATCTTTTTTACTGCCCGAGATATCCTAAGTTGTTTGGTATTTTTATAAATTTTATAACGTCATTATCTTTTATATGATATATGAAGCCAAACCCACTTACTTCAGTTTGAGATATCTCGGGCAATATAAAAGATATTGAAAAGATTTGAACAGGTGTCGAAAGATGGAAAACAGTTCTTATAGAAACCGTTACTAAATATGCTAAAACAATTTTCTTTATACAAAAGAAGAAGGTCCGAAGAAATTAAAAAAACGTATTTTTGCATTTTCTAACGGTAATATCTCAAAAATGGGAGCTGATTAGTTGTTTCTGACTTCGGATTCGAGTTTAGCATACCAAAAACCTTCAGAAAAGTATATTTTTGTTTCGGCAACAAAACCCTTGTAAACCAGTGTAATTAATTAAAATTTTGACATTTATTTCTTAATCGCATTGAAAGGCAATAAACGTTAAAATTCTTGGCAAAAAATACTGGCAATGTTGTCACTCGTATAAACGAAACAATTGCCTTTTCAATCAAAATCAATTGATGTTCAAACTAAAATTGAGCTTAAAAATAAACACATGATTTTATTTTTGCGGAAAATCACTTTTTGAGAGTTCCTTTATTTAGCCTTCAATGTCACACCTTTTACCCAGAACAAACAAGAAAACACGTCCAAGTCGTGCATTAATTTTGTTGTATAAGGATTGAATAGACTGAAAACTGTTAGAGTGAAAGAGAAGTAAAACAAAAGAAGACAACATCCGCAGTATAGTAACTCATCTTTTATGTCCTTTTTTGTATCTTCCCTCCTTCTCCTCATAGCTCTTTGCCTTTTTCACGTCATTGCTTTTTTTTTTCCTGCGGGCTATTTCTAAAATACGGTAAAATGAAGAAAGAAAAAAAAAATCCCAAAGACAAGTCATGCAAGTAGAATTTTAATTTCATTTCTTTGTTTTTACTTTATTATTTTTTTTTTCTTTTCTTTTGAAACAAACAACACTAAACACAGCGCGGAACCTGAGGCTCCATCAGGATATGTTGTGTGTTAGTGTTGTTGTTGTAGTATAGTTAGTTCTTCAAAAAGGATATTTCCCAACACCCACCCAACTGACGACGGCATCTCCCCATCATTACCAGCACTTTTGAGGTATGCATTTCGAACGAATCCTAGAAATAAGGGTCGAAGCGAAGTCGAATAGAAAATTCTATGTACTGTAAAACCATGTAGTCCAGTCAAGTTATACTTTTGCTGAGAAATAATTCGCAACTGCAATTCGTACCTAAAATATGAAAGTACACTAGTACAGGAACTAAACCCCCCATTTTCCGAACAAATGTCTGGACGACTTTGGCCGCCATTTTGTTTTGAACAGTTTTGCGACTATCGCTTGTAGTTCGGCTAGTTTTGGTGTTAGAGAAAAATGTTATGAGACAAACTTGTAGTAAATTTTATTTCCCACAAAATATATTTTATAACTTTTTACTCTAAAACCCACCATTTAGGAATTATAATGATTTTCGTAAAATGCTATGCTCACTTTTTTTTTATATGCACCATAACTTTTTATTTTAAACTTTTATCAAAAAATTGTTGTTATAAAAATTGAAGAACTATTAATTAACTATGTTTTTCTCATATAAGGTTTTTTTCTCCGACGTACCGTTCCCTCACTAGAACGAAAAATCAATAAAAAAAATTAGAAAAAACAGGGTGAGGGGAGAGCACGATAACTATGGCGCTGAGATTTGATAACTGTATTTTGTAGAAGGGTTCAATACAAGTATTTTTTACTTTGGGAGGGGGGGTCTATCTAACCCTGTTTAGGCGGGAGGGGAAATTTTCTAAAAAACAACCTAATATTTAAAAAAAATATTAAAAAACAACGGCAACACTAAGAGTTATGAAGGATATTTTTTTCAAAAGCCACAATTAAACGCTTTATTTTAATTTTTAAATAGTGTTTTTAAAATTAATAGTTTTTAAAAAAATCGATCTCAAAGTTAAAATTAGCGAGACAAATTAAAAAAAAACACATTCAATACTATTTTTGTCAGGACCATTAATTTCAATACAAATTAACTATTACAATAAAACTACCTTCGCTGATTTTCTAAGCCTTCTTGTTTTTAAGAAAATTGAAAAATGAAACAAAAAAAAAAAAACATATTAACAATTTTTTATTTTGTTTTGCTGTTTTGATAACTTTGGTACCTACTAACAATATCATAAACAAAAAAGATCTTATGTATTTATTACATATAGAGTTAGTTGAGAGCTTTATGCGTTAAAAAAAAAACATTTTACGCTCACCACAGAGATTCTGAGAACTCGCAAAGCAGGGCAGGCAAGGTACTTTTGAGTTAAAAAACTGTTGACATTGGCGCCTACCTGACGACTTTTCGTACCCTTAGTGGAGCAGAAAATTGCCAACTTTTTTGTTGATGGCCAAAGTTATCAAAATAGCAAAAAAAAAAAAAATAAGTGAACATCTGATAAAAAAGTATTTTTTTTTTAATTTTCTCAAAAACTAGAAGTCATGAAATATACGGTTTTCAGTGTTTGACAGAAAATCAGCCAAGGTAGTTTTATTGTACCTAATAGTAAATTTTGTATTGAAATTAATGGTCATGACAAAAATAGTATTGAATGTGTTTTTTTTTTTAATTTGTTTCGCTAATTTTAACTTTGAGATCGATTATTTCAAAAACTATTAATTTTAAAAACACTATTTAAAAATTAAAATAAAGCGTTTAATTGTGGCTTTTGAAAAAAATATCCTTCATAACTCTTAGTGTTGCCGTTAATTTTTAATATTTTTTTTAAATATTAGGTTGTTTTTTAGAAAATTTCCCCTCCCGCCTAAACAGGGTTAGATAGACCCCCCCCTCCCAAAGTAAAAAATACTTGTATTGAACCCTTCTACAAAATACAGTTATCAAATCTCAGCGCCATAGTTATCGTGCTCTCCCCTCACAATGTTTTTTCTAATTTTTTTTATTGATTTTTCGTTCTAGTGAGGGAACGGTACGTCGGAGAAAAAAACCTTATATGAGAAAAACATAGTTAATTAATAGTTCTTCAATTTTTATAACAACAATTTTTTGATAAAAGTTTAAAATAAAAAGTTATGGTGCATATAAAAAAAAAGTGAGCATAGCATTTTACGAAAATCATTATAATTCCTAAATGGTGGGTTTTAGAGTAAAAAGTTATAAAATATATTTTGTGGGAAATAAAATTTACTACAAGTTTGTCTCATAACATTTTTCTCTAACACCAAAACTAGCCGAACTACAAGCGATAGTCGCAAAACTGTTCAAAACAAAATGGCGGCCAAAGTCGTCCAGACATTTGTTCGGAAAATGGGGGGTTTAGTTCCTGTACTAGTGTACTTTCATATTTTAGGTACGAATTGCAGTTGCGAATTATTTCTCAGACCTCCATACAACCAAATATAATTTGACTGGACTAATGGTGGATTGTGGATGTTGTTGTTAGTAGCTGGATGTTAGATGCATGCTTTGGTCTCGTTTCGGTTTGTTGTGTTTCTTCCGATTGCTTCTTAGTTTTTTTTGTTATTTTTGTTTTGTTTTTCTATTATTCTTGTTGTTGTTATCACTAAGTATTCGGGAAATAAGAGCACAACCTACTTTGGGAGCAAGGACCTGTTTTGGTTTTTTTTTGTGATTTTTATCATCTACTCTACTGTAGAATCCTTTCTTTTCTTCAATTTCACGAATGAGAAACGAACGTTTTTGAATGGTTTGACTTGAAAATTAGCAATGACTATGAGTTTTTTTTTTATTCATTTGCTGAATGGAAAAGGAAAGAGAAATCTACAAAAAAAAGGTTGTAAAAATAATGATGTGTCTGCAGAAAGAAGATTGGTAATTAACAAAAAGATCGTTTTTAAGTTAACAGATAAAGGTTTTTGTTTTTGTTTTAAAATGAAATGAGAAAAGGTTGCAAAGAGATTGGCAATTATTTTGTCGACAGTTGCATTTTTACAACCTTTGTACATATGTTTGTATTCCTTTATTTTGTGTAATCTAGTAGCTAAATTTTATTGGTAACCCAGTTCCGATTTTTTGTTTGTTATCTTTTGTTGAAAAAATTGACTGCTCGACTAAGAAATTACCTTATCTGTAGCAATAATTTCTTTACCGGTTTTTCTATTTTTTTTTTCTTGAATAAATTTTAACAACGATTTATTTAAATTTGTAATAAAAACGAAAGGACCACATTTACAAATGAAAAGCGTAGATAAATATCACAAAGAAAATTAAAACAACGATATAAATAGAAATACATTAAATACTTACAGCCTTATTCATTTGAATCCACTAATCGGGTGAATGCTTATGCACTGCATAAGGATTTATGTAGTCACTATACAACTTTGCATTAATCGTTATTCATAAAAAAATTATCGCTTCATTATAGTTATAACGAGTTTATCTCAAAATAAAATGCACGACTGGGTCGCACGAACTTGCTCTTAGAGTTAAAGTTGCTTAAATTTATAAGACTTTTTATATAGAAATTTGGAAAAAAAATAAAATTCGTTAAAAAAAAAAAAAAAAAATAAAATAAAATCTGAAATCAAATTGCCCTCCAAAACAAGTATGCAGTTTTGATTGATATATTAAGATACATTTTTAGAAAAAAAATTTTCAAAATCGCATCCCTTCAAAATAAATAATTTTTTGGAAAAAAAGTTTTAAAATAAAATTGGTATGCCATTTTGTAGAAATCACTAATCAACATCTAAAAACAAAATTTCAAAAAAATTCAATGTCCCGTTTTCGAAAATTTGATTTTTAAAAAATCCAAAAATTATTTTTTTTTGGAAATTTTATTTTTGATTTATATTTAAATTATATAAATGCTTCTTCAAAAAAAGTTTCGTTGAAATCGAATAAGCAGTTTCGGAGATAATCGGATTTAAAAAAACGGTTCTATGGCAGGTACCGTTAATAATGATTTTCGAACAAAAAATTTTTCATTAAAAGATAGACCTTAGCTTAGAAATATCATTTGAATTTTTTAAACAAAATCGTTGGAGCTGTTTTCGAGATATTTCAATTTTACTAAAATCGGTATATGACAAGTACCGTTATTTTTGGTCCAAAAAAATTAATTCCAAAAACCCCTGTGGAGAGTCGCCAAATAACGCTACATACCAAATTTGACATTAATTGGTTCATCCGTTTGGGCTGTAGCTGCTTATACAAACAGACAGACAGACAGACGGACTTCCGGGACCCACTTTTTTGGCATTGTCTACCATCGTAATGTCATGGAAAAATGTTATCTCAACTTTTTTTTTGTACGAATGCATAACTTGATATGTACCTATATCGCAAGTAAAAATTACACAAGAGGGGAATTTTTTTACATTTCGGCCATGGAGAAGACATATTGACCTTGTTTCCAGTTTATCTCGTTGAAGAAGCAATCTTTTTTCTTGAAACTTGGTACGCCTTAGGAGCTCATGATAAAGTTGATTCTAGAAGTTTCTCAAAAAAACTAATTAAACGTAGCCAAATTATTCACAGATAAAGCGGTAAAGGAGAAGACGCGTACAAGTCTTCTCCGTTACCGTCTTTGTCTAAAAATAATTTAGCTATTTTGAATTAGTTTTTCTTGAAACTTCTAGAACTTCAACTTTATCATGAGCCCTTTAAACCAAGTTTCAAGAAAAAAGATTGCTTCTTCAACGAGACAAACTGGATAATAAGCGTGAAAATTTTAATAACAAACTCAAAGAGCTTCCTTATATTTTTTTATTGAGTTTTTATACAAATTAAAATTTTGAAGGAGTGAGGTGCATAAGTAAAAGTATGAAAAATAATTGTGCAGTTTGTGATAACAGGATCAACTTCATTTTAAGATACTGGGCCACGCATATGTGTTTAAGTGTCACACCCATAACGGTGTTAAGATACAATATTTAAAATAATTTTTCATTTTTTATGTCTAATGTTAGCATTAAGAAAGAATAAACATGCTAACACTAACGACAATTTAATTTCTTATCAATAATCAAGTGTTTTAAACGGTCACACCCGTAACATAAACCAAATGTAATTTAAAATACTCATACATGTTATCATAAAACACGCTATGCATTTTACTCAATGGTCATGTCGAATTTTATTGGGTGAATACAATACCTACAAACATTGTACAGAAAACTTTAAATTTTGAAATTCCAAAATCTAGAAAAGCCAAAATTCCATAAGTTTCCAAAAATCCATAAGTCCACAAGTTCATAACTGTCAAAATTCGGAAGTACAACAAACTTGTTAAGAAGCAATAAGTATAATAATTAAAATTATGAACGTTAGCAAATATTATTTAAATTTTTCAAAACTTTTTAGTTACATTTGCATTTTTATTTAATTTCTGATAAATATACTCAAAATTAAAGAATGGAACAAATTGCTTTTTGGATCACGTTTAAATAGTATCACTTAACATAATATCACTTTCCTAACAATCCACATATTACGTTTAAAATTTTTTATGAATAAATTCAGACATTTCATATTAGTTACTGTACAACAAACTCGCCATCTTTTCCACGAATAATACACGTTGACCTTGTATTTAAAAAAAAAAATACCTTAAATGGTTGTACCTTTTAATTATTTTTCCAGATAAATTCGATGTTGTGTTTTTGATGTAAAACAATTTACATAAAATAATATTTAAAAAATACAACCTGACTTCACCCGAACAAATTGTCCTCTGTAAAAAGAATCTACGATTTCCTGACATTAAGGCTAGGCGCACACATGCGATTTCAGTCGCACGATTATTTAGTCGCAAAAATGGATCACACGGATTTCAATGCCGGTGAACACACATGCTTCTAAAAAATAGCCGCGATTTAAAAATTGAAAATTGTCCCATTTTTTTGGCGACGCGATTGTCGCAAATTAAAATGGAACAAATGGAACAGTATAGTTGTGCACACACTTGCGACTAAACTGAAAACGACTAAAAAGTAGCAGTCGCAAAGAGGCCAAATCATGCGCACACATGCGATTTTCCACCACTCGATTTTTTAGACGCAAGAAATGAAACACATTATTTTAAATGAGAGCGCACAGATATGCGATTTTAAAATCGCATTTTTTTTAAAAATGGATCTGGTTCTATTTTTGGTGCTTCTTTTTAGTCGCACATAAAGATATATCAAATAGAAAATAATTCACCTGCGTGGATTTGCGACCCTTGGAAAATTTAGTTTCAGTTTAATAATGGATTTTACCAGAAAGTGTTGTTTAGTGGCTCTTTTGTTGCGACTAAAATCAAAGCAAAAACGTAAAAGAAAGTACTGGGTTCACCCTCTTCTAAGCGATAGGATTATGAAAGGACAGTTTCATAAAATTAATAAGAATCTAAGAGAACATCCTCAGAAGTTTACCCAGTATTATAGAATGAGTAAACAATGCTTTGATAAAATATTGGTACTTGTGGAACCGAAAATAAGGTGCAAAAATACACATTGGAGAGAATCTATTTCGCCCGAAGAACGTTTATCTGTAAGTTAACAGAGGTAAACATTTTAAAAATAAATTGCGGTAATTTGAGTACACTTAGGAGCAAAAAAATGGAATCAAACTTTGCGTTCTGTAAAAACGATAATAATATAATTGATCGTGAAGTAATTGACATATTAACATAAAAATGTTAATGGTACCATTGAAACGCTTGAAACGAAGGCTTTAAGTTAATGCTTAGAACTTAAAAACCAGTTCTTTGGTTCAATCCAACCAATATAAATGAAAAGTATGTGAAGAAAAATAGATTGAAATTGAAACAGAGAGTGGAAAACATTAACATTAAAAAAAAACTAAAATTGACAGATATCGCTAACACTATTGTATGAATTTTTATGTTTTTACCAACAATTCAAAGTAAAAAATACGCAAGCTTTAAAATGAGACCATGAATTAAAATGAGACTTTGAATAAAAATATTTTATCCATTGCAATTTTTTTGTTTTTAATATATATAATTTATTTGATTCTGTTTTTTGCTCCTTAGTGTAGATTTGAACATCAAGTAACATCTGGTCCTTTTGATCTTAAGATGATGCATTTTTGTTTATCAAAAAACGGTCATGTATTTTGATCAAACACTATGTTTTTTCTTGCGACTAAATAATAGCGCGATTTTTTAGTCGCAAGTGTGTGCACGGTAATTTAATGTTGCGACTGCGATTTTTTAGTAGCAACGACTGAAAATCGCATGTGTGCGCCTAGCCTAAGGGCAGCCAAGCTATACCAACAAAAAACCCCAATCACATAACATCCATCCCTTCAACGAAAAAAAAAAAAAAAAAAAACACGAAAATACTTTTTCGTAAACGATAATATTTTTGTGAAATGATATAAAACAAAAACATTTAGAGGGAATTAATTTCAGGTTTCTCCTTTACAGAAGAAAAAACATAAAAAAAATAATGAAAATTAATCAGCTGAAAGATTTATGGAGGAGAAAAGTGGCCAAGAAAAATTACAAAGTATGCTATTTTTATGTAAATGATTAGTCATAATAGATTTTTGTTTGTTTTTCTTTTGTTTTTCATTTATTTTTTTTTCCATTTAATTTGATTTAATGTTTTTGTATTTTTTGTTTAATATTAAATATATTTTTGAACTAATTGTCATTCTAATTAAGTGACAGATGGATATAAATTATTTTTACTTTTAGTTTTCATATTATGACTCATTTGATGACAAATAGGATATTTTTCAATAAAATGAAATTTTTCAGGAAAAACAAAAATGGCATCATCATTTTGAAATATCTTTATTTTTAAATGAATTCTCCTGATTTTGTTGGCATATGTATGTATGAAGCAGTGGAAGCGCAATCAGTTCTAGTATTGTCTGGGTTCTAGGAAATTGACAACATGTGCTCGTATAAGAATAAATGCAATTTAGTAGATTTATTTACTTACTAGGAAAAGGAAACACGTCTTATTTTAAAAATATATCTTGGATTGCATTAAATAAGTAAAGGCCATAGTTGTTTCATGCAATCGAACACATAATTTTATTTCTTCCTCAGCAATAAAGTGGAAACGGTTTTTAACAATATTTTTTAATGAAAATTCATTGAAACATTCTTTCTTATATGATGCATTATTTGTTGATTTTTTTAACTTCGGATCTAATAAAACCGTAATAAAAAGATTTTGAAAAGATTTCGAAAATCTTTTCGAATTCTTAAAACGTTTTTGGTAAAGCTAAGTTAGGAGTCTATATTTATTTTTGTGACTGACTGTACGTTAAGAACAATAGTCAAAAAATTACTGATTACATTTGAAACAATATACACGTACTTGCTCTAGCAGTTCAAAACACTTCTGTGTTATTTCACTTGTAGATTTTAAGAGCTGTCTCTAGATAAATTTAGGGCAAAATTTTGTTAAATGAAAATTTTGTTTTGTTATTTGACTTTTTTGAGAAAAACTTAAAATGCAGTTTTATTGCAATTGCTTTGTATATTACGCCTGCAAAGCTTAATCAAAATCATTAGAATCGTTTTCGAGATATTTGGTATAACTTGAAAAATTTGTATGGCAGGTACACTTTCTAAGTGAGATATAAAAAAACAAAAAAAAAAAAATGACTTTCAGAATTCTATAAAAATCATCTATACCAAATTTGAAGCAAATCCCCCTACTAACAATTTTGCTTCTATAATGCTTTACCGAAGCAACAATTGCATCTGTAAAACTTTATAGACCCAAAATTGTTTGTCGGGCCTTCCACGCGCTTAGGCTGTGGAAATGTGTACAAATGGACGCACGGGCGGAATTGCTATTTTTCAATATAGTTACACATACGCCACAGTGACCCGCAGTTAGGACGCAAACAAAGCAATTCAAATAAATTTATAGCTAAATTAACAATTACACTAGTTCACCTATGTCGACTATTAAAAAAAGTCAAAATTTTACATTTATGGGATGCTAAGATTTCGGAGTCGTTAAGCGAAAATGGGTTAAGTATTTTTTAACCACTAACCCACGCAGAAAAGAAATCATAAAATAGAACGGCGGATGTTGGCGGAACTTTATATCTATTTTCATACCTGATAGCAAAAAATACTGCGAAAATATTGTAGTACTAGTTTTTAGGTAACAAGGGCTACTCCTACTGTATAACTTTTTTGTTATTTTTTTCTTTTTTACCTGTCGTGAAAAAACAATTTAAACTCTCACCTTAAATGATTAAAATTAAAAAAGGAAATTGCTCAATTGAAAATAATTAATAATTAATATCTTTTTACATTTAAAGGCAAAAAAAAAAACTGGAAAATAAAAAAAAAACCCACAGGAAATCCACCTTATAAAAAAAAACACCTTTGAACAAAATCGCACAAAATAAAAGTCAATCCGACAAGCATTAACTTCTGACTTAGAATAAAAGTAACGAATCGAAATGGCATGGCGTGGTAAATATGGTTGTCACACGATGCAGTGCCTGACTTACTGAACTGAAATACATTACATTCGAAATAAATTTTTCCAGCAAAACTTTAAAAACGCTTGTGATAATAAAATCTAAAAATATAATTATGATATTGCCCCCAAAATGTGAAAAATGAAAATATCTAAATAAAAAAGCTCCTAGAAAGCAACCAGTGTGATTTTTAGGCTAGGTAAGTGAATCCAAATGCATTACATGATTTCTGATTTTCTTGTTACTAAACCCAAATTAATTTTTTGTGAAAAAAAGTGATCTTAATGTTTAAATTAAAAAATCAGAAAAAAATATTTTTGAAGTAAAAAAACTAGTTAAATTTTTTTTGAAAACGTATCAATGCATTTTTTATAACTTGTTTAATTTTATTTTCTTTTTAATGGAAAATGGCACACCTAATTTTTTTTTTCGAAAAATGTTTAAAAAAATTACATGCCTATTCATTTAATATTCAAAAACTAAACAAATACCTAGCAGCGTTAAAAATTAAAACAAGGAGTGGCATACAACCTTGCTGCTTGCTCCCCTCACTTTTAAATCCATTATTGGTTCCTATAAACGGATTTTGTCCTATTTATGTTCAGTAACATAACATACATAGATAGATCAAAACTCACTTCACTTCTGGATTTTATAGGTTTAAGACCATCACTCTTCACAGCCAATTTTCCTAAACATTTTTATACATATGTTTAAAAAATCAAAATTTTTCTAAGTGTTGCACACGGTAACTATATGGATCTAAATACGGTGAACAGTGGTTAATGAGTGTAGGAAGATAAAATAACCAAATTTATTCATCCAAAATAAAAATTCATATTCCCTTTATATCTGACCCTATTATACTGGGGAGATTTATGTAACTTAGCGGTGAATTCTATTCTAATATTTTATAAAAAAAATTGTAACACGCAAAAACTTCTTCTTTATAAGAACTCTGGTTAAATTCAAGTCACACTCACAGTTTGTTAAATTCTTTCAAAGTTTCGAAATTTAATATTTTTTACTCTTCGTCAACTCATTTAAAGTATCCTATTATGTTAAATAAAGTAGGCAGCTACAACACTACTTTACATATTTATTACTCCAGAAAGAATACTAATTAAATAACGCCCCACCCGCTCTCATTGAAATGTAAATAATATTTAAAATACCTTAGAAAAAACGACTTGTTTTTGTTTTGATTTTTTTCCAACAAGATTTTTGTATCACAATTCGATGTGTCACCAACCAGAATCCATGTGGATGTTGCTGTCGCCACTGCGTCGAGTCGAGTCGAGTTGAATCGAGTCGATGATCCACTTAAACAGAAATCCCACTTTACATTTTATTTTTCCTTAAAATAGCTGCTCCATGTGCAATCATAACAACCTGAACCCACACAAAGCAATACAACATTCAATAGCTTTTCCTTGGTTTAAGAATTGCCAACAAGAACAACAACAACTCATCTCCCGCCCGCCCACAGGAATCCAAAGACTGAACATTGACCTTAAATGGAGATAAAAATAAATTTATTTTTACTTCAATTGAATGGGGTCATCGCTAAGCAATTAAATTGATTGACCAGAAGTTCTGTCTTCACTTAAATTAATGTAATTATCAGATCCGACCAAAGACGATAATGTCTATAATTGACGAATATAAGTGCAATTTAATTTTTTAGAAATGACGAAGTCTTTTTCTCTGATGCATCAGATAACTGCCGGCGCTGGTAATAAAACGTTTGTTTAAGTGTTTTCCATTTTTTTTTAAATTGTTATTAACGGATAACGACCAATGGTAAACTCAAGTGGAAATACAAAAAAAAAAAAAAAGAAAAACTTAATAAACTCATATATGAAAGTCAAGAATTCAACATGACATAATTATATTGTGGGGAAAGAAAAGGGTTTCACGTGGGTTGAGGCTTTTATCTTATCGTTAAATGAGTTTATCTCATTTCTTAAACAAACATACAAAGTTCTTGAAAACACAGTTAGTTTACCTCGAATTTATTATTTTTATCAGAGGAAATCTTTTATATTTATATTTATTTATTTTTTTCTATTTGGAAAATACCTTTTGAGAGTCTTGATAAAAAGGAAATATAGCATGAAAGAATTTTTGATTTTAATATTAAATGAGAAGTTCGAAAAAAAAATATAATGTACAAACAAATAAAAGGAAAAAAAATATTTCAAAGGTAAATATTTGTACGAGTTGAGTAGGTATACATATGTATTTTATATAGCTGACTACCTCCGCAGGTAAATTTATGATTTATATAAAATTATTTATAAATTTCAAAGGAGGTTGTGTTCTAAGCTCTTTTTAGTACCTTATCTACCCAGATATACCACATAAATGTACGCTATTTGAAAGCTTAATGTACATGAAATGCCAAACGAGTATATTTTAAAAGAATTTAAAGAGTTTATTGGAAACATTTTTTTTGTTTGTGAAACATTTTATTCCCAAAAGTGTAAGGTTCCCAAGTGATGAAGAACAAAAGAAAGAAAAAGGTTCAGAAATAAAAAAAAAAGAAATGTTTAAAGTCAAGGCCAAACCTGGTTCATAAAGTTGAAAGAAAATCCATTTTCTTAGCATTGAATTTGGCAATTTATCATTTGTCAGTTGTTTATATTTTTTGAGAATTGCGATATGTACGAATAGTTAACATACTCCGCACAGTGGGGCCAGATTCTCTTTTTCGTTGCCAAATTCATAACTTTTGAACGTTTTGAGATGTTTTGTTTTTCTTGGTTTCCTCTAGAATTATTTGACGTTGAAATTAAGCTCGAGATAAAAAAATCAGACATGCCTTAACCACGATAAGAGAATGCCAAAAAAGTAGGTCCCGCAATTTTGCATATTAGTTATGCTCTTTTTTTTGCTTTTATTAAATTATTTTAAGCATATTTGTTTCCAATTGAGCAAGTTTTTTTTTTAATTTACCTAGATCATTTAAGGTGAGAGTTCAAAGTGTTTTTTTTTCACTTAAGCTGAAAATATGTAAAATTCTGACATTATTGAATGGTCAACAAATTGTTTGTGATTGTTAAGTCAGCTATAAATTTTTAATTTTAATCATTTTGTTGGAGTTCAAACTGCGGGTTGGAGTTCAAAAAAAATTTACAAAAATGTACATTTTGAGTTTTGACCGATTTTAAATTCTTCACGAAATCCATTTTAAAAATATTATTTTTTTTTTTAAATCAATTTTTAGAAAACGGGACAGTAAATTTTTTTGAATTTTGTTTTTATGTGTCGAATAACAACTTCTATTTTTTTTTGAAAAAGGTCTGAAAATTAAAAAAAAACTTCTAAAAATTTTACTCATAAAAGAATTTAAACGGCATATTATTCCTTTAGGAGGCCGAAACCACAAAAATAAATGTTTTTTATTTTTGTTTTATGAATTTATTCTTACAAAGATTTAACATAAGCCGTGTTTTATTGGTACTCATTATTTTACTGAGTAAACATTTTATGCTGTAAACAACAGCAATTGATTACTTTTATTCATTTATAAATTACCTTTTAGTTTAAGGGTCAAAAATGTATAGGTTTAGAACAAAATTTTCTCTGTAAACAAACAAATAAAAAACGTCTGTTTATCCTTAGCAATCATTTGTTGTTGTTTCCCGTAAAAAAAATTACTGAAACTGCTAATTCGATTTCAACGAAACTTTTTGTAAAGAAGCATTTATATATGTAGTTCAAATATAAACAAAAAATAAAATTTCGAAAAAAAATAATTTGAAAAATCTAATTTTCGAAAACGGGACATTGAATTTTTTTGAAATTTTGTTTCTAGATGTGTGATTAGTGATTTCTACAAAATGGTATACCAATTTTATTTTAAAACTTTTTTTCCAAAAAAATATTTATAAAAAATTAGTTTTTTAAAAAACGGCTCTAACGATTTTGAAAATTTTTTTTCTAAATATGCAACTTAATATATCAATCAAAACTGCATACTTGTTTTGAGGGGCAATTTGATTTCAAATTTTGTTTTATTTAAAAAAAAAAACGAATTTAATTTTTAAAAATTTTTTTTGTACCCATATAGTAGTCTTAAAAATGTAAGCAACTTGAACTCTAAGATCAAGTTCGTGCGACCCAATCGTGCATTTTATTTTATTTTGAGCAAGTACGTGCGATCCAGTCGTGCATTTTAATTCTTCATTCGAGGAATGAATTTGAATTTTGAAGAATCGAAGAGAGCACTTTATTGTAAATATCAATGATATTATTGTTGATTTTTCAAAAAAAATCGTCAAAATAAAGTGATAGGGAATGTGATTCCCTTTAAAAATTTGTAAATCAAGTTATTTCAATAATACATAGTTTTGGAAATAATCGATTTTAAAATCAAAATTTAAAAAAAAAAATAAGTTAAAAAAAAAAAAAACACATTGAATAGGTACTATTTATGTCAAGACAAACATAATGTTCCTATGCCTTCTAGTTTTAACATGAACAAAAGAATAAAAATTTGAACTTATTTGAAGCCAGAAATTACGTCATCAGAAATAGTGGGGATTGTCAAAGAAAACTTTAATTTAATCTGAGATTTAATACAATATGACATTAAACTATAATAGTAGTAAACTAAAACGGACATTGTAACAATGGGAAATAATTTATTGTAATATAACTAAGTCTGCTTGCATAAATTGACAGTTCCTTTCTTTTTTCTATGTCAGCTATATTTTTCATGCAAGAATACATAATTCATTTAATGTTCACTTTACACGATTACTAACTGAAAAAAAAAAAAAAATATTATTGCTTACAACCTTCACGGAATAATTTTCTTTTATTTCCTTTACACAGATGCGTTGTTCTACTTTTGTAATAATGTTTTCCACAATATGCTGCTGCTACTACTGCTGCAAAAAAAAATAATATGAAAATACATTAGAGAAGAAAATAAAATCATAGCAAAACATAGAAAAAAAAAATCATAATTTTTTTCTAGGTAAACCTAAGCACATAGAAGGCCAGACGGGCATAGGAAAACCACTCTTATTACCGCAGAAGCAAACATTTAATCGCATTATTTGTGGTTACACTTTCGTGCAATATCGATTGGTTTTGTAGTAAAAACAATGTGACGTGTGGCATAGAAATATATATGTATTATATGAACCTACTACATACGACCATAATTTTATTATTACCGGCAGAAAAGGTTAACACAAGTAACCCCCAATGGAAGAGCTTATTTTTATAAAATTAGGTCATGCAATATAATGTATGGCAGACAATATACCTATAAGAAGTTACACTACACGTAGTTAGAAGTAACTTGACAGCTGTCACCCTTTCCCACTTTGGCAGAGAAAAAATATACATACATAACTAATGATTGACGCCAAAATGAAAGAAAAAAAAAATATATAAACGTGTGAACTTCTCAATTAACTTTAATGAATATTTAATTTATTTCTTTACGTGACTTACAGAATAAAAGCTAAGCAAAAAAGCAATGAAATTTAGTTATTTTTTTTATTTGAGGGCAAGAACTCCCAAGAGACATTATTAAATTTTTGTTGATTTTGTTAAAATATCACTAGGTATGAAATAATGTTTTGACGGTTCTGTCAAAACAAAGCTCAGTTTCAACACTGAAGAAAAACATCGGTGAAATAAACGATTAATTTAATTTAATAACTCTGATGCAAAGACCCTCAGTTTTGTTCTTGCCACTTGAATCAAAATTCCCGAAAATTTTGCGGGATATCTCTAAACTTTTTTCTATACCCTTAAATAAAATTGTGCGCAAGATTTTATGCCCAATCCTTCAAATTTTAAACAATCATTTATTTCAGTATATAAAACAGTTAGGGTGTGCCGTAATAATTTTTCGAAACTTTAATTTTCAGACCCCCATATTTAATCTACAAAAACAGTTCGTGCTCCCAAAAGTTGTCGGATTCGGATACAATTTTAGAAATTTTTTTATTTCAATGCAAAGAACAGAATTAAAGGTTTTTTAGGCGCACCCTAAAATCGTGGCGCTTAAGTCTTTTTTCATATTTTATGTTAATCAACACAAGAAAAAAATCTTTTAAAATTGCGGCAACTCTATGAAGTATTCAATTTTGTTGAGGCAAGTCTGTTTCAGTGTTCGTGAAATAATTTTAATATGTATCTACACAAAAAAAAAATAAAAAAAACTTAATTCTCACAACATGGCAACCATGATTTTAGATTTTCGAGTTTTTTTTACAATTTATCGATAACTTCACTTCTAGTTGTTCATTTAAATTGTCAGTTCAATTACATTTTGACACCATTGTTGAAGAAAAAAAATTGGAGAGTTTGGTTTTGAAACATTAAAAAAAATATTGAAAGTCGAAGAAGTGTTACCTACTTTTTTTCAAAAGATTTAAAGTACCCTTTAGGGTAGGAGCATTTTAAGGCTTAAGATTACAAATCATAAAAAAATTAAAAAAAATGATTTAGGGCCATTTTTTTCACTCGGAGTTGAACAAAACTTGAGAATTTTATTATGTTATGTTATGTTCAACTCCGAGTGAAAAAAATGGGCCTTACTTCCTTTTTACAATTTTCCAGTGTATCTAATTAAAAGCCTTTCGAAAGCATTCTAATAAATAATGCCAATCGATTCCATAGTAAAACAAAAAATAAATAGAACCACCTAAGTGTACTTATGTAAACTTTTAATAAAAAAACCTTTCATTTTGGTTACCACCTTTTATGTCAAAATTTTCATATAATAAATTGTTTACAAACAGGTGTTTTTTATGGCAAACTAACGTACGATAATTTTCTTTAAGTGTATAAAAATGATGGTTACAAATTGACAGATATATACATATAAAACTACTGCTGTCAGACGGCACGATTCACGTCTTCGCCGCCATTTAACAACCAAAACAAATAACTTTTTTATTTGTATATTTTGTTTTGTGTTCTTAACATTTTATTGTTGTCATTTAAATTTCGATTTACCCCAAGAGAATGAATAAAGTAAATACCTACAAAAAAAATATAATGATGTCACCAAGATATTTTTGATGCCGAAAAGTATAATTTTCTGCTTTACTGGTCAGTCAGTGTTAAGGTATGTGAACACAGTGGCGCACGTTGACATTTCTTGGTTTATTTCTACTCTTCCTTTCTCTCTCTCTTATGTTTTTTCTTTTCTTTATAATATTCATATGAAGTAATGAATTAAGTTTAGAAATTCTTAAAAGAATAAAATTTATTTGATTATGTTGTTTTTTTTTTAGTGGGTAGATATAAACTTGACCTAATGGCATTATTTTGGAACGCGTGCATACACTTGGGTTTTTTTTTTCTTTAAATATTAATATGCTTTAGGGGGTTGATCTTTGATATTAAAGGTGAATGTTTTTTTTTTGTTTGAGAGCTATTAGGTTTTTTTTTATATTTTGTTTTATGGATGATGTCACACATGATTGAATTTCTTTATAGAAGATTTGAAGAAAATAAAAATAAAAAAATTGGTAAGTTAATTTAATTTCTTGAGGCAGGCAGGCAGACTCGTTTTATATGATGACATTTGATTGACAGTTTGTCAAATGGAGCATAAAACATTTAAGAAAATAAAAAAAAAAAACAAATAACAATAAAAAATCGACAATGTGGGAGGTAATATCATTTGTATGAATTTATATGAAACATTTAGTCAATATGACTTTTGACCTTTTTTTGAGTGATATTGTCTAAATTTGGACAACAGCATTTGAAATCCTACGCTTGTGTTTTAAGTTTGCATTTTGAAGCTTTTCTATGTTTAACCGGTGTTTGACCGGTATGTATATATTTATATTCATCTGTGACATCATAGCTCCTTAACTACTTAACGTTATTTGGAGAAATGAGTTATCAGAGGAAGCATATTGCTCGCCCACTAGTTAAATTGTAGTATTCACCAATAACACTGATCTGCAACATTTAACTTTTTTTTCTCCTTCAAATAATTTTTTGATATTATGAAAGATTAGACTTTCCTGAATCTAAATCTTTTTTCAAAAAAATTCTATCAGGTACCATTTTTGTAAAAATGATTTTTGAAAAATGTGGGAAGTTTCTAAAAAATCACCCTTTTAGATTCATTTGTCGCATTGAGCTCAAATTTCGAGGACTTATTCCTTATAATAGCCCTGTTCCATTGGAGGTGGTAGTTTACTACTAGTAGATGTTTTGGTTAATCTAGTGTCTAGTACTATCATCTACTCATGCTCTTCTTCCCGAGTAGATACGATTTGTATTGAATACGTTAAAAGTGCGTTCCATTGAAAATCGCTAGTAAAGTACTAGTAGTACTTTGCCACCTCCCAAAGGAACAGGGCTATTATGACCTATCGATTGACACCAAATATGTATGTATGTCCTTTTACATTAATGTTTACGGCTTAATTAAGGAAAATGTTAAATATCAGCGCCCATTATATTTATAAAGTCAAATATGTAAAGAAAACCATAATAAAATACATTAAACAAGGTTTTTACGTGTTTTGTAATTTTATATACTATTTTTCTATTTAGAAATATCTTATTTGTAATAAACCATTCGATAAAGTGCCTTGTTAAGCTTCAGATTTGTTTCTCCTAGAAACAAAAGTATAGTTTTCTTATAGTTTTTGATGTGCTGTGTTAGAATCCGAAGTCAAAAATTCGCATTAAAGGATCACAAAATCAAGTTTTTTTTTTAGTAAATCTCAAAAAAACTAATATATAATTTAAAAAACCAGAGCTGACCGAAATTTTTTGAGTTCGGATTCAAAATCAGCACACTAAAATCCATTAGAAAAGTATACTTTTGTTCTAGGGAGAAAGATATATGAATTTTTAGAGATCAGTTTCTTTATGGTAAGATATGCAAAACCTACTTAACTTACTTAAATTAAGATATCTCGGAGAAGAAAAGAGATATTGAGAAGATTGAAACTGAATTTGAAAGAGAAAAACCTTTCATAAACCGTAACAATTTTAATTGAAAAAGATTACATTATGCAAAAATATTTCTTCGGAAACAGCAAAAAAATGGGTTTTTGAGATTTTCTAACGGGATTATCTAAAAAACGTGAAGTGCTAGGTCAATTCTGACTTCGGATTCAGAATCAGCATACAAAAATGCTTTAGAAAAGTATTGTTTTATTTAAAGGAGGATTTCCTTGCAGACCAGTGTAATCAAAGTCTATTAGCCTTAAATAAAAGCTCTAAATGGTAACTTTCTGATAGATCGTTTGGTATTAAATGACCTTGCTAGGTTGAGAGCTCAATAGATAGGCCCCCTGGTGGCAATTTTGATCCACAGTAGTGAGTTTTGAAATGTCGTTTTTAACCTAAACTCCTAAAAAAAAGTGTTGCGAACATCAAAATCCTATATTTATAGCAAACTGCACCTAAAAAAGTTGATTGAAATTAGTTTCGTTTTTAATAAGTTAATTCTGCACTTCATCTTTTTCGAAACAGAAAATGAACTAGAATCTGAAATAATTGAAATAATTCTCTTGAGTGTTTTTCACTTTTAATACCTTTTTATAATGAATAGAAGAATAACATTCGAATTTTTTCCCCCACAAGACTTACAAAACTTACAAATTTGTTCAACATTCATAATCCTATTTCATTCTTGCATGCAACTGCACCTTACTTCACTTAATTATGTTAATAATCTCTCTTATATGAGAGTACCTACCTATACTCTCTGTCAACAAGTTGCATATGATAACCAGCTTAGTAAGTTGTCTGACAATTCTGACATGCTTTCACCTATTATCAGATTTACATTCTTCATCTTTCCGGCATTGCATTTCAATTATAGATTACAAAGATGTCACTCTTCTTCCATAGTCATTTCAAAATCAATTTGAACTGAACTCAATGTTATGCATGCACCAGAGTCTAGAGTGTTAACGTATAATATAGAAATACCATAACTGAAGAATTAAAATAATCCCTCTCCCCCCCTCTTTTTGATGCTGAAGAAGCCAATAAGTCGTTCAATTTTGTAGACATCACTATAAGGGTAGTCGTATCGTGTAGATAGATAGGTATAGGTATTATTAACATTTCGCATATTTTGAAAATGCTCTTCTTAAGCTGCAAGCACAATGCGACAGTTCATTGTCATGTCAAAGTAATCCAATTCAATGACATAACGCATGAGTGGCTATTGGCTTCTGTATTATTGAACTTTGCGCCTGGTAGTCAAAAGCTGATATACAAGTTTATTTTTTTTTTTGTAAATATGGTTGATTGCATTTCAGAAAATTTAAAGATATGGTATGTAGTCTTGAATTTTTGAATTGGGGTTGAAAAAGTACAATTTTTATATTATTTCAAGAATTCGTATACATTTAAGAATATGTTTCAAGGCGTTTTTTGACCACAAACGAATCATATTATTTGGAATCACAAGTACATTGTGAGTTTTTTTTTTATAGTTTGTGGTTGTTGGTCACTTTCTTGGAATTTGTGATATTTTTATTTCAATTCGACCATGTTCTAGTTGTGAATTTTTTTTGTTAGGAATGTAATCCTCTTTACCTTTTTTGTTTGCATTGATACCAAAAAAAAAAAAAAAACTTTTGGTAGTGGCACACTTTGTTTTTCTTTTTTACTTTCTTGTCTTGTAAGAAAGAACTTGTTTTTTTTGTCTTTCTTTTTAATCAATTCAATGCATTACAGATTCTTTTGATATGTTTTTGCTTTTATATTCGTAAACACAAACAATGCCAGTCCTTGCTTAAAATCATTCCAAGTATTTTCAATGCTACATTGACAGACATTTTGTTTTACTTGAATTCAGTTGAATTTACTCGTTCTTTATTTTTTAAATCAAAACTTTACATTATTTGCATTTTTTTTTTAAAGTTTTATGATCTTTAATTTTTAATCTTTGCCATTTTATGTCTTCTAAACGTTACAACTCTGCCAAATTTAAAGATTCTTCTATGTTTGAAAGTGTTGGTAGCCTTGCATTTTTTTAACTGATCAGGGAGTATTCTTCACCGTCATTCTGAAATAACGCATAAAGTGCCCAAGCCATAGAATCTTTCCCGTGCGCACAGTCCGTCGAGTGTATGGGGGATGTTGACAAAAATCAGAATATAAAAAATTTGTGTTTCTATAAATAAGAAAACCTTCAGAAACACATATTTATGGTATATTTCATCAAAGTAATGATAAATTTCAGAATAAAATAATAAATATTTGAATAATATCGAATGCGAGCTAACTCTACAGGTAAAATTCCTTAAAAAAAAGTCCAACTTTTTTAAGTTAAATCTTAAGACTGTTTTTTTATAATGCTTGATTCCTACAAAAACAAAAAAAGAAAAAAAAAAACAAAAGAAAAGAAAACTTATAAAATAGAAGAAAAAAAACGACGTGAGAAAATTGTCCAAAAAATGACAAAAGTGCAATTAAATTCCCCGATATTTTGGAACAAAATATTTTAAAAGGCACTTTACCATCCACAGCCTTTTGTTTTTATTTAAACCAACTCATAAACATCCTTTATGTTTGAAAATTTTACAATTTAAGCCAATTTTTCGAAAAAGTCCTTGTTTTTTAGTACTGAAAATGAGTCTACAAAAATGTAAATATTTTGAAGATGAGCAAGTATGAACAAAAAAGGTGAGCATGATTAGAAAGTAGAAATATAAAAGAACCTTGTGGCATACAAGATTCTGCACAGCTTGCTACAATCTGATATAAATTTAGTTTTTGAGTCACAAAAAACAGACTTTTTAAGGTTAATTTTTTTAAATACTAATTTCACTTTACAAAAACAAACTGACATACACACCTGATGTACAGATATTCATTTTGATAATTAACAAAAAATAAAAAAAAAAATCAAGAACATTCGTTTTCACTTTAAAGAAATGATAAACATAAATTTGAACCTAAGCTTGAATAATCAAAATATCATGAAAACCCCACTTATCTTTTTGAATCTTGTATTTAAGCAGTGAAAACTGTGTTTTATTATTGTCGAATATAATCTTTTTATGTGAAGCACCGGTTTTTCATCATATAATGGACTTGATTTTTTTTTATTTTTGTCCACTAGGTATTTGTTAACATTTTTCAGTAAAGTTCAGCAAGCCTAAATACCACACTGGTTTCTTTCTACGAGCTAGATATTTTCATTTTTAAAACATTTTGTGTCAGAATTTTGAAAAGCAAAATTTTGAAAGACTGAGTAGAAAAAAAGCAGAATTATGAAAAAAAAAACAGAATTTTGAAAACCTAATTTTGGGCTCAGAATCTTAAACCGCTCCCATTTTAACTTTCCAATTTTTTAAGATAATGAATTTAAACAAAAATAAACTTCTTCTAAAAATTCACACTTTTTATTTAAGACTGCTATTATCTAGCAGTTTCATATTGTTTTTTTTACCACCTCAGTCGCAAATTGTAGATTGAAAACCATGAAGTAGTAATAACTTTAAACCTAACGTTTAAGTCATTTACCTTTAAGTCCCTTTTGTTTCAATAAAAGATCGTCACTCGAGTTGGAACAATTACGTTTTAATTCTATAATTCATTAACAATTCGCTTTCCTTTGAAACTAGATGTCTTTAAACTCAACATTCCCTTTAAATAATTTTAAAGCTACTGGTATCATATACTCCGTACAAACTAACTAATGAAAATCAAAAACATAAATCACATAATTTAATCTAACAAGACCGCAACCATTTTCTAACCATAAATTTCTTCTACAAATAACTTAAATGGCGACTGTGAACTCTTGCCCTGTGGACAAGACCCTATTTGTAGCATTTGAGTTGACTCTCTTCTTAACTTAAAGTTACATAAATTACAATCAAAATATTACTTTTTTTTTGTTGCTCAAACTATGACATTTTTTAAAGTTTAACGTTGCTGCAAACCATTTTAAGCAAAGTTTAGAACATCTATTAGTTCCCCTTGTAAAAGACTCAGTGTCTGGTCCTTTCCAATGTTGTAGATTTTTTTTTTCATAATTTTTTTTATCACTTTGAAATGCATGAAGTATTTTGAAAGTAAAAAAAAAAATATGAAAAGTAATCCCAGATAATTTGAGATGTGCTCTGTAAAAGATAGCTAAAAGATTTGTCATCACCATCATTACATAATCCAGTGAACTTTACATCACACAGGGCTGCACTGAAGGGACTAGAAGGGCCTGAGTAAATGCGTCAATCTCTAAAACTTTCAGATAACACTTTCCAAAAGGAATTTAGGCAATGAGCAATAAGCAATGAGAAATGAGCAATGAGCAATGAGTAATGAGTAATGAGTAATGAGCAATGAGTAATGAGCAATGAGTAATGAGCAATGAGCAATGAGCAATGAGCAATGAGCAATGAGTAATGAGCAATGAGTAATGAGCAATGAGTAATGAGCAATGAGCAATGAGCAATGGGCCATGAGAAATGAGTAATGAGCAATGAGCAAAGAGTAATGAGCAATCAGCAATCAGCAATCAGCAATCAGCAATCAGCAATCAGCAATCAGCAATCAGCAATGAGTAATGAGTAATGAGGAATAAGCAATGAGCAATGGGCAAAGAGAAATGAGTAATGAGCAATGAGCAATGAGCAATGAGTAATGAGCAATGAGTAATGAGCAATGAGCAATGAGCAATGAGCAATGAGCAATGAGCAATGAGCAATGAGCAATGAGCAATGGGCCATGAGAAATGAGCAATGAGCAATTAGCAATGAGTAATGAGCAATGAGAAAGGAGCAATGAGAAATGAGCAATGAGCAATGGGCAAGAGGTAAAAAGTAACAAACAAGAGGCAAGATGCACTAGATATGGAAGAGGCTGAAGGAAATGTTGAAAGGACAATGAACAATGGGCAAAAAGTAACAAACAAACAATAACACGGTGTTACAAAAATGAGGTTTTAAAATATACACGGGCGGAGACCTATCAGGTTTTGTAGAGCTAGTCGCACTGAATACGAAACGGTATTTGAAAATCCCCTAACACCCCCAAAATCTGGAGTTACGGGCAAAAAACGGTTTTTTGGACCTTCACCCATTGAAAAAATTCTAGCTTCGACAATTTTTTACCCATTTTCGATTTTTTTACAGTTTCTGATAGAAGATAAATATACCTTTTCAACAATGTATAAAACATGTAACTCGGTTAAACCACTTAGAATTTATAAGCTGTCAAAGTTCAAAAATTCCATTTTTTTCGTCTTTTGCCCAAATTCGGCATCAATTTAAAGTATATGTTTTCAAAACAACATGCTATTTAAAAAATATATTCATAAACTATATCTATTTTCCAATCAATCGAGGTATTTTTTATGAAAATCACTCCAAAATTGACTTAGAAAAAAAAAATTTTCGATTTCAACCCAGATACAGAAATTCGAACTTTTAGGTATAGAACAAAAATGTTGTTTCGGCACGTAGTAGGATAACCTGGGCGCCAGGATTTGATAACGGGTTTTTGTAGAGGAGCTCAATACAAACATTTTTTTCTTTGGAAAGGGGGTCTATCTCCCCCCGTTTAGGTGGGAGGGGCAGTTTTCTAAAAAAAAATTATCAAAATAAAAAAAAATTATTAAAAAACAACGGCAACACTTACAGTAATAAATGATACCATTTCCGAAAGGGAAAATTGTACATTTGATTCTAATTTTTAAATCAATATAACATAACCAATAGTTTTTGAAATAATCGATTTCAAAAATAAAAATTGGCGAAAAAATTTTTTTTTAAACTCATTTTATACTATTTTTGTCTAGACTGTGAACTTAAGTAAACAAATTACTCACACAGAAAACTGCCTCAATTGATTCCTTATCGAACAGTGAAAACTATATGTTTCTATGTCTTCTAGTTTTTGAGAAAATTGAAAAATTATTTTATCAGCTTTTTCTTTTTTCAAAATATTTTTTGTTTTTATTTGTTTTTATTTTTCAATTTTCTCAAAAACTAGAAGACATAGAAATATATAGTTTTCACTGTTCGATAAGGAATTAATTGAGGCAGTTTTCTGTTTAAGTAATTTATTTACTAAAATTCACAGTCTGGACATAAATAGTATAAAATGAGTTTTAAAATTTTTTTTCCCCCTATTTTTAACTTTGAAATCGATTATTTCAAAAACTATTGGTAATATTATATTGATTTAAAAACTAGAATCAAATGCACAATTTTGCCTTTTGGAAATGGTATCATTTATTACTGTTAGTGTTGCCGTTGTTTTTTAATAATTTTTTTTTATTTTGATAATTTTTTTTTAGAAAAATGCCCCTCCCACCTAAACGGGGGGAGATAGACCCCCCTTCCAAAGAAAAAAAATGTTTGTATTGAGCTCCTCTACAAAAACTCTTCATCAAATCTTGGCGCCCAACTTATCCTACTACGTGCCGAAACAACATTTTTGTTCTATACCTAAAAGTTCGAATTTCTGTATCTGGGTTGAAATCGAAAAATTTTTTTTTCTAAGCCAATTTTGAAGTGATTTTCATAAAAAATACCTCGATCAATTGGGAAATAGATATAGTTTAAGAATATATTTTTTTAATAGCATGTTGTTTTGAAAACATATACTTTAAATTGATGTCGAAGTTGGGCAAAAGACAAAAAAAATTGAATTTTTGAACTTTGACATCTTATAAATTCTAAGTGGATTAACCGAGTTACATGTTTTATACATTGTTAAAAAGGTATATTTATCTTCTATCAGAAACTGTAAAAAAATCGAAAATGGGAAAAAAATTGTCGAAGCTAGAATTTTTTCAATGGGTGAAGGTCCAAAAAACCGTTTTTTGCCCGTAACTCCAGATTTTGGGGGTGTTAGGGGATTTTCAAATACCGTTTCGTATTCAGTGCGACTAGCTCTACAAAACCTGATAGGTCTCCGCCCGCGTATATTTTGAGTGTTACACCGTGTAATTAATAGGCTATAGGCAATATTTAATAGGCAGTTGGCAATAAATAATGAGCAATATGTTGTAAAAAATTTAAACACAAACAATTTCCTAATTTGTTTATCGCCTGTTAGTTACAGTCTAGGGCCTGTTTGCCACGAGATCCTGAACTTACCATCTAAAGTTAGTAACTTTGTTTTTTTTTTCTGTTGTTAGTGTTAAATATTTCTGCCTCATTCTTTCACAACTTCTTGGTGCAAATGATATACCAGCGAAGCCATCCATTAAATTGACTTATTGTTTCCGTATAATTGGTATGCTCTTGATAGTACTCTGAAAGTTGCAAAAACACGAAACCATTTAACAGGGTGCTGTTCTTGTGTGAATTTCATTTCACAGAGACTTAGATCCCAAACCTACCCTATCTTATGTATGCTTGAAGAAGACGAAAAAAAAATACACAGTACAAAAAAAAAGCAAAAAAAAAACTATCCAAGAGAGAGATTGTCTGTTTTTGTACCGCATGGGTGGTTCTTGGAGCACTGTTGCAACTACAGCACTATTGTTAACTGATGTCTGTTCCAGCTACAGAAGCAGATTCTGAACTCAACAAGGTACTCGACCGGGGTTATTGTTCCAATTCCTTAAAGTGGAAATCGTTTTATTTGTACATTTTTTTTTTTCTCTTTTTAAATTTGTTATTTCTCCAAACCAAAAAACGTCTTTAGAGATTTTTGACTACAGTATAATGGGTGTATGTGCATCGTGTGTGCATACAGGAAGTCGTTTTAATAAATGGGACACGTTAGGCATCATTTAACTATGTGCTTCAGAGGGTTTAATAAAAAAAATAGGAAAAAAATAAATATGTACCTACCTACATTTATATTATTATACTTGTGTCGTTGATGCATCGTTTAGTTAGGGTTACCATATTTTATTAATTAATGTATTTAAACGGTTCATTGGACTTAAAAATAAGGTGGGCTTAATGTACTTTCGAGGTTTGGTTACAACTCAGCGGTTTTTCCATAAAAGCCCAGACAAAATAGACATTCAACCCAGAAACAATTCGCATAGGGCTGAAAATTGGTACAGAGCATTTAAATGTCGATGAAAGTAAAATGTCAAAAGTCCCCAAAAGTCCCATGTGTGCATAAAAAGCTATTCAAGTTTTAATGTCGAAAATTAAGGTTTTTTATATATAACATTGAAACCGGAGAAGCTATCAAAAAAAAGTATATGAATGACTTGTAGGTTTTGTAATTCCCTAAAAAAAATGTTATGACACTTTTTTTTCTACGAGATATCGTTTAGAAGATTATGGTGGTTTTAAAACGTGTCAAATGTCGAAAATATCGTTTTTTTTTTTGCCTATTACTATGAGTACTATCAAAAAGTAGTCTTTGAAAAAGAAAAAATTTTTGATTTGGTCAAAATTCAAAAATTTCGAATTTGTGTAGGTACCTAGCTAAAATATGAGTTTTTTGACATATATGTATTTTTAACTCGTATCATATACTATAACGCTTTCCGCAAAATAGCTGAAGATATGCTTTAGTAACACTTATCGTTTTAAAGGTAGGTAGTTAAAAAGAAAATTTTTTTTATTTGGACAAAAATCAAAATCAAATCAAAAATATCAGTTTTTTATACTTCACTCTTCTCAAATTCAGTTTTGTATGCATACCTGGGACTTGGGGATTTTTGACATTTCACTTTAATCGACATTTAAATGCTCTGTACCTACCAATTTTCAGCTCTATGCGAATTATTTCTATGTTTGCCCTTTTTTATGTTTATTTTGTTTGGACTATAATGTTAGTGAAGAAAACACGTGAACTCAGATGAATTTTTTCTGACCAGGCTAACCAGATCTTAAATTAAATTACCACAATTCTTTGCTCGACTTATTGAAAGTCCGTCTAATGATCTGCTACATACTTGGAACAAAATTCTAATAGATCAGTTCGTTTGGGTTTTTAAATTCATTTCGGCCAGTCTGTTCCGTTGCAAGCAGGTATTCAATAGCTCTGGTTAAATAAAGAATTCTTTTGTTGTTTTCTTTATGACGAATTAAATAAGTCCATGGACACATTAAATTAATGGAAACGAAAGAACTCGAATGAACAAATGGACAAATCCATTAAACCAATGTATCAAATATTCAGTCGAATTTCGAAAAATTATTGAATTTCTGTTAAAGTTAATTGAGTTGAAGAAGCTAACAGCAGTGTATTTTCGCTGGCCTTGAGAACTATGTTGGGTTAAAGCTTAATGGTAATATTTTGAGATTTTTCATCAGTTTTTTTTCTGGGTCCTTTCTATTGGTACCTATGATGTTAGGCCAGTGTATATTAAATAAAGAGGGTCCTAAGGTGCACTTTTGTGGAATTCCTGGCTGCATTGTTTTCAAACTGGAATCCATCTCATATGATTTCTATTTAATGGTTCGAAAAGTAGTATCAGTAGTTCCTTTGTAGAACATTTTCATCGACATCGAAAGCAGCCATCTTCGATAGAAGGGCTTGATGCCTTTGAAATATCAATATCAAGTGCTACGAAAATAATACCATAGGTCATGTTTTTCGTTCCGCGAGATATTGACCTTGTTAAGAAGGGACGTGTGTAAGTTGGATAGGTCGTTAGTTGAAGGGTGAGGAATATTCGCCTATTTTAAAGGACAGGCATGACAAATACTTTTTTCCATCTACTCGAGACATGTGCAATAGCTTACGCAGTGGTTTTTTTTGTACAGAGTTGAAGAACACCTCTTCAAAGAGATGAGAAGGATTATATCCGGGGCAGATCTTTGAGGACTCTAGCTACTGTACGAGTGTCTAAGAAGATTCGTCCCATGAATTCGTTGACTCGCTGAATTTTGTTGCAATCGAACATGTCCATGATGAGTTGGGTGTAATGTGTTTGATTCCATGATGGGTTGTCCATGATGGGTTGTCCATGATGGGCTGTGCGATGATAGGCTCTGCCATGATTACTTATACCCAACCCAAGCTTTCGATGTCCCGAAGGTAGTAAAAAATGATCATTTGCAAAAAAACATACACAAAACTAGTTCTTTTTCGGTTGTAACTCATCTTCAATGGAAGTGATTGTGTTATACCTGCTCTTAAGAAAGCTTACTTTCTTATGGGCTGACTCGACCTTCGAAAGCTTACCTATTTCGGTTAAAAGAATTCGGAAAAAAATGTTCATTCAATCCACTAGGGTCAGAGGTAAGAAACAAATCTAAAGTATTTTCGGTTCTACCATTAACGTCCATTAACCATTAAAGATTTTCAAGTTTGCTTGACAATAAGCTGAGTAAGGTGGTTTAACTCATCAAAGACTTCAGCTTACTTTCCCTCTCATGTTATTTAACCATAAAAACGAAACCTCAAAGAATTGTGTACATACAAATGGAAATAGAAATTCAGATGGTATGGTCACCATAAAAAAAAAACTATTCACTTTCACTGCCGTCTATATACCTAAATCCTTAAAACAGCCTCTTTCGAAGCTTGATGGGTTGATTTTAACCAGATTCGGGGCTTAATTAACACTTTCAATTCTATATGATGGTGCTAATATGACGGAAGCGGAAAAGGAAGAGCCCTTCAACATAATACACATTCTCGTAAATGGAATTGATATTTTTAGATGAAAAGCGCTTAAGTAGTTTTCTATTGTTGTTGTGTTTTTTTTTTTTTTTTTCATTTAGTGGAGGTAATTTCCAACTATCAAAGGGGATGTTTACGGGGAAAAAGGATTATGTGTGAATGGGCAATTCAGAGAAGCCCTATTGATAGTGGAATCGTTGTATTTTGTTGTCTTCAAAAAAGCTTTGATCTGCATTGTTGTTGGCTACTTTGTGTTGTATAGAAAAGTCTAATAAGAAGGAATAAGTATATGCACACTTTTTTAGTAAGGGGATATAAGGAATTTGTGTGTGTATGTTTTATTTCCTGACGATTTTCTTAATCAATTTGGTATTGTATTTCCGTGGAATTTCATTACGATAGCTAAAGTTTTTGTTTATTTTTATATACTAACTATACATTCTGGACTTAATAAGCTTATCTCACCTTATAACGTCTGATGTCTGCGTAATAGTGTGTATACCATGCACATGTAAATGTGTGAATAAAGTTCAAACTAATTCATTTAGTTGCGATATAAATTAAGTTAAATTGTTTGATTTTGTGTTTTGTTTTGGCTAGGAAAATTGCGTAGGAAAATATTGTGGGCAATATTGTTGGATAAGTTTTGAAATCAATTAAAAGAATTTGCAAAACCCGTTTATCCATGGCTTCTTGTCCTTGTCAAGTTTTATAATTTTGATTTCGATTTCTATTTTTACATCACTTCGAAAATACTGACAAAAATGTAAAAAAACTTATTTTTTTTTTACAATTTTTTTGATTTTAATTGTGAACAAATTTTAATTGTGAACAAATTTTTTTTCAAGTTTTAGCGGGTTTTTAAGCCTTTAAAGCCACTGCACTTATGTCGTTTCTGAAATAAACGAATTTTTGTTGGTAAAACTTTTGTTTTTTTCTAGCTATAGCTTTTGAACCCTGCTTCTGATTTTAATGAATAAAATAGCAGTAGATAGAGTGAATCTTTACCTATTTATTGATGTATGACTTAAAGGCTTGCGTATCATGATGGCTGCCAAAATAATTTAAAACTGGTAAAATTTCATATATTCAACAGTTAAAAACCCTGCCACCGCGAGAAATCTGGCTATAACTTTTGAACCCTGAGTTCAATTTTTATGAATTTAATAGATATAGATAGAGTAATTCTTTACCTTTTTATAGATGTTTAACAAAAGGGCGTGCGTGTCAAGATGGCTGCCAAAATAATTTAAAACTGGTTAAAAGTCATGTATTTAACAGTCAAAAATGTTGCCACCTCATGAAATCTTTCCATATATTTTGAACCCTTTACTTTCAGTTTTCTGTTTTGGGGAGTCTGACATACTTAATTTTGTTTCCAGAAGATGAATAACTATACTAAATGAGAAATTTCCAAAAAAAAATTTTTGGCAAAAATGGACTTCTGTTGTTTCTGAAATAAACGATTCATCTAATTTTATTGTAGACATATAAAAACAAATAAAAAACACATAAAATCGTTTTTCAAAGCAAAATTCAATGTCCGGTTTTCGAAAATTTCCTTTTTCAAACAAAAAAATTTTCAATTTTTTTTTTTAAATCCAAACATTTATTTTTGACTTAGGTATATTAAAATAATATGAATGCTTTTTAACAAAAAGCTTCGTTTAAATAGTAGTTTCGGAGAAAATAAAAAAAAATTCATTAAAAAATAGACCTTATCTTATAAATAACATTTGAATTTCTTAACAAAATCGTTGGAGCCGTTTTTTTTAAATTTCAGCTTAACTAAAATCGGAATATTTGTCATATTCATAGTACTGTTATTTTTTGTACGAATGCATAACTTGATAAATAATTAAATTTTATTGAAAAATTCTAATACGATTGTATTAAGAGTTTGACAGTTAAATAAAAGGATCTGTGAATAAAAAAAATTGAAAAATTTGACGAAAATTTTTGAAAAATGATTTCGTCATAAAATGAGGAAATATTATACATATTTTGTATTTTAATGTTGAATAATATTGGAGTAACTAAAGCTCAAAAATTGGCATTATTAGGGAACCCGACCAAACAGCTTAGATTTTGATGATCTTTTTTTTCAAATGTCGGTAATTAAAAATACTTTAAAGTTTATAGATTAAAAATTGCCGGTGTTGCCGTTTTGATTTTTTAAATTTAATTGAAGATTTTTGTGAACAAAAAAATTTTTTTTTCAAAATTTTTTCATAAATTTCATAAATTAATTGATGCAAAAAGAATGTCTAGGAAAATCAAGGAAAAAAATATATGGGAGTGAGGGACAATCTTCCATCATTTAAGCGATAAGTGCAATTTTCGTATTAATTGACTTCAAACACAAAGAAAAATATTTGAACACAACGGCAACACCTACAATATTTAAATATATATTTTTAAAAAGCTAAAAGCTTAGTCACATTTGTGAAATTAAAATTAAGTTAATTGAATGGTAATTGAACTCAGATTTTTGAAAAAAAAAAAAAAATTATTGACAAAATTTTAACATGTCGTTAAAATCGTCGTTAAATCTTTTTTGTAATATAAAATGCATTTATTTTCAAATTTTGTTGGCCACATTTATTATGATTTGAAATTATAAAAGAAAATGTCAATATGTATTACGGTTTATGAAAAAAATTAAAAAGTATTTCATTTTCGAATAACTTTTTTTAATAGAAGTTTTACAAAAATATACCTAACTTATTTTTTTTTTTTTTTTAAGTTCAACATTTAAGTATAAAGTAATTTTTTTTATTCAATAGCCCTTACTGTTGAAAATTAAATAGCAAAAGTTTAAAGTTCTTATTTGCCAAAATCTTTGAATAAATCAATTATTTCAATGCATTATTATTTTTAAGTGTGATATATATTACCTTTTCTGCTTCGGAATTCAACTGATAATGTTTATGGCCAAAAATTTTTAAAAAATAAATTCATGTTTTCTTAGAAAAAGTTTAGAAAAAAGTCATTTTAATTTTTTTTAATAATTTATTTTCTTAATTCTGAGTTTGAGGACCATTTATTAATTAAATTTAGTGGATTTAAATTTAAAAGATAAGAATGAGCTTCTGACTTATTAAAAATGTATTTTAAAATATTGTAGATGTTGCCGTTGTTTTCAAAATATTTTTTTTTTGTGTTCGAGGTCAGAATGTTAGAAAATTGTATTTATCGCTTAAACGATGGAAGATTGTCCCTTACTCCCATATATTTGTTTTCCTTAAATTACCTAGAAAATCTTTTGCTATCATTTGTTTTATGCAAAAAAAAATATTTTTGTTAAAAAAAAATATTTTTGTTAAAAAAAAATATTTTTGTTAAAAAAAATTTAATTTTAATTTAAAAAAAAACAATACGGCAACATCAGCAATTTTTAATCTATATCCTTTAAAGTATTTTTAATTACCTACGTTTGAAAAAAAAAATCGTCAAAATCAGAGCTGTTCGGCCGGGTTCACAAGAACATTTTTGTAGAGCGTTCAATTTTATAAAAGAAAATTATATGTTCTAGACTTATTGTCTTTATTGATGAACGATTAAAATTCGATAACACAATCTTTCCCATGTAAATGTGCCATGCGCTATAATTAGGTATGAACGAAAATAATTTTGTTTGAATCAGTATAATGTAAAATAACTCAAAAATTTATAGAAGTCCTTCCATTATTTCTCGAATAAAAAAAGTCCCTTTTGTATACGTTTAAATTACTTCAGTGGAAACAAACTTCCATGACGATGATTTTTCAAAGGTTCAAAATAAATATAGATACCCATATCCCACTCGATAAAAACCTAAATCACATGTCACATTTATTATGCTTGTGTTAAGTTATAATTTCCAAATTGGTCAAATAATGTAAACGTCCATTTAAGCAAAGTGTGATTACTGACCCCCCATAAGTTCTATATTTGCCCACATGCTCCATTATCATTCAAAGTGGATATCTAGATAGTTGACTATAACTTTTAGCCCACCTGGGGGCTGAAATACTTAATATTCGATTAATTTCATACATTAGACTCGTTTAACAGTTGGAATCCTCAAAGGATTCCAAACAAAACATTTCAAAATACATGCGAGTACACATTACACATACGACACTAAAAACATGATTTTCTCCAAATTACCTATATCCACCGAGCTAACCATTATCCCATTCTGCCTGAAGTCTATAGATATCTATCAAGACTGCTTCTTCAAGTGTGTAATCGATTACATTATCACCGTCACCATTGTGGTCGTCATTAGACCCGCAGAATATTGCACATCTAAAATCCAGACTCCCCAACCCATCAGACATTTCGCCCACATCTCATCTGTCATTTGGAACAATCTGTGCATTTAAATCAATCGACACTCACAAGCAACGAACGTATAATGCATGCGACTATAATAATCTGACAAGTCTGGCTGGTTTTCAAATCAAGAAATGGGGGCGTTCTAAAAGGTGACGAACTGCGCTGCCACACGCATGTCCTTGCAGAGGCCAAAGTGTCAGGCAATCCTTTTCCTGAATCGCAAATGCCCACTAACAAAATGATGCGGTGTCTGGATATCTCGAGTAGGCTTGTTCCCTTCTCTTTCATTTTCTATCTCTCTCAACAAAAAAAAAACATCCGTCTTAACGAGGATATCCAAGGATTCAAGGACTGATGGAGTGACAGTTTGACTACCTACCTAGAAGTGGTGTTGTAGAGTGGGTGAGGTAATTTGTAAATCCTCGATAAGTCCAACAATGACATCCACAAACCGGGAACTTTACGGCTTCGGTGTTCTCTTACCTTTGGTTTGGTTTGGTTTGGTTTCCCCTGTGATTCCATTAAAACCATTAGCCATTCTCCAAGAGTGTAATTTTGGCCCACACGACACACGAACGAGATGTGGAGAGATGATGGCAGTGGTTTAGTCTACTCAATCTGTCACAGAGATGGCATTGATCAAGATGATGATGATGTTTGGTTCTTGGGTTGTTGTTGATGTTGGTTGTGCGAAGGAGAAGAGGAAGAGACATGTTGTATAGGATGTGGCAAGCGATGGTGATTATGTTTGAATCGCATTTACACGACCTTGACACTGACGTGAAAAGTGGCAAAACATGAATGTCCTTTATTGGAAGAAACATTTTTTTTTCTCCTTCGGCTCAGTTTATTTTTGTTGGTTTGGATGAATTTTTGTTCACTTATGTTCCTGTCAGCAAGCGCCTCAAGGCCGTTCTGAATCATTATGTATGGTGTGTTTTTTTTTCTTTCTTTCTCTGATTTTGCTTTTTTGTTAAGGGGATTTTATTATATTAATTTCCTTAATGGAGATGTCAGAGCTCATATCGGAACGGACATCGGTGCGCAGTGTTTGGATAAATTGCCCGTTGACCAAAAATGCCTTTATTAATGCTCATTGGATACGACTGAAGTATTTATAGATATAACAAGCTATTATACAATATATGTACACCTACACGAATAACTATGCTATTGGAATATGTACATATGTGTGTACGGTGACCATTTGCCTTTGAATTAACAATCTGATATCTGAAGGAGTAGTCGGTTTGTTAACAATGTTTAAGGTGTTATAGACTGTGCTTGTCATAGTTGTGATTGCAACTTTTATGCAGTTTTCCCAAACGAGTTCGTTGGAATATATTACACATTCCCAAAGATTCAAGTCTCTTAGTTATTCAAATAAAATAAAATGGACGACTGTATCGCACGAATTTGCTTTCAAAGGACAGATTGGTTTAATTTTTAAAAATTTCAACAAAAGTTAAATAAATGTCCTTTAGAAAAAATCAGTTGTAAAATGAATTTGATCTCCAACCAAAAGTACGCAGTTCTGCCTTTTTAACAATAATGTACTTAAACAAATATGAACAGCGTTGGAGTCGTTTTTTACTCGTACTCGTAAAATTTCGAAAAAATGGGTTTTATTTTTTAATTAAAAAAATGTAGGTACCTATGTTTTGAAAATTTTGGTTTTGGTACGTATTTATTTATACTTTAATTATACAAAAACTTTTCCAAAGAAAGTTCGTTGAAAAGAACCTAGTCGTTTAAGAGAAACTCAAAAATTAAAAAAAAAAAACATGTTATGCGATTTACTGTCAATAAGGATTTTCGAAAAAACTTGACTTTTTTTTTATCGTTGGATTTATTTTCGAGAAACTTTAAATACCTCGAAAGTTTTAAACAAAGGTAGGCGAAATAACTCTCCAAAAATAAACTCGATCATGGAAGGTTGTTGCACTACATATTTGTTAAGCTTTTCATAGAGTTAAGCATCAAACTCTTTCATCAAATTTACTAGCTTATGTCGCTGGCGGCTGGCCTCTCATTTTTTTGGCGTACCCACTACCCACTCCACCACGAATATACTCTTGAACCAAACTTCTGAAGTACGTAGGTACTATATTACATGAAGTTAGGCATTCGTAAAAAAAAGTTGAGATAACAATTTTCCATGATATTACGATGATACAAAATGCGAAAAAAGTGGGTCTCAAAAGTCCGTCTGTCCGTCAGTCTGTCGGTCTGTATAACTAGCTGCAGCGTAAACGGATGGGCCGATTTTCTTTGAAGCAGTTTTTGGATCCTGTACAGAAGGATTTTTATAATTAATTTTTTTGGACCAAAAATAACGGTAGGTACCCGTCATATACCAATTTTAGAAAAGTTTAATTTTCTCAAAAACGGCTCCTACGATTTTGATAACAAAATTCAAGTATTAGTTCTTAGACAAGGTTCTATCTTTTCATGAAAAAAGTTTTTTTTTTTCAAAAATCGTTATTAACGTTATAACTGTTTTTTTTTTTTTTATCTGATTTTCTCCCAAACGATTAATTTCAAGGAAATGTTTCAAACAAAAGCACTTTTATAATTTCTATATAAATCATTTTTCAAATTTAATTTTGAAAAAGATAATTTTTGGATTTATGTAAAAACAAAAAATTGAAAATTATTTTTTTAAAAATTAATTTTCGAAAACAAGACATTTGGAAAGCTGGTGCCCGCAGTGTGGTCCCATTTCAATTCCTTCCGGTTTTGGCTATACAAACTATGAGAAAAACCATAAACCCCAGTTTCGATCCATGGAAGTCGGTTTTGTTTTTTTGCTAAAAATGATTATTTTAAAAAACGGCTCTAACGATTTAGAATTTTTTTTTTCTAAAAATGCATCCTTATAAAAGAAATTAAATTGCATACTTTTTTTGGAGCTCGATTTCATTTCTGGAGTTGTTTTTTTTTTCATTTGAAGAACAAATTTTTATTTTTTTTTTTTTATCAATATTTTTATTTTCATAAAAATTTACCAAATTTGTATTAATAAGTCTTAACTCTTAAACATTTTAGCATTTTGAGTGCCAAGAGCAAGTACGTGCGACCTAGTCATGCATTTTAATTTTTTTTTTCGAACTACACGAATGTGAAAATTTGTCTATTTCGTAGAACAAGTCGAATATTCTCAAGATTTGTCGCAGTATAAAAATCAAGTACATGGTGTACCTTTCAGAGCTGTAAAATCACTGGTTATCATCAGTAAAATGCTTGAGATGTTGAAACAAAAACAAGGTTCAAAAACTCATGACAAAAAATAAAAAAACTCTTTCTAATCTGAAAATCATCAAAATCTTCCATTATCCACAAAATAAACGGTGTTCCATCGCATGAAACAATGATGCCACTGAAAAGGCGATTAATAAAAAAAAAAAACAAGTTAGAATGGTCACCATTACCATTAAAGTATTAAAGTTCGCAATATTATTATATTCAAGCGAATATAGGCAAGAATAACTTTATCGTATTTTTTTTTTGTTTCCTTCGGGCACAGGATAGCAAAAAAAAAAAAATGGAATATCTTTTTTCCTTCCGAATTGAATCAATAAATGACCAGAGGGGTGCGGTCTTTTGGGAATGTGTTGATGTTTTATTTTTTTTTGCTGGTATAACTTTGTTTTTTGTTATAGATAATGCGCTCTAAATTGTTTTTTGGTTTTATTTAAAAAAAAATCTCCGATTAGATTTTTAATGTGTAGGTACTAACATACTCATAAAATAACCTCAAATGTGTTTTTTAGATAATAAAAACAAAAAAACAGTTTATAAATTGTTTGACCAAACATTTTTTTGCTTAGAATAAATTCAACATTGTGTGGGCTTAAAGTAATGAAATATTTTTTTTTGTTTATATTTATTTTCAGATTTTGATTTGAATGTTGCTGTCGGAGTTTTAAATATTAAAAAGGAAACATTTAACAAAGGTATGTGATTTATTTTTGTTTGGTTTTATTTATAATTCAGTATAAAATGCGTGGTATAATAGAACGGGGTATATAAAAATATTCTTACGACCGCAGGCTTTTGAAAGAAAAATTCTTTTACACGTGTTTAAAAAAAAAACCTTCTCTTTGAAACGTTTGCAGGATCTTTGTAGATATTTCAGCCAAATCTGACACAAAACGCTCCGAAATAAATAAACGAAGGGTTTCGTGCGGTCAATCCAAGCAAGTGTAAACAATCCATATCCATACCTATCTTAATCATCACAACAAAATTTACCCACTCTTTTTGTTCATATTAATATCAAAATACATATTAAATACAAAATACATTATTTGAGTAGGACAAAAAAAAAAACAATCACTTTGTTTTTCATTAAAATTAAAAAAAACAAATTAAAAGTGAAAACATCAGAGGTAATCGACAAAAATAGCTTACTTGGATATTTAATGCATCATCTTTCTATATGTACAAATTTAAACGTTTATTTAATAGGTACTTCAGTTTATTTTTACACCCCAATACTTAAATAAAAAATTGTATAAACACATAAAATTGCCTCCCACGAAACCTACTTAACGAGGCTCTCACAAAAAAAAACAACTATTAATTAAAATTCACGCCACTTAGTCAGATGACATGTGTCAAAAATTAAGAATTCAACAAACGCAATCATTGATAATTTAGTTACTCACACTTCCTACAGTTTATGGTATTTTATCACTTAAACGCCATCTCGTGCCACCACCTGTCTGCACTGTCCTATATTTGAATTTAAATGGTTAACAAAAATAAAAATAAATCTTGTTTTCTTTTAAATTAAAAAAAAAAAAAATAAACAATCAATGAAAAGATGGGATCAATGATCGAAAGAGCGCCAGATATTCGATCAGATATATACACTACTTAAGAAGTATACTGAAAATAGATTTTCATACAAAACACATCGAAAACTCAGCGAGCGATGTTAATTTTAACTATATTCGATTATTTGATTGAAAGATATAGTATGCGGCAACATTATGTGGGGTACCCTGCATAAATATACGAATGGCAGCTATACAAACTTACCATCATATATGAGCTCTGGCTGATTGAGTGTAAATAAACATCAGTTTCTTTACCCTATAAAGCTGATTTTGTACACTCTGTAACGAGCAATTAGGGCCACCCGGGTTTAAACTTTTAAATTTTGCTTTGAAAAATTGTTTGTAAGACGATTTTGTTTTAGAATTCGATATATAAAGATATTTTTTTTTTTTTTTAATTTCCAAGGATGTTTTTAATTAACTTCCGTGAAACGTATACCTCTAGCTGTACATTCGTATGTACATGAAGCTAATGCCTAATCGGATGGATGAATTTGCTAGTGCAGATTGTTTTTTATGCAATTTCAAGACTCTTTTTTTGTTAGAACTTATAACTCCTCTTCTTATAATTTTAAGATAATATCTCAAATTCTTGAAAACGGCTTTAACGATTTCGATAAAAAATTGAATAAAAAAAAAATATATTTTTTTACTCTTAAGTTTTATTTATTTCATCTGATATCTTCACGAAGAGCTTGCATTTTAAATAGTTAGCTAATTGAAAACACTGATCGGCAAATAGAAGAAAAAGTAGGGACCAAGAATTTATTTTTCGGTGATTTCAATTGACTTTAGTCAATTCCAAACTCTTTTCAAATTTCTTCTATCACTCATCACTATTTTCGTCTCAAAAACTAATCTTTAATGAATTTCTTTTTGACGTTTAATCAAAAATATATATTTTTCCGTAATATTTTGCTTTTTTAAAAATCCAAATTAGAAGTCGCGAACTAGAAATTGGTTAAAAAAAAACTTTTATTATGAAATTATGATATTAAGTGGAGAAGGGGGTACATTTGACATTTAGTTTTTAAAGGTCTGTATTTTCGAAAATTGTAAATTTATTCCAATGTTTCGTTTTGTATTTGATTTAATATATTCAAGATTATACTATAGGTCGTTTCAAATCAAAAGTCCCATGGAAAATTGAGCAAAAATAAAAAAAACTCATTTGCTTACTGGAAGGAAGCATTTATGAGGCAGCTGAACTTTTTCTAAAATTACGATAAAATAACGAAGAACAGTTCTTCATATCCCTATTTTAATTAATTGATCCGTCTGTGAGATTCACTGGGTAAGCCTCAGAAAGCTGATGCAAGTCTCCCGGGCTTGCATCACTCCATATCCGCGGGCAATACAAAAAAACATACAATTATTTAATTATTTATCATTTGAAGGCAGTTGGGATAACTTTGCCGAAGATATTATTATAGGACTAGGTGAAGATGGACCAGAAATGTCCAGTTTATATGATAGCAATTCATAACTTAAAATTCTATTCACATCTTTTCATTTGTATAATTGGGCAGTAAATATCTTATTTTTATTTTTCAATTATTTTGGAGTCGTCACCATAGAAATCATTAATAAACAAATTCAGATTTTTCGTTTGTTTATTTTTTTCTCTAGCATTTCTTTCATTCAAACAAGCATGATTTGTTGTTATTTTTGAGTTGATTTGTCACAATGAGCCAATAAAATTGAGTTTTTTGTTTATTTGTTCTCAATTTTATTGGAAGGGAGAAAATAAACTCAGAGTCAGGACTTTTGATTTGAAACGACCTATAACAGGAAATTTTTTTTGTTTTACAACATTCCAACATTTAACTTTAAAAGGAGTACATTTGAAAATGGTGGATTAAACCCCACATTCAGCGGATCTTGCTCGTCTATGTATTGTTTGATTAGAAAAAAAAATTTTTTGGTTTTAAACAATCTACTAAAAACGAAAAAAATAAATCAAAAAATTCATTTTCTAAAAAGAAGAAGAAAAAACAAAAAACAATAAAATATTTTAAAAAATCCCTCCATTTAAATCTTAATCAAAATTAATCGATGTCGATTCCCCAATCAACGTAAAACTGTGCCCCCATTGCAAAAGTCAAAGGTGCCCCGAAGGAGCCTCAGCGTTTTTCTTTTTTTCCAATTACTAATACTATTTTTTTTACAAAGCTGGTTTTAATTTACTAAACTTTAAGCATAGTGCTATCAAAATATTGATTCACCATTAAAAAAAACTTTTTTAATAGGTTCAGAAATCGCTTACATACCGTTGGTCAAAAATTAGATCAGAAATACAGAAAACACTTGGTACTCCGCGAAAAGTTAACGAAAGACTGCGAAATTTCACAAAGTTTCTTTAAATCAAACTAAGCTTCTTTCTTCATCCAAACTATTCATTATTAAGGGCACGATCATACCGAAAAACGCAAAGACAAATGTGCCCCGGTGTCAAATGTACCCCCGCTTACCCTACAAAGATGCTGAAATACCTATCATGAATTAGTCTTTCCAATATTTGAGAAAAAAATAATTTAAAAAAAATGGATACGTGTGAATACTTATAGTACGACAAAATAAAGAGTTCTAAGATTGCATGAGAAGTTTTGCAAAAAAAAATTTAACGATGATCTGATTCGACGTCAAAAGTTTAAAAAAAACGCGTTTTTGACTTCTTAAAATTTAAGCATTTCAAAAAAGTGATGTGTCAGTAAAATTTTGCCTTTGGACTCAGCACATAATAATACTTTGGAAAAGTATGGTTTGGTTCTAGCTCTACTTTCCTTGCCAATCAGTGGAATTGATGAAATTGCGACTGTTACGCAAAGAAAAGTATATATAATAGCCTATAGTGGAATGTGGATGATTTGCTTAGAAGAAGAAAATAGTTCAAGCAGGACTGATCCATTTGTGATTCTTTGAACTTGCAATGTACCCACTAACGTTACTAGTAAAATGAATTCTCATGGGCAATGTTTAATCAGTGATGAGAGTTAATTACTTCCGCTTTTGAGCTGAACTCCCTCTGCTTACTTCTTCGACAAACTACAAAGCAGTTTTTTATTTTTATTATCGCTGCAAATTAAATTTTTTAATAATTGCCTGTGTTTTAGTTGACAGCTGTAATTTGCCTTCATAGGTGCTCCTTGTCAATGAAGACACCTACCCAACCTAATTTTACAAGTTATAACTTCTTTTAGGGTTCTATAACGAAATTTTACTGGGCATAGCTTCTTTAAGGGTTCTTTAGAGCTTTCCTCAGAATTTAATAGAAATTATGACTCCGTTTACAGCTTCTTTAATATTGATTAGAATTGATATTTCTAAAAGTCTTAGTGAAATTCGTTAAGAGAGTTTGTAGAAGTTGGAGCACACTTTGTAAAAACTTCTTTAACAGCTTCTTAGCAGCTTTATAGAAGAATTTAATGATGACAAATTAATCGCATATGAAAAGGTACAAGGTCCTTAAACTCACTCATTCGCTTTATGTTAAGATTCAAAACTATTTGAACTCAATCAAATGACACGGAGTGTAACTTAACATCTATGTAAACAATCCGTCTCATGTTGTGTGTTGTTTGGCGCGGGCCAGGGATGTTAAGTGGTATTTATGTGGTTTATGTGCGGCAAAGATGATGACGATGATGATGATTATTATCGTTTGGCCCACTTAGGAATGCGGGCGTTTCGCTTCACTAAGCAAAGACGTCGACTTCTTCGTCGTTGTCGATATAGGTTTTGAATTAAATTGATTTCTGAAATTGCATTCCAACATGACAGACAATTTAATTGGAATTGATTCACCGGAACTGTGAAATGTTTATTAAGATATTGATAAATATATATACAATCGTCATGCTATATGGCGGCTTTGAAATGAAGTTGTCAACATTGTTTTGATTTTTACAATCTACGAACTACTACTGTGACTAGGAACGAAACGTCATAATTACATTGATTATGACGTTACGTTCAAGGAACTTCCACTACAAATACAAAGTTTTTATTGGTTTGCGAGACATAAAATTGAGCGCTCGTAAAATGATTTGCCAATTGTTGAAATTCGTGTGCAAAAAAGGTTTTATGTACCTTAACTAGATGAAAAAGCTCTAAATGCTGCTGCTGCCATGGCGGAATGTCATGGAAATGACTGTGGCATGGTCATTACTTTGAGTGTAGCCAAAGAACATAAAATTGGAACGTTTTATATTGCCAAATAAAAGTTGCAGTAAATAGTGATTAGCATAACTTGAGTATGTTTTTTTTTTTTTTTTGGTTCTAGTTGTGTTTATGTCTGGCTTTATAGGATAAATGAGATGTTGGCAGAAGAGATTTGATTTGAAAAGCTTTATTCCATGTAGATTAAAAGAGGCTCTGACATAAGAGTAATAAAAGAATATATAGGTCTGGCTAAAAGCTATTAAAAGGGCTAAATTGCTACGATTTTTAGTTCGTAATATAACTTGTGATTATGACTTCTTGAATTGGTTTGTGCTTTAATAAAGCTTGATAGGTTTACCCAACGAAATTAAATGAGTTAAGATAATTGCAATTTATTTTAAAGAAGAAAGAGGGATATGGTCATAAGCTTTACCTTTGTCTATTCCACATTTGGTTTAGAGTTTTGACTAGCATTTTTCGGCATAAGAAATCGTTTGTAAGTACCTATAGTACGTCTGATAAATGCAAAAAATAGACTCACGTGTAAACTGATATGTTTTTGAATAAATGCGTTCATTGCAAGTTTGTTGTTAAAATAAAAAATCGTGAAGTAATAGTAATTCTTTGTTGTTATTCCACATCTCTAGGAAATGAATGAATAGTATTGATCTACAACTAAGCTGATCTATACCAAGCCGTGCATTTTACTCTAATAAATAAAATGGTGTGGGTTTTATAATGTGTACCGACTTCTGACCCACATTCTTTTTAAATTGGCAACGATACAAGAACAAGAAAATCAAATTTTTAGTGGGTAAATAAAAAAAATATTTTTTTTTTGGCAAACTGGCTGCATGAAAAACTTTATTAACTTCTTATTAAAAAAACAAAAATATTTTAAAAAATAATCACGCTTTGCCCCACGACTAAAATGCTAAAATGCTAAAGTGCATTTTGACACTTTTTCTTCAAATTAACCGTTCAAACTAACTTCAAATTAAATTTTAGTAATTATTTTGGATTCTCCTTATTCCACTTTTTGTTTCATCTAAAAACACCAATAAATGGTAAAGTTATTCTAAGAAGAGTGAGAAAAAAAACACGAAATTACAACATATTGACGAAGCTTTTTTTCTAATAAAAAAAAAAAAAATCTGTTGCGCCTACTGCATGAAAACACATTTGATCATTATAAAACAAAAACAAAAAAAATAAAAAGTTTATAAACAACGGTGCCCCAACCAAAATTCTGATTCAATATAAATTTATAAAAATCGCCAAAGAAATGTTTCTAAAATTTAAATGATGCAAAAATGTGCATATACGTTTATTGCCTTTTCAAAAAAGTACGTTTAAAACTGCAAAAGTTATACAACAATTAGTCAACCATCTTCCATTAAAATGCTATGGAAACCCCCCCTTAAGTTTAATTTTGATATTAAAATTAAATGAAGTAAGGCAAGGCGATATTAAAACATGACATAGTAATGACATTTTACTTGTTTGAGTTAGCGTTACTATAGTTTTTTTTTGTCCAAGTCCAATCAAAGTTGGCTTTCTAAAAACTCGATGTCAAAACAAACTTAAATTCTTAGTAAATTTTTGTGTGATCATTCACTCAGAAATGCAAGAAGTTTCCAAAAATAAATACCTCCGAGTACAATTCATCTTTTCTTCCCCTCATATTTCAGTATATTTTTGCCAAATAATTTTGAAATTCATAAAGCTTTTAACAAAATGAAAAATCAAGTTTATACAAAAAAAAAAAACCTATTCATAAATATTTGGGTGGTGTGAACACAGTTTTAAAATGTGGTTTCTTCTAATATAGTTTTCCCCCAGCTTACAAAAATACTACCCCATCTACTCGTACCTTAATATTTTAAAATAAATAAAAGAGTAACTCTTACAGGTACATATATTTACGTAAAACTTTTGCTTGGCAAAACTTTAAATGTTGAAAAATCTTTTTTGCTTTGCTACTTTCTATTACAAGAAAAACAAATTCCCAGAATGTAAAATACTCAAACAAAAATATTTTAAAATCCAACCCCAGTCAATCAAAATCAAAATAAACTTTTATTTTTTTTTTTATATAGCTCTTATTACCTTAATCCTTAACCACAACATAGCTATAGGTAGGTATAAAATTTTATACAAACTGTCATGCATTCCTTTGTAGAAAGTTTCTTTGACATCAAAGTTAGATTATGGGCAGGGTAAATAGGGTTTGAAATCTCTAATTAATATAATTTGAAAATTCCTAAAAAAAACCTCTCTCTCTCTCTTTCCCCTTTACCCTAGTTTTACTTCTCTATTAGATTAGTTACACTATTAGCAACAAACCGCTATGTAGGTGTATCAGTATAGATATACTTTTCACCCCTCTCTCTAATCCTGAATGCCCTTTTATGTTAAAACGAAATATTCTTTACTAAAAGCCTTCTAAGCACGCAGAACTCATTAAGGCATGCACCATTCCCATATCATATACACTAACCCTACCTACACACACCTACACAAAGTTCTTCCATTTTCGACTCCCCCTCTTTTGGGGGATCAATAGCCCACTGTGGAATATTTTACTTAGAAATGGCCCTTAAGTGCGCATAATAAACAATGCAACATGCAAGCATTCTTAGGTTCCCAACATTCCTTCAAAGTGTATACCAGCAGAGTAATTATCCTCGAAACAACCAGCGACACCAATAAAGGAATGTGTTCCAAAAAGGAGCAGTACCTTCTACAGCAGGGTTCAATCCAACATTATGTATGCCGGAAGTTAAGTCTAAGAGCTTACAAAAAAAAAAAAAAACAAAAAAAATATAAAATAAAACAAAATAACATAAGGATAATGGCTCTGAATACAGTTAGCGTTGGCCCGATATTAATATTTGCATGAGCATAATATTCCACACGAAACTACATCACCATCACTACATTGAAAAACTCAACCAACTCCTTTGAACGTGGCGGGGCTCGAGATCGAGACCATCAAACCATCTAACCAAAACTAAATGTCAGCCTAAAGCTTGTTTAGTTTGTAACAAACTTCCTGAATTCTCTGCCAACTTTGAAACTTTGCAAAAACCGATTGAATCTAGTTTGGTAATGGATGTATACATTTTTCGGTGCACAAAAAGTTGGGCCTTACTCTAATATTAAGCTTGCTATAACGGAGTATACGTTACGCGTTTCCCAAAAAAAAATCAAAGAAACAAAGAGTGAATATATGTAAAAGAGTAGTGAGTTATCCTCAAGCATTTTACGAGTAAAAGTTTGTGCTTTATCGTATGACATTTGTCAGAGAGAAGAAGTCATTTCGGTAGCTGGTAATGGTAGATTTTCTAGCGAGGGAGAGATTTACGTATATATCAAATGGTGGGTGGAAATCAGGTGAATGTAGATGAAAAGTTAGTTGGATTGGGTAAAGGAGTTCAAAAAGATGAAAATTTTGAGTCAATGCGAGATTCCACATCCAGATTTTTGGTGTAAGTGAAAAGAGTTTTACAAATGCGATGAGTAAAATGAGATATTTGAAGAACCGCTCAGTGCAAAGAGAAACAAGATGAATGTGGAAATGTCGATGGAAATTGTTTTTAAACCTGCTCTCTTTCTCCCTGTGATTTCATGCACATTCCTCTAGTGATAAATTATATTTTGGTTTTTAAAAGTTAAAAAATTACATGTTTTTGCTGATTTAATGATAGGCAATATAAAAATTTTTTCCTTTTGAATAAAAACAAAAATAAGGCTTTGGGGAACCCAAGAGGCAAAGGTATTTTCGGAGAATTCCGTAGGATAGGTATGTTTACGGTAGGTACTTGACTATGGATCTCATTGAATTTTTAAGGATTTTTTTCATTTTTGTAATAACGTCTGACATAAAAATTAGGTAAGCTACTCACTTTTTCTAGGGTCTTAGACCAATTGAGAGAGGGTTAAAACTATACCTGGGCGCGATCTTGTACGTTTTCCGAAGATGTACTTCAGCTTTGTCGTTTTTTTTTAGAAGACAATTTAAATTAAATTAAACGGAATTTTAGCTGATTCCACTTATTTTAAGCGGTTTCGTAATGTTTTCAAAGGTTGAGATTTATGGAGGGCATAATCTTATTTTAAAGTGGCCTTTTTTTCTCCGTGTGAATCTTGGGGTTTTAACAGGAGGGTCCAGCACGAAATCCTGCTCAGTGTTAAGTGTGACAAATCACTGGAAGCGTTCGGTGACCCAGACTGTCTATTACACTGGTCGGCAACGAAAATAGAGCTTGAAAATACATACTTTTCGAAAGGATTTCTGTGTGCTGATTCTGAATCCGAAGTAAAAAATTTCAGTGGCACGTCTCGTTTTCGAAATATTTAAGTATTAACAGGTCAAAAACGTGTTTTTTTTTTGGTACTTTTGGCGTTGAATTTCATCACCGTTAAATTTGTTTTTGCAAAACTAATTATGCAATCTCCAAATGCCATATTTTATTATAGTCTTAAATATGTTTATTTTCTTTTTTTTTTATATTTTTTTCTAAAAGAAATTTTTGATACAGAAATGTATAATATCTCAAAATCTTAGTGGTAAAAAGCATAACGCTTAATTGAAGCAGATTTGAAGTAAATTACAGTTTTCGACTCTTGATTGGCATAAAAAAAGGAAAATATTACGGAAAAATATATATTTTACATCAAACGTCAAAAAACATTTCATTCAAAATTTGTTTTTGGGACTTTATAGCGAATATAGCAGAGTTCGAAAACTAGACGTGATGCAATGAAACTGTAAACAGTTTTGAATTCAGCCACACTCAAATTAATTAAAATCACCTGACAGAGTTCTTGCTCCCGAATATTTTTTATTTTTTGCCGACCAGTGTTATTTGTTGCTTTGTTTTGCGGTACAAATAGCAGCTTTACTGGGGCATGTGGTCGCAACCGGAAGTTGCTTTGGCTAAGTCCGCAAGTTAAAGTTATTATTACTTATTTAAACGGTGGCGTCCCTGCACGATGTCACTTTGAGTCCGACTGCAAAAAGTCTCCTATAATCTTCGTCAGTAGCGAGCTCTGTTGGGGCGTAACACTGTATTATGGGGTGACGTGATATAATCTAATTCAGAATTTGGCTTTATGATCCGTTCACCTAGTGGCTCTTCCGAAATTAGGCTACTGCAGCTAGCAGCAGTCCAAGATTGCTTCTAAGTGTCTTTCTGTCTCACTTCACTAAGCCCACCTCATTTCATTAATTTCGAATAAGAACTCAAAGGCATACGACTATTACTTCTTTTAGCGGAATATTTCATGATAAGCGGGTCTTTGGAATTCAGACATTTGGAATTGCCTTGCCAACTTTAACAGCAATATGTACCTGTAGACTTAAAAAATACAATATCTCTACCAAAATAATATCTCTTGGCACCCAAAAATATGCACTACATTCCTTTCACCAGTCTGATATATTATTTTAACCACAACAGCCTTTTTAATGCATAATACACGTTCCATGGGTCAATAAACTGTGATTTGCATTTTCCCAGCTCATGTGCATATACTATTATGAGATAGTAATCCTTATTTCTCCCCGAAAAAGGCTGCAACCGGGAACGAATATATTTTACTTTGATGTTGAGTTATGACACAAAATTGTCACAACGATGACAGCTACCAGGACTGTAAAATCACATTGCCGTACGTTTTGACATTTGTCTACTTCATAGTGGCAATTCCCAGTAGATGGGGTGAAAAGCAGTCTCTCTCTCTCTCTCTCTCAGTCGACTGTCCTATAACCATTTTTTTGGGTTGGCAAAGTGCCAAACCTAATCTGCAGTTAGTCTGTTTTTTTTGTTTATTTTTGTGGTGATGGTTTTTTTTTGTTAGAATTGTCAGCAGAGCCATGGATTTTCTCTTACAACATGCAGCAAAGGGAAATCGAATATTTTCGAACGTGCCTCTCCCTTAACTAAGTGAGATTGTGAATCCAACTCACGTCGGTCGTGTCGGTCGCGTAAGTCGTGCTGTTTAATTAAGCACACTGACACTAGTATTACTTATTCACCCAGAAAGACATACTAGATAGAGTCTCACTCACAATCACAACTGGGTGCCGGTCATTAGGCTAATGGCTGGTTATATTTGCGCATCCATTTAGTAGATGGGTGAAACCTCTTTTTTTTTGTTTCTCCTCTCTTATTATTTTTTTGAATCAATAATAATCATCTTTGCAAATAGACAGACGACAAACAAACAAACAAACAGACTGACAGACAGACAGATAGGCAAAATATTATGAGCCACCTATTTATGGATGTTTGTGCAATGCAATGAGAATTTTGTTGACGTTAATACGCGAATATATACGAGAGAGTAATGTGATTTTTACACGCGAATGCGTTCTGGATGCGATCCGATATTATGACATTCAATAATAATAATAATTTGCAGCTCCACCTTGCCGCGAGATTGATTGGGGATTGTTTTCATGCTTAACACTTCAGAGACTCGAAGTATGAAAAATACGAGAGAAGGGTTTTTTTTTCATTCTTCATTGAGCATGTAAAAGGCTTTAAGGGGGACACAGACGAATGCAGATTTAACAAGATAATAATTTGCATTTACATCATAGAAAAATTTTAAACGAATTAATCTTTAATCGTTTTGTTGTACAATTAGAAATTATTATTATTAATTGAAGTAATTATGTAATAAGATAATGGTGAGCTGTTGTAGATTTATTTGTAGTCATGTTGTAGGAGAAGTGAGAAGGTAGGGGCATGGAACGCAGAAAATATGGTAAAAGTGGGGAAATAATTACTACTTATGTTGCTTCTGAATATGACTTTTAATTAAAATGCGAGGATTTTGTAATAAATACGTTCGGACAAGTCCATAATTATAGCATCACTATGAAGATGAGCTGTGCAAAAAGTGAAGTCATCTCATTCACAGAATGATTAGTGGTACATTAAAATATTCTCATTTTAGTTTCATCATCGTTGATAGCTCACAATTACTGTGTTAAATTTAATCAAGGCTGTTGGTGAAAATGTTTGCGAACTCTTACTTATTATTCCTTGTAATACCTAAAAAAACTAAAAAAAATAGTGGTTGGTTTACCTATAGCACTCATAAAGGGTCTCCGATTGAATCACAGTGAGAACAGTGGTGCTTTTCATGCATTTCGGCGTTAAAAATCATTTGCATGACCATTTCTTGACGAAAAGTGATGAAATTTGGCACACTCAAGGACTTAAATGGGTTGCATCCAAAAATAGAAAAACTACAAAGTTCAACGAGATTAAGTATTTATGATATTTTTTGTTGAACTTAATTAAATATTTTTCTAAACAAATCCAGATCCGGACGTCATAAGTTTGACAGATCATCAAAATTATGGAGAACTTCCCGTTAACGTAGAAACTTGAAATTTTACACGGTGATAAAACTTGTGGTGTTTACAAAGGGAAAAATCGAAAATTTGAGATTTTCAATTCAGGGGGCGTGGCATCCACCCATTTCCGCTGAATTTTCATTAAATATTATAGAGCACTTCTGATTATCCTAGAATCTTGAAATTTGGTAGAATGGTAGAGCTGGTAGTTTATACAAAGGAAAAAATTTAAAATTTGAGAATTTCAGCCAGGGGGCGTGGCAACCGCCTATTTTCACTGAATTTTCATTAAATATAGAGATTTTCAATTCTACAGCCATACCTTGCAAAAAGTAGTGAAATCACAACAAAAACATTACTGTTAAAAAAGGAGCCAAGTTCTCCTGTGTTGAAATTATCATGGCACAAAAAGTACTGAGATGTAAAAGTGTACCAAGTTCTAAAGTTTGGGTTCAAATTCGTATCAATAAAATTTTGATTGTTTACTTGGCAATTTTTTAAATAACTTTAAAAATCGGTAATTAAAAGAAAAATTGTCAAGAGAACAATCAAAATTTTATTGATACGAATTTGAACCCAAACTTTAGAACTTGGTACACTTTTACATCTCAGTACTTTTTGTGCCAGCATAATTTCAACACAGGAGAACTTGGCTCCTTTTTTAACAGTAATGTTTTTGTTGTGATCAATACTATCAGAATTGACTGAAATTTGATATCGTACAGTACTATTAATTTTGCTCCTCAGATTAAGAGAATTTTTTTTACAAATGTGTTGAATTTCTATCAATTTTTCAATTTCAGTAGATTTTTTGACATTAAATTAGACGGTAAGAGAGGCATATTAAATTTAAAAAAAAACAGTTCTTAATATTATATCCCCCCACACCAAAAATTATTCTAACTCAAAAAATTAAAGATTAAAAAATACTTGACCAATTTTCATAGTACGTCATTTCCATAAAGCGTTCGGTGCTGTAATTTTATTTATTTTATATTTTGAACGTGCCCGATTTAGTCTCAACTTTTTCTGATGTGTCTTAGGGATCAAATTAAGGTCCACTCTTATTAACTTTATAATAATTATCGTAAAGCTCAATTTTCCAGCATTTCAAAGAAGTTATATCGTCACTGTCCTCAATCGAAGTCACCTTTTAAACTAACGCCTTAACAGCACTATTTTTTTTAGATTAAATTGCATGAATTTATAAAAGACCTCAAAAAGGCAAACATTGAAAAGGTCGACAGTTAACTTTTGTACAACCAAAACTAATAGCTGTTCTTTGCTCTTTCTTGATGACAAGAAATTTTTGTTCTAACCTTTGAATTTATATAATTTTTTCTATGAAAAAAATCTTTTATTTTAAATGGATTTAAAAATTGTAACTCTGTCACCGTTGCTTGAGAAATATTAGATTTTTGTTCTTATAAAATGCACTGGACATGCAACGATTTTAAGCTAGGTGTTTGGAATTTTGCAACCCCAGTTTCAAGTAATTCAACATTTTGCAAATCAAATTCATCTTTTATTACCAAAATAATGAATAAATTGTTTTTAAACCATTTTTGGAAACTATCCATATTTTTGAATTGCATGAAATTTTCTTTCTCCGAATATTAACAGTCAAAACTATGGTATTCTTCCGAATTGCAATTTAAAGTAAAGCTTTAAAGTAATTTACATATTTTACTTCGTTTGCTTTCGAGTAAATTTTTAATTTTATTGAATATCTTGCACAAAAACCAAAGAAATCGTATGCATGCAGATCCCTTGGGTCCCCTCAACTCTTTAATTCTGTCGATCATAGAGAGTAAATATAAGTTAACTTCAACTTTTAGAAAAATATTTCTGAATAGTTTAGGAACATCTTTATTGAGAACAATCTATTAAAGTTACCCAGAACTACTTGAACTTATTATATACGTACATAGATGTACGTACGTGTATAACCCTGACCAAAGACCATTTCCCATACCCGATTAAGGTCGAACAAAATCATTTATTCAAATCATCTTATCAACTTAAAACTATTCATATTTATCCCTGGTTCTATCTATGTATCTCCTTCTTATAGACAAAGATATAAAGCTATATCCTTTATCTCTCATATAAATAAAAGCCTTAAAAAAAGATTCATCATTGCCTCCATCGTTTTCCGATTTATTCAGCCATAAATCCCCGTCTATGCTCTTTAGAAAAAAAGAAAAAAAAAACAGTAAATCCCAATTCGATAGTTTCAATTGGAATTCATAAACGATATTCAAGATCCTTTTTGTGAAAATACAAAAAAGTATGAATATATGAAGTTTAACATCCTTGTATGTTTTTTTTTTTGGCAAAAAATAAAAAAAAATCAGGATGTGTTTGCTACAACCTTAGCCGAGATATGATGCAATAGATATCTTCTGAGTCATCTTTCAGATGTTCATTCTCAATTTAAGGTTTTTTTTTTGTCTCTGTGTCTTTAGTTAAATAGCCTTGTAGTTGTTGCTTTATAGGGTCGTTTTTAGGGGTTGAAAAAATCCATTTTCCCAACACCATCAGCTAGCTATATATAAATATTTTTAAATCATTTGAATCAATACCCCCAAAACAAATGAGATCATACTATGCCAACAAGAAAAAAAAATTAGATGACATCAGACTCTGCGGATTTGTTTTGCCGCCCAACAACGAAAACACCACCCAATTTGGTCGAAGATTATTCTATTTGCGCATAAGGTTTTGGGGCTTAAGGGGGATGATTGAAGCAGCACGCTCAGTGAGTTAGATAAAAAAAAAAATGTCATCATCGCAAATACACTTTCATGTGATGCTGTATACTCAAACGTATTTATCTCCTAAGGAAATTGAATTGCTCGAAAGACGACAACATGTCTGATATCTGACCAGTTTAGTTTTTTCTTGCTATACCCTTTGAAGAGATGAACTTTTTTTTGTGGGGGAGGCGGTTTTTATTTGAGGTGAATCGGAGAAATCTAATTTTTGCCCACATAACTGCTATATGACTCATTGAAAATTGTTAGTTACAGTTACAGGGTGTTTGGGTGTTAAATAACTTTAAAATTAATTAAGTGTTTTTAAAGCTTTTAGCATATTGTCATGCAGTTAGTGTAGATAGGCTACTTCCCTCAATTAACATTGAAGTTTTGGTCTACAACCAAGTTAATAAGCTATAATTATACAAACAAAAAACATGAATCATTATATTTTATCAAAGATTTTGGGTGTTTAATCGTCTTTCTTGTTTGTTGCATTAATGAACACACTAATTCTGCAGAATGTTTGCAGAACTGTGTTAGTAGAATTTTCGGCAGTCACTGAGTGCTCATAAACAAAAAAAAAAATAAAAAATAAAATAAAATAAAATAAGGGTTAAGCAAAAAAATATTTCCTATTTCAGTTCCCGAAAATATTGTTTTTATTAACACAAACAATTTGTAAACCGTGTTACATTAGGGTGGCGCAGAAGAAAACATACTTTCTTCTACTTTAAATAGTGGAAAAAAAGAACCCCGTGCTTCATATTTGAAATAAATCATCAACGGAAAAAAATTTAATTAGGGTGTTCAAAAAAGTTTTTTTTTTTTATAGTAATATTAAATTCATATCAAATTAATCGATTTTGGTTGAATTCCAAGAGTGAATGTTAAATTGTTAGCATTTTTCTCAGCAGCCTAATGCAAAATACCCAATTTTACATTATATTTTCATAAACGATGTTTTAGTGAAAATCATTTTTTTTTTACAATTAATACAAAAAAAAAAAAACAAATTGAACCACCCCAATGTCAAAATTTTTTTTTCTACTATAATTTGGTCAAAATAATATCCACGTTGGTTTTTTTTTGGAATTTCACAAGCAACTGCAGAAGATAACATTTTTTAGAGCCACCTTAATACGAAAATATTCAATTTAAACTGACTCTCTCAAAAAAAAAAAACATGATTTAGAAATTTTATGTGTCACTATCCAAAAACCAACCAACCAAAATTCGCTTTGTTTATTTATCTAAAAATAAAAAATACGCCGCATTTGCACGCTTTTATCTTTTCTCTTCTTATTTCTGAATTGCGTACAGTTATATATTTATCTGAGAAAACTTACAACCTCGGCTGGAAGTTGAACAATTCCGCAAGGGTGAGTTTTTCTCTAATTCAATTTACACGTTTTTTCGTGTACACAGAAGAATTCACTTTTGCGGAATTGGGCCCCCTGGAATACTTTTGCTTTTGTTGCTGACGAACAAGCTTTTAAAGGCGGTAAACTTCTTAACAGATAGCTTGTGTGAATGCTAAATAGAATCGACTTATTACGAAAATCATTTTTAATATTAGAAACTACTAAAGAAATTATATTAGCTTTTTATAACAAACATTAAGCCGTTGAGCAATATTGTAATGCATATACAAAATGCCAAGTCTTCTAACCATACGGAGTTGAAATCCTTCCAGACATAAATAAACTAGAAAAGATGTGCAGTTTCTTTATCTTTGAAAAGAGAAAATAAAAGCGACACGACGCGACACGACGCGAAACGACGCGACACAACGCGACACGACGCGACACCAAGCGACAAGACGCGACAGCGTCAAAAATGGACAGCTACAGAAATTGTATATTAACTGTTTTTTCTATAGAAAAAAATATCACGCATACACCACAGTGACTAATCATAAATCATTCGATTTAACATTTGAATGACAAATTATAGCTAAAAATAATATATAGTCCATTTTTAATTATAAAATTAATCTTTTTACTCTTATTATCATCTCCTTAAATACAATGCAGTTTATCTGAAAAATTGGTAGTCTAAAATTGAATAAAGGTTTTTTGTGTTAACTAATTACATAATGGAAATCATACATTTTGCATTTACGATAAGATCGATTAGTTAGATTTATAACTTTTCTTTGTGCAGCCTTGATGGGGCTCATATGTATTTAGCTGCAGATTCTTTTTATTTCTAATTCTGCTCTTTCTGTATTTTTTTTCTTTCGGTTATTTTAGATTTCCTTGCGTCCAAAATTGCTCAAATTAACATCAATTGTTTGTTTTGTTGTATTTTCTGATTTTATTATTCAATTAATTGTTTGAAGCACCCTGTTTTATTCATTGAAACACATTTCCATTACAACCACATAACGTACTTGAAAACGAGCGATATCTAAAGAATTATTAAATTGGGGTAGGTTTTGTTGTTTGGTTTGGATATCCAACTATAAACCAAATCGATTTTATTTTTTTTTTGTGTAAGGGGAGTACCGAAAATGGATATAACCTACCCAAACCATTTTTTTAATTTTAATTAGCATGCTCTAACAATAGGATTCCCATTTCTGTTTTATTTTTTTTTGTTCTCAATAAACTATATTTTATGTGAATGTTTTTGTCAGAATGACAGTTTTCTAATTTCCTTCGATATTTCTGGAGCATAATGTCTAACTTTGTTCCTATTTAATATTTTTTTTTTCTTCTTTGGTTAGCTTTTGGGAATGTGTATAGTTTTTTTTATTCACCTCTTGTCATTTTAGATTTGAATAAAGGACATGATACATGCTTAAAAAGGATGTCAGAATGATTCAAAAATATCGACCTTTATTTGGGTAGGTTTTTCTTTTTTTTTGTATTATTATTTTTTGAGTGAAGGATCAGAGCTAAATTTGAGTAATAAATACGATTTGAAGGGTTATTGGGATATACCCAAATTTGTTAAAGGATGAAATACATTTTATGTTATTGTATATTTTTTTTTATGATATGATGAAATAATACTCTTTTGTGAATATGAATAATAACTTTTGGAGATGAAAATGATATCATTATTAGTTTGTATCAATCAAATAATATACATACCCAAAATAAATGGTAATTTAATAAACTAGAACCCATTTCAACTTAATTTAGATCAAAAAGAATACACCTTTCTTAGAACAATGCTGTATGGGCTCTACGGTCATGCATTTATTAAATTCTTTGAGCATCAAGTTTGTACTAAAAGTGTACTAAAAATGCAGCTTTTTTAGCAGTCTTATTGATCTTACGGCTTTGCACAAATTTGAATCTAATAGTTGTTAATATCAATGTTTTAAGTTACACCTTGAGTCCTTAAAATGTTTCACATCAATAAACACAACCTTCACTTATCGAAAAGAAATCGTCTGATAGCTTCCATTTCTTTTGTTTTTCCTGTTTCAAATGTTTTCATTAAAACTAAAGACAGTTCTAGATCTTTTGATAAATCAAGCATTATATGTTCATTTAAATAATTTTGCATTCAAAAGACAAATCTATATTTCTATCTCTTTATCAAAGGAAAAAAAAATATACATATGTTCAAATCCTGTTCATTAAGACTTGTCACATATTTTAGCTTTAATATGTGAGAAAATGTTCCTTGATTTTAATGCAAAGTCATATGCATTTTTATTATTATCTCTATTTCTCAACTTCAAAAAAAAAAAATGTCTACAAGTAGAGTAGGTCACATTTGAAAAACAATGCAAAAGGACACAAAAAAAAAACAAGGAGACAAAAAAAAAAAAAAAACACAAAATCGGGGTCACACCTGAAGAAAAGAACAATCGAAGCCATGAAAAGCATCACAATGCCTCATATAACATACATAAAATAAAATGACAAACGAAAGCAAAAAAAAAAAATGATAAATCCTTAAAAAGAGGAAGCGGCATATATGCACATCCTTAAACAAAAACAAAACGAAAAAAAAATCGAAGAGAAAAAAAAAAACGAAACATGCCATCAAGGATGACATTTGACTGAAATTATATTGCAACATAAAACGAAAAAAAAAAAAGAAATAAAAAAGCAACAAAAAAAGAAAAATAATAATAATAAGGATCCTTTCTATTGAAAGAACCAAAAGGAAATCCAGGTTGACATGTCCTTTAAATTATATCACATAGTACCTTAACCTGTGTAGTGTAGGTATAGGTAAAAGAAGAGTCTCGAAGATTCAACAGAAAAATGTTGCAAACGATTTTGCAAAAGAGAATTTTACATTCAACATTATTTGCTTTTTTTTTTTTTCATTGCTTTCTCGGTCCCTTACAGAATGTATTGCAGACAGAAAAAAAATTCTACTCTCAGGATGTAATTTCACATCGTTATATCCTGGATATTGTGTTATTTTTTTTTTTCTTTCTTTATTTTTAATGGAAAACTGAATTCCCCCGCCCGGAAGACCATAAACCATCGAGAGACCTTAAATTCAATTTTCGCTCTACCTCAACTCGTTGAAAATGAATGTGCATATTTCTATATTCGTTTTGCTAAACGCTGACGGGGACTCTACTAGAGCTAGAGATGTGCAATGTTAACCGCATATATTTATATATCTTTGTATGTATGTAGACAGTGTGGTGTGAATAAAATTTTAGTCAGACAGTTTTTCTTTAATTTTGAGCAAATTGGATGTAGTAACGCTGTCTGGCATAGAGCTATATTTAAAACAAACTGCAATGTCTCATTCAAAATGTTTCTCAAACGAGACTGAAATAAAGTATTTCTTTTTTGATAATGATGACCTGTAATATTTATTATACCTAGTAAGTATCTAAAACACGTATTCTGGAGTCTTCGCAGACTCATACATACGTATTCTAGTACATAGCAGATAGGAATGAGTGTTTTTTTTTTTAAGTTTTCTTCAGAAATAAAGCGAAATCCACCCGCTGGATTTTGAAAAGATAGTTCAATAATCGGCAAATTTTGGTTTTCCTTTTTTTAAAGGTTTAATACAATTTATGTAATGAGAAATATACTAGCCCAACAAAAAAAATGGGATTTTTTTTAGTGATGTTAGAGATACTAAAAAAAAAATACTTGCATTTCAAACCTTCATTCTTCTAGTTTAATGTTTTTATGACTAAACCAACTGGTCTGCAAGTCGTTGGTTTGCCCTTTTACTATAGTGTAGAGCATTTAACTCAATTGTTCTATTATTTTATAAAAAAATTAACAACATTAACTTAAAAACTGATATTAGGTACCCTAAGAATCAAAGAAAGTGTACGGAAAAATCACCTTATTATTTTGACATTATACCTAACCACCAAGAGGTAAGATAACACTGATGGCCAACAGAACAATTTTAAGCTTTTTAAAAATTTTCAAAAAGATTCATATGAAAATGTATGTATTTGGGTTTAGTAAGCTCAAAAATTATATTGGGTTCTTTCTAGCAGCTCAAGTTTTTGAATTATTTAATTTTTTTCGCGGAAAAGAGGGAGGGGGTAAAGGTAAAAAATATACTGAAAAAAATTGTTTGTCGAATATCATTATATGACACATGTTTTCAAGGTATTTTTTGATGGTGAATCTAATGACATAAAAACAAATTCAATACGATTGCTCTAAGAATACGATTAAAAACAAGGGTGCTTGTTTTTTGACCTCAACAGGTAAAATTTAACCGAAACCCATGTGATAAACATGCTATACTGATAAAATTCGGGATGAAGGTTTTAGATAAAGAGGGACAAAGGATTCATAAAGTTCTTAAAATTATTTTTGGTTAAAGGGTGTTTTTTTTAATGGGTTAAGTTTTGTGTGAAAAAGGTATCATAACAGCTGACTTACATTTTATTAATTTTTAAAACTTTGTGAAAAAGTTTTGGTTGCTATAAGAATTAGGAATCTTTAAAGTGTACAAAATTATCTTGAGTGAAAGTTTGTTTTTTTTTTTAAGAAATGACGAAATTCGGAGTTAATACCACAAAAATTGGGAAAAAATTGTTACACCAATGAAAATTGGCAAAAATGTTTCGTTTATAAAGAAACCAAAAATCCAAACATTCTATACAAATATTTTAGGTCAAATTGTGTTTTTTTTTTTGGAAAGCGATAAGTCCCACAAAATCAATGTTATAAAAAGTACACTTACGAAATTCATTAAATATGTTCTCTTTCCCATAGGAATAACGAATATAACAAATTTATAAATTTTTTTCATGTGAAAGAGTGTTTTTTTTTAGGTGTACAGAAAATATGGGTATATTTGAAAAAGTGTGTAATACTAGAGTTATATTAGTGGTAAAAACATTGAATTTGGAATAGAAAGCAAGAATAAAGAGTTTTCATAAAAAAAATTTAGGTGAAAGGGTGTTTTTTTTTCGAAGAGACAGTAAAATCTGTAATTGGTTTCAAAAAGCCAATGATTCGTGTAAAACGTCTAAGAACTTAAGTATAAACGTTTAATTTGACATCAAAACCAAAAATATAATGATCATCACCCTCCTACCCAACTTATTTTTATAAACTTTTTTGGAACTTGGTTCTTATCCCAAAAGGAAACTTTTTGCCAAGTTTCATGAGTGTAACAATTTTTTTTTTATTTCTTGATTTTATGTACTATTTGACCTGTATGTCTATGTCCCGTTTTTGAAAATTTGATTTTTCAAAAAAAAAAAAATTTTAAAATTTTTTTAAAAATCCAAAAAATATTTTTTTTAAATTTTGTTTTTGATTTATATTAAAATTATATACCTAAATGCTTCTTCACAAAAAGTTTCGTTGGAATCGATTAAGCAGTTTCGGAGATAATCGGATTTGAAAAAAAAAACGGTTCTATGGCAGGTACCGTTACCTAATAATGATTTTCAAAAAAAATTTTTTCATAAGAAGATAGACCTTGTCTTAAAACTAACATTTGAATATTTTAAACAAAATCGTTGGAGCCGTTTTTGAGCAATTTCATTTTTACTAAAATCGGTACATGACAAGTACCGTTATTTTTTGCCCAAAAAAATTAATTCCAAAAACCCCTCTGGAGAGTGGCTAAATAACGCTACATACCAAGTTTGACATTAATCGGTCCATCCGTTTAGGCTGTAGCTCCTTATACAGACAGACAGACAGACAGACAGACAGACAGACAGACAGACAGACAGACAGACAGACAGACAGACAGACAGACAGACAGACAGACAGACAGACAGACAGACAGACAGACAGACTGACAGACTGACAGACTGACAGACTGACAGACTGACAGACTGACAGACTGACAGACTGACAGACTGACAGACTGACAGACTGACAGACTGACAGACTGACAGACTGACAGACTGACAGACTGACAGACTGACAGACTGACAGACTGACAGACTGACAGACTGACAGACTGACAGACTGACAGACTGACAGACTGACAGACTGACAGACTGACAGACTGACAGACTGACAGACTGACAGACTGACAGACTGACAGACTGACAGACTGACAGACTGACAGACTGACAGACTGACAGACTGACAGACTGACAGACTGACAGACTGACAGACTGACAGACTGACAGACTGACAGACTGACAGACTGACAGACTGACAGACTGACAGACTGACAGACTGACAGACTGACAGACTGACAGACTGACAGACTGACAGACTGACAGACTGACAGACTGACAGACTGACAGACTGACAGACTGACAGACTGACAGACTGACAGACTGACAGACTGACAGACTGACAGACTGACAGACTGACAGACTGACAGACTGACAGACTGACAGACTGACAGACTGACAGACTGACAGACTGACAGACTGACAGACTGACAGACTGACAGACTGACAGACTGACAGACTGACAGACTGACAGACTGACAGACTGACAGACTGACAGACTGACAGACTGACAGACTGACAGACTGACAGACTGACAGACTGACAGACTGACAGACAGACAGACGGACTTCCGGGACTCTACCATCGTAATGTCATGGAAAAATTTTATCTCAACTTTTTTTTTGTACGAATGCATAACTTGATAAAGTATAGTATGTAGGTACCTATGTATATCGCAAGTAAAAATAGAATTTTGTATTAATCATAATTATAATCATAATTTGCTGGCAGATACAGTTCTAATATTTAACCCTTTGTCGGCACGTGGGTGCGAATTTGGCAGGACAAAAATTAAAGGTGTTCACAAAAAAGTGTCTTTATAAGGGTGAAAATACCTTTTTTTTTAAATTGTGAATACAATATTCGAATTCCTTGGAAAATTCTACATCAATTTCATATATATGATTCTCTATAAAATAGTGAGACAGAAAAAAGTTCTAGCGACATGAAAAAGTAAACACAAAATTCGCAAAAAAGAAGTGTGCCTACAGAGGGTTAATGATCACTTTTTATCTTTTTTAAAAGTCTTTAACGAGTTTTTTATGTTTTGCTCGGAAAAATTGCAAAATTTGTTTGAACTTTTAAAGAAAAGTTTTTTTAAAATGTATTAAAAATTGTTAATAACTTAACCCTCTACTGCATACGAAGCCAAATATGGTTTTGTCAGTTTGAAAGCACTTTTCTCTTCTCTGTCACAAAAAAATGGTAAAGATTCAATACAATCCTCTTCTTTGTGTTTCTGAGAACCCATAGAGATAGTTTTTTCGTGTGTCCGACACAAAATATAGGTGTATTTTATGATCACAGGTGAGTCGATCAGTCGTGTGCATTGAAATCGAAAGTGCAGAATATATTCATACTTTAAGTGTTAATTACTGCGTTTCTTTGGAAAGTAAAGTGGAATTAAAAATTTATTTAGGATCGATTGTCTAATTGTGTATGCTATGAACCAATTTTTATTGAAAAAAAGTTATTGGCCTGGTCTTGGGAGGGCAAAAAGTAAGGAAGCCATATTTGGCTTCGTATGCATTCAGGGGTTGTAAATCTATACAATATGTAAAACTTTTTTTTTGGTAAATTTTGTTCCTTTACATTGTTATTTTGCTTGGAAGCTATGTTTTATTCAGAAATGGAGTCCCTTCGCTTTTAGAGACATTTTTCACATGTTAACCCCATTTCCGGCGGCGTAACCACACAAATTTCAGGGAAAGGGGGGCTCACCTATAATATTTTTCAATAATTTTATTACTTCTTAGCTTTTGTAAGATCTGGGAGTGGGTGAAAATGTTGGAGCAAGACCTACTTCGACAGTGGAAAGAATGTGAACCAGAAAAAAATATATTCAACGGAAAAAACAAATTGCTTTTCTCGGTTCCATGGCTTAAAATGAGCCAAATTTGAATTAATTCTTAACTTTTTGTAATGCAATGTATTTATTTTAAATTATTTTGTTTTTAAATGATAAATATTTATCTTTTGATATTTTTAATTGTATTCTTTACATAATCTGAATAAATAAAATTAGTAAAATTTCTTACCCCTTAATGCATACGAAGCCAAATTTGTCTTATAAACAAATTTTTTAAACAAATTAATTAAAAAAAAAAATTTTAATGAAAACCGTTTTGAAACAACCCAAAGAACCCATGTAAAGCATTTTTTAATTTTTTCGTCCGCTAATATTAATTCATGCAGTAGAGGGTTAAGCACAAATTAAACGAAAACAAATGGTTTTCAAAATTTCATTTTTTTTTCAGTTAATGGATAATTTGATAATTTTTTTACGATAATTTGGAAAGTTATCGATTGCTATAACTTTTTGCATGAACAAAATTTATGATCCAAAAGTCTGGCTATTGCTGAAAACATAAATTAAATTCGAAATTAATCTCAGTGCTGAGGGCCTTAACTAAAACCTGCGAAAGGTCAATAATTTTAATTAGGTAATAATCAAGCCAAGAATTTTAAAATCCATCAGAAACTAGATAAACTTCAAAATGATGCAAAATCTCTCTCGTAAGTCAGTCTCAGGTGAAGCTGGAATATGAACGCATTTGATCACTCGTTCCATTTCAACACAGCACTGTAATTTCCTTGAGAATCGAGTATAATTTAAAGTTTTTTGCGGTTTTGCCTGAAAATGCACATGAATTTCGTTTATTTTTCCTATGTTTTTCTTTCCAAGATGTAGGAGGTGGTGCAATTGAGCGGAAGTCATTGTTGCCTCTGGTGGTATTCGAATGAAAAAAAAAAGAAGAAATCTCCTTGTGTGAATCCTACGATAGTGTTTCGTACGTACGTACTCTTGCAGTTGTTCATGTTTTTTTTTTCCTTGACTTTCTTGCTTTGCGTTGATGTAAGGATGAGTCGATGAGAGCGAGAAAAGTTGCAGTAAGACGAGCAAATATTTTTATTTCATCGATAGTGTGGTTGTGTAATGTTTTTTTTTTTCTGTTTTATTCTTTGTCCTGAAATATCCTTGAAGATCTTTTTTACACTAAACAGACAAAGACAAATATATAAAACTGTGTGTAAGAAGACGTTTCTTCAAGGATTTGAACTTACAAAACAAGAAAAAGAAAAAAAAGATAGCAAACGATTTATTTTTGTTTCAACACTCTTTGTGGTCTTTGAAATGTTTATGTTTTCAAATAGATAGATACAATTGAAAGAAGAAACAAAAACATGGCATAACAAAAAAACTAAAGAGAATTTCAACTAGAACATAAAAACATTTCAAGTTTTTTTTTGTGGAAATACATAGAATCTCTGGAGATTGATTCATTTAGAGTTGTTTGGTAGTCAACATGACGTGCAAGTTGTTTTTCTGTGGTTTCAATAGCTCCTATAACACTTGCGAACAATTGTTTTAGGTTAAAATAAATGAATGCATCAAACTGGAAATGGAATTTATCGTTGTCTGGCAAATAAAACTCAGTTGTTTTTACGTTGAATGAATTTTTAGTTCCAATTTGGGATTATACTTGTACCATGTGTGCATGAAAACAGAAGAATTTTGGATGGTCAATTAACTGATATATTTTATTTCCTTCTGTTTAAAATAAAATTTGGAAGCTTCATGTTTGATAAATCTGCTCCATTAGCATAATATAACGTCTGAGCTTCTCTATGAATTACTATAATTTGACAACTTTTTAAAAGTCACCCAAAAAATCGATTTGCAAAATTGAGAGAGTGGTGAATAAGGAAATATAACTCAGACTTCAAGGAATAAAAAAAATGCAAAGATATAGTCCCGTAAACAACTTATGTACTAATTTGACTGTACTACAAAGTTTTGAATTCTTCTGATACGAAAGTCTTAGAATTTTTAGAGTGACTTCTTTGACGAAAGTTTAAATCGAAAGAAACTAATTTAAGAGCATCCAAAAAAGTTTAATCCCAAGTTCGGAATTTCGAACATGACTCTTGGCAATTTTTATGTACATAAGAAAAACGTTTTCAACAGCGTCGCGGGCTATAAATTTTGAGTTATAAATAAGGAAAAAATGAGGGAAAATAAATCGACTGTAGTTTTCGGGGCTGAGCAGAAAAAATTTCCAAAAAATCATCTAAAATCGTTTTGATGGAAAAAATGAAAAAAATATAGGTACGTTAGAAAAAAATAATTTTGTTCACTGACTTTTCATCTTAGGTCGAAAAAATGATTTGGAAAAAATTATACCTAAGCATTCAAACATGCACTGCGGTTCGCGTGAACCCCAATTTGTAAAGTAGGGTTAAAAAGTTTACCTGGGGCCCAAATCCGCAAGAGTGGGTTTTTCTATGTGAGTTTTTCTCTGCCTTGTTTCTAAGGCAATTTAAACGTTTTTTTTGGTACACAGAGGAATTCACTCTTGCGGAATTGGGCCCCTGTAGTAATAACTGAAGTCTGAAAATCGTTGCTAATTAAATACTAAATACATTAAATGGCAGTCTTGGCATATTCCGAGGAACAAAATTAAATTTTATCAACTTTTTTTTATCATATACTTGGATTTGTTTGTGTTGACTCCTTCCCTGAAGATGATTTAAAGTAATTGGAAAATTTCAGTTTTCTACCTAAATTTAATCAATTAAAATAGAACCCAAGATTTCTGCGCAAAATTTGGAACTTTGTAGACCGAGAGATTTTCTATAATTACATATATGTGTATTGTGTATTTAGTACCACCTGTGAAAAAGGGATTTAAACACGAAGAAAAAAGACCACCTAAAAGAAAGGGAATTCCGCATTAAATTAAGCGGATTTCTGCAAGATGACTTCCGTCTTAAATTAGCGGACAAATCTTCTAAATTCCTTGGATGCTCAGATTAAAAAAAAATCCACTTAATTTAAGCGGAAAATCGTCTTATTTTTTTGTGGAAAAATTTAAAAAATAAAAAAAACCGTTAGACTATCTCACTGTTGGAAATACGTATGATAAACTGCAACTAAAGCTAAAGTCTAACTATAATTAAGCGGATTTCTCCAAGATGACTTCCGTCTTAAATTAGCGGACAAATCTTCTAAATTCCTTGGATGCTCAAATTAAAAAAAAATCCACTTAATTTAAGCGGAAAATCGTCTTATTTTTTTGTGGAAAAATTTAAAAAATAAAAAAAACCGTTAGACTATCTCACTGTTGGAAATACGTATGATAAACTGCAACTAAAGCTAAAGTCTAACTATAATTTTTGAATTTTTATTTCTGTCGGTTTTTTTAAGATGAAAATTCATATTAAAATGAAATAAGGTTCACCTTAAAACTAACAGAATTAAAGTGGAATACCACTTATTTTAAGCGGAAATCGATTTTTTTTTAAGAGGGTGGGATTTATGGTGGGCATCATCTTTTCCTAAGATCACCCTTTTTTCTCTGTGAACCATTTTTCATTACGGCTAAGAATCCAAAACTGTAAAAACAATAGTGAATGAGTTTTTTCACATGTTCGCATTTCACCTACCCAAAGTCCTTAGAATCTAAATAAACCCAGAAACTCTAGTGATTCTAAAAACCAATAAGTTATCGGTTTCATATCACAATCGTTCATCCCTTTTATTTGGAGTGTCCTAGAATCCTTCAATAAATCAATATACATGTCAAGTAATATATAAGTTTTATTGACTTTGAAGCACGAACAGATATCACCAATTAGTTTTGATTCAACTTCTCTCGCCTCGCACTCACAAGTGTGGTGTTCTATTAAGTTCCATTAAAACAAGTTCACCATCAAAAACCAGGACAAACAAGAAGTGTCTGCTCTTCTATATTTACATATATATATTTCCTTAATCTATGTAAATAAATTGCAATCAGGTCAAACCATTGCAATATGGTAAACTTCCGCCTCAAGTATACTGATACCGCACATTATACAACATCTATAAAGAAGAGAGAGAGAAGCTCTCAATGATGACAACTATACGACGACAAGCATACCTATGAGTCAGAGAATAAACCAACAAGCTTACAAACAAACAAACAGTCAAAACGCACAAATTGAATATAAGCAAAAAACCACTTTACATTTCCGCACTTCAAATGTTAATTCAAGCTTCCAGACTAGCGCCCATTAATTACGAACTTTAATAGTTTGTCTCTTTCTTCTCATTCTTCTCATTCTTCTATCTCTGTCTTTTTTTAGCACACATGTATGGATTCGTTGAGAATGAGGCTTCTTCTTCTTCTTGTTTCGTCCTTACAATGGAATAATCAAAAAGCAATTATTATGCAAGGACATTCAACCCAGAGAGTGGGAAGAAGAGTAAGAGAATGTGTATTGTGCCTCTTGTATATGGATGAAAATAGAATGGATCCTTTTTTTTTTTTACACATATTGCAAGGACAGAAACCGAGTTAATTACACAAAGTGCCTGGATTCATTTTGTTTCTGTATAAATAGACTTCATTTCCTGTTCTATAAATAATAATCTGTGTTTGTGTGTGTGTGTTTTTTTTTTTCTTCCTTCTGTAAATGGAAGGTTTTTTTTTTCCTCTTGTCCTGTTTTCTTCTGCTGCTGCAGCTTGTAGTGCTTCTTCAGCTCTACAATCAATTCGTTAGAAATATAGGGCGACAATTATAAAACAAATAAGCTAAACTTTTTGTCCAGAAATTCATTGTATTTAATGGGATAGAGTTAGGATAATAGCCAGAGTATTCAGTTGCTTAACAGGAACTTAGAGAGACAGATTACAAGTATACGACGATACGATATCTTGGGGAGCAGAACAAAATATGGGGCTTAACCCTTTTTTTTTTGTCTGAAAAACGAAAGCGACAGTCAGGATTTACTAAGTGATTTAAAGAGGATCCATTAAATCAGAGTTGCCAAGCGGACTCGAAATTGGGAAAGATGCATTTTGTCAGCTTACTTGAGGTCTAGACAATAGGTATTACTTGATCATTTTTTGGCGAAGAGAGTCCACCATAGGCAAAATCTTAACACCCCAAAAGACAAAATCAAAGAACAAGTCGATACACACTACTTAATAGATTTTACAGTCTCCCATGATGTAGAAAAATCCATGGTGAGCTTATGTTGCTCCTTCATAGTCTGCCAGAACATCACTTAAACCTTTGATGTGGAGAAATGCTGACGACAAGGCGATGTGTTATCATATGCAAACTCTTTAACACTAGAATTTTAGCAATTTTGCGAAACAAACAAGTCACGACCTCAGTAGCACACTTTTTTTAAAATCATTTCCTGGTCAACATTGCATATTTAAATTATCAGAAGAACAATACATTTTCAACAGCGGATGAAAACCTTCTGGGATTTTGCTTTGAAAGAACGATTTTTAGAGTAATTTTTGATCCAAGGTGCATTGGTGGAGAGTTAAGAAGAAGAAGATACAATGACTATTAGGGTGGGTCAAAAAAATATAAAATTCGTTTTTTTGATTTGGTACTTCGAAAACTCGATTGCTAGACACCTCAAGAATATACTCACCAAATATGAGCTCTTTATCTTAATGGGAAGGTCCTCCGCTTTTCAATTTTCCATTTTTACATCAAGCTCCTACAAAAAAAAAAAACAATTTTTTTTATTAATTGACTTTTTAGCCATTTTTTTACATATTCTTGTAGAAAATTGAACGCTCTACAAAAAAGGTTAAATACACTTTTTTCAATTATCTAACCGTTTAGAAGATATTTGAGGTCCAAAAATCGAGAAAATCTTTAAAAATTCGTTTTTTGTTCTTAATTTTGTAACAAATTAAAAAATTATAATAATCAAACGCGCATGACATATTCTTGTAGGAAACAGATTGCTGCACAAAAAAGGTCTTGATAACTTTTTTTATTAATCTAACCATTTTAAAGATATTCGAGGCCAAAGTTAAACAAAAATATAAAAACTTTTTTTACTTTTCAAAATTTTCTAATTCACTGAAAAGTCATTTTTATTTAATTAATAAGATGGATTATTGTAGGGGCTTAAATGTCCTACAAAAAAGTCCTTGGCATCAAATTGGTTGCTTTAACCGTTTAGAAGATATTTGCATCCAAACCAATGCCCACTGATTTCAATAGTTTTATTATGGTCCCTATGCATTGCGATTTGGATACGAATATCTTTTAAACCGTCAAAGCAATCAATTTGATGCCGAGGAATTTTTTGTAGAACGTTTAAGCCCCTATAAGAATACATCTTGCTAACTTGATAATAATGAACTTTCCGTAAATTAGAAAATTTTGAAAAGTAAAAAATGTTTTTATAATTTCTTTTAACTTTGACCTCAAATATCTTTAGAATGGTTAGATTAATGAAAAAAGTTATCAAGACTTTTTTTGAGGAGCAATGAATTTCCCACAAGAATAAGTCTAGCGCGTTTGATTATTATAATTTTTCAATTTGTTACAAAATTAAGAACAAAAAACGAATTTTTAAAGATTTTCTCGATTTTTGGACCTCAAATATCTACTAAACGGTTAGATAAACGAAAAAAGTTTACTAGGCCTTTTTTGTTGCGCGTTCAATTTCCTACAAGAATATGAAAATAAATTTGCTAAAAAGTCAATTAACAAAAAAATGATTTTTGTTTAGTAGAAGCTTGATGTAAAAATGGAAAATTGCAAAGCGGAGGACCTTCCCATTAATATTAAGAGCTCATATTTGGTGTGTATATTCTAGAGGTGTCTAGAAATCGATTTTTCGGAGCACCAAATCAAAAAAAAAGAATTTCGATTTTTTTGACCCACCCTAATGACTATAGAGGTTAAAGTATTTTTAATTACCACACAGTGATCCTGAACAAGTTTAAGGTTGACATAAAATGACGACAAAAACTAAAAATGAGGCTTTGTTCCTGAAGGTCTCAGAAATAATAATCTTTTTTCCGAGATATCCCCGTAAACATGAGAGGAATTCAATACAATCATTTTTTTTTTTACTATGGGAGGGGCGTCTATCTCCCTCCGTTTAGGCGGGATTGTCAATTTTCTAAAAAATTACTTCAAATCACAAAAGAAATTATTAAAAAACAACGGTGTAAGTTAATTTTTTATTTGTTTTTCTACAAATAATTTTTAAATAATTTTTTTGGACTTGATAACCTGTTTTATTATGACGTTATCACGTAGTAAAAAAATGCTTGTATTTAACTCCTCTACAAGAATCCGTTACTTTCCCCAAAAAATATATATAAAAAAATAAAAATCTAAACCAAAAATGGTTTTCTAAGGCGGGGAAAATTAGTAATGGATTCTTGTAGAGGAGTAAAATAGAAGCATTTTTTTACTACAGGAGGAGGGGTCTATCTCCCCCCGTTTAGGAGGGAAAAAATTATACCTAAGCATTCAAACATGCACTGCGGTTCGCGTGAACCCCAATTTGTAAAGTAGGGTTAAAAAGTTTACCTGGGGCCCAAATCCGCAAGAGTGGGTTTTTCTATGTGAGTTTTTCTCTGCCTTGTTTCTAAGGCAATTTAAACGTTTTTTTTGGTACACAGAGGAATTCACTCTTGCGGAATTGGGCCCCTGTAGTAATAACTGAAGTCTGAAAATCGTTGCTAATTAAATACTAAATACATTAAATGGCAGTCTTGGCATATTCCGAGGAACAAAATTAAATTTTATCAACTTTTTTTTATCATATACTTGGATTTGTTTGTGTTGACTCCTTCCCTGAAGATGATTTAAAGTAATTGGAAAATTTCAGTTTTCTACCTAAATTTAATCAATTAAAATAGAACCCAAGATTTCTGCGCAAAATTTGGAACTTTGTAGACCGAGAGATTTTCTATAATTACATATATGTGTATTGTGTATTTAGTACCACCTGTGAAAAAGGGATTTAAACACGAAGAAAAAAGACCACCTAAAAGAAAGGGAATTCCGCATTAAATTAAGCGGATTTCTGCAAGATGACTTCCGTCTTAAATTAGCGGACAAATCTTCTAAATTCCTTGGATGCTCAGATTAAAAAAAAATCCACTTAATTTAAGCGGAAAATCGTCTTATTTTTTTGTGGAAAAATTTAAAAAATAAAAAAAACCGTTAGACTATCTCACTGTTGGAAATACGTATGATAAACTGCAACTAAAGCTAAAGTCTAACTATAATTAAGCGGATTTCTCCAAGATGACTTCCGTCTTAAATTAGCGGACAAATCTTCTAAATTCCTTGGATGCTCAAATTAAAAAAAAATCCACTTAATTTAAGCGGAAAATCGTCTTATTTTTTTGTGGAAAAATTTAAAAAATAAAAAAAACCGTTAGACTATCTCACTGTTGGAAATACGTATGATAAACTGCAACTAAAGCTAAAGTCTAACTATAATTTTTGAATTTTTATTTCTGTCGGTTTTTTTAAGATGAAAATTCATATTAAAATGAAATAAGGTTCACCTTAAAACTAACAGAATTAAAGTGGAATACCACTTATTTTAAGCGGAAATCGATTTTTTTTTAAGAGGGTGGGATTTATGGTGGGCATCATCTTTTCCTAAGATCACCCTTTTTTCTCTGTGAACCATTTTTCATTACGGCTAAGAATCCAAAACTGTAAAAACAATAGTGAATGAGTTTTTTCACATGTTCGCATTTCACCTACCCAAAGTCCTTAGAATCTAAATAAACCCAGAAACTCTAGTGATTCTAAAAACCAATAAGTTATCGGTTTCATATCACAATCGTTCATCCCTTTTATTTGGAGTGTCCTAGAATCCTTCAATAAATCAATATACATGTCAAGTAATATATAAGTTTTATTGACTTTGAAGCACGAACAGATATCACCAATTAGTTTTGATTCAACTTCTCTCGCCTCGCACTCACAAGTGTGGTGTTCTATTAAGTTCCATTAAAACAAGTTCACCATCAAAAACCAGGACAAACAAGAAGTGTCTGCTCTTCTATATTTACATATATATATTTCCTTAATCTATGTAAATAAATTGCAATCAGGTCAAACCATTGCAATATGGTAAACTTCCGCCTCAAGTATACTGATACCGCACATTATACAACATCTATAAAGAAGAGAGAGAGAAGCTCTCAATGATGACAACTATACGACGACAAGCATACCTATGAGTCAGAGAATAAACCAACAAGCTTACAAACAAACAAACAGTCAAAACGCACAAATTGAATATAAGCAAAAAACCACTTTACATTTCCGCACTTCAAATGTTAATTCAAGCTTCCAGACTAGCGCCCATTAATTACGAACTTTAATAGTTTGTCTCTTTCTTCTCATTCTTCTCATTCTTCTATCTCTGTCTTTTTTTAGCACACATGTATGGATTCGTTGAGAATGAGGCTTCTTCTTCTTCTTGTTTCGTCCTTACAATGGAATAATCAAAAAGCAATTATTATGCAAGGACATTCAACCCAGAGAGTGGGAAGAAGAGTAAGAGAATGTGTATTGTGCCTCTTGTATATGGATGAAAATAGAATGGATCCTTTTTTTTTTTTACACATATTGCAAGGACAGAAACCGAGTTAATTACACAAAGTGCCTGGATTCATTTTGTTTCTGTATAAATAGACTTCATTTCCTGTTCTATAAATAATAATCTGTGTTTGTGTGTGTGTGTTTTTTTTTTTTCTTCCTTCTGTAAATGGAAGGTTTTTTTTTTCCTCTTGTCCTGTTTTCTTCTGCTGCTGCAGCTTGTAGTGCTTCTTCAGCTCTACAATCAATTCGTTAGAAATATAGGGCGACAATTATAAAACAAATAAGCTAAACTTTTTGTCCAGAAATTCATTGTATTTAATGGGATAGAGTTAGGATAATAGCCAGAGTATTCAGTTGCTTAACAGGAACTTAGAGAGACAGATTACAAGTATACGACGATACGATATCTTGGGGAGCAGAACAAAATATGGGGCTTAACCCTTTTTTTTTTGTCTGAAAAACGAAAGCGACAGTCAGGATTTACTAAGTGATTTAAAGAGGATCCATTAAATCAGAGTTGCCAAGCGGACTCGAAATTGGGAAAGATGCATTTTGTCAGCTTACTTGAGGTCTAGACAATAGGTATTACTTGATCATTTTTTGGCGAAGAGAGTCCACCATAGGCAAAATCTTAACACCCCAAAAGACAAAATCAAAGAACAAGTCGATACACACTACTTAATAGATTTTACAGTCTCCCATGATGTAGAAAAATCCATGGTGAGCTTATGTTGCTCCTTCATAGTCTGCCAGAACATCACTTAAACCTTTGATGTGGAGAAATGCTGACGACAAGGCGATGTGTTATCATATGCAAACTCTTTAACACTAGAATTTTAGCAATTTTGCGAAACAAACAAGTCACGACCTCAGTAGCACACTTTTTTTAAAATCATTTCCTGGTCAACATTGCATATTTAAATTATCAGAAGAACAATACATTTTCAACAGCGGATGAAAACCTTCTGGGATTTTGCTTTGAAAGAACGATTTTTAGAGTAATTTTTGATCCAAGGTGCATTGGTGGAGAGTTAAGAAGAAGAAGATACAATGACTATTAGGGTGGGTCAAAAAAATATAAAATTCGTTTTTTTGATTTGGTACTTCGAAAACTCGATTGCTAGACACCTCAAGAATATACTCACCAAATATGAGCTCTTTATCTTAATGGGAAGGTCCTCCGCTTTTCAATTTTCCATTTTTACATCAAGCTCCTACAAAAAAAAAAAAACAATTTTTTTTATTAATTGACTTTTTAGCCATTTTTTTACATATTCTTGTAGAAAATTGAACGCTCTACAAAAAAGGTTAAATACACTTTTTTCAATTATCTAACCGTTTAGAAGATATTTGAGGTCCAAAAATCGAGAAAATCTTTAAAAATTCGTTTTTTGTTCTTAATTTTGTAACAAATTAAAAAATTATAATAATCAAACGCGCATGACATATTCTTGTAGGAAACAGATTGCTGCACAAAAAAGGTCTTGATAACTTTTTTTATTAATCTAACCATTTTAAAGATATTCGAGGCCAAAGTTAAACAAAAATATAAAAACTTTTTTTACTTTTCAAAATTTTCTAATTCACTGAAAAGTCATTTTTATTTAATTAATAAGATGGATTATTGTAGGGGCTTAAATGTCCTACAAAAAAGTCCTTGGCATCAAATTGGTTGCTTTAACCGTTTAGAAGATATTTGCATCCAAACCAATGCCCACTGATTTCAATAGTTTTATTATGGTCCCTATGCATTGCGATTTGGATACGAATATCTTTTAAACCGTCAAAGCAATCAATTTGATGCCGAGGAATTTTTTGTAGAACGTTTAAGCCCCTATAAGAATACATCTTGCTAACTTGATAATAATGAACTTTCCGTAAATTAGAAAATTTTGAAAAGTAAAAAATGTTTTTATAATTTCTTTTAACTTTGACCTCAAATATCTTTAGAATGGTTAGATTAATGAAAAAAGTTATCAAGACTTTTTTTGAGGAGCAATGAATTTCCCACAAGAATAAGTCTAGCGCGTTTGATTATTATAATTTTTCAATTTGTTACAAAATTAAGAACAAAAAACGAATTTTTAAAGATTTTCTCGATTTTTGGACCTCAAATATCTACTAAACGGTTAGATAAACGAAAAAAGTTTACTAGGCCTTTTTTGTTGCGCGTTCAATTTCCTACAAGAATATGAAAATAAATTTGCTAAAAAGTCAATTAACAAAAAAATGATTTTTGTTTAGTAGAAGCTTGATGTAAAAATGGAAAATTGCAAAGCGGAGGACCCTCCCATTAATATTAAGAGCTCATATTTGGTGTGTATATTCTAGAGGTGTCTAGAAATCGATTTTTCGGAGCACCAAATCAAAAAAAAAGAATTTCGATTTTTTTGACCCACCCTAATGACTATAGAGGTTAAAGTATTTTTAATTACCACACAGTGATCCTGAACAAGTTTAAGGTTGACATAAAATGACGACAAAAACTAAAAATGAGGCTTTGTTCCTGAAGGTCTCAGAAATAATAATCTTTTTTCCGAGATATCCCCGTAAACATGAGAGGAATTCAATACAATCATTTTTTTTTTTACTATGGGAGGGGCGTCTATCTCCCTCCGTTTAGGCGGGATTGTCAATTTTCTAAAAAATTACTTCAAATCACAAAAGAAATTATTAAAAAACAACGGTGTAAGTTAATTTTTTATTTGTTTTTCTACAAATAATTTTTAAATAATTTTTTTGGACTTGATAACCTGTTTTATTATGACGTTATCACGTAGTAAAAAAATGCTTGTATTTAACTCCTCTACAAGAATCCGTTACTTTCCCCAAAAAATATATATAAAAAAATAAAAATCTAAACCAAAAATGGTTTTCTAAGGCGGGGAAAATTAGTAATGGATTCTTGTAGAGGAGTAAAATAGAAGCATTTTTTTACTACAGGAGGAGGGGTCTATCTCCCCCCGTTTAGGAGGGAGGGGCAATTTTCTAAAAAAAATAACTCAAAATAAAAATTTTTTTTTAAAAAACGACGGCAACACCTACATTTATGAATGATACATTTTTCAAAAGGCAGAATATTACACTTTATTTAAATTTTTAAATCAAGTTATTTTAATCAATATTTTTTTAAATAATCGATCTTTTACCTACGTAATTATGTTTTTTCATGTTTTTCACAGAATTCAAAATGTAATTCTTCCTAAAAAAAAAATGTATGTAGGTATTTTATTCAATTGAATATTTTTGTTCAATGAAAAATTGTATAAGGGTCATTTACTGAATCGAAACTTAAGTACTTTATGTAGAACATAAACTCTTATTCTCTACTTTTTCCTCTGCGTAACTGTCACATAAGGATTTATGTTGAACTTAGGTAAATGCTTAAGTTTCGATTCAGCAAATGGGTCTTAATTTCTTAAAAATGACAGAACTTCTTGAATAGAACATTTCAATTTTTGTCCTGGTTGGTGTAAATCCGCTTTTGTTAAGAGTTTCAGAGCCTCCTCAGACCGTTGTATTCTTTCGTAGCTTTCGTCTGGAATTGGCACTACTTTTTTCTTTGGACTTTTTCCATTTCACTGATAATAATCAAGAATGAAGTTTGATGTTAGGTGCACTCGAAATAGTTTTCAAACGAAACAATGCCAGCTAGATGTTTAACATGGGGCTTAAAATTTTTGATCATTTTATTGTAAGAAGAATAAAATTTTAATTTAAGTTTTTTTTAAGAATAATTGGTATACATTTCAATCTACATTTCTAATATTTTTCTTCTTAATTTTCCCAACGGCAACCCTTTCGCTTATTTTATCATCTCTTCCTCATCTAAGCGCCTTCGAACAAACAAACATTTACCGAAGTTGAAGCATTTTTTTTCAACAAACGCACAAAACAAATAAAGTTTTTATCAGGACGCCTGTAAGATGTAAAACTTAAAACAACTAAAACAAAAAAAAAAAAAACAAAATGGTTGTTCCTATGACAACAACAAAGACAATGATGTATTTTAACTTAAATAAAGGAAGGTGCATGTTGTGAAACTAACTCTTTTGCTTTGTCTAAAGTTGCGTATCTATCTCTTAACTGGATACATTGCAGATTAGCAAGCAGCAGAAGCAGCACACATCTCTGATGGTATACGATACATATCTACATAATGAGGACAATAGCCGAGTTTAAGCCCAAGGAGGACTATTAACAGAAACAACACTAACACTTATACACCACTACACACAGAGTATACACTATAATACACAATACATCTAAAAACTAAACAGAACGTTAGAACATTAGAACCTAGAGCCTAGAGCCTTGATGCGATATAGTCAACTCAGCATGACACTTAATAAATTTTTCCCATTGTCCGGGATTAAACGTCGAAAGGAATTAGTGGAGCCAGCAAGAGATGGAAAGGAGACCTGAGAATATAGAAGTAGGGATAATAATAATTGTTTCCTGTGAATTTATAAAGTAAAGGCTCGGTCGGTAACGGTAACGGGACCGAGAGGACTAAAATGGGAACTTAAATTACTGTCGCGGTTCATTTTTTTTTTTTGGTTTTTTGTTACTCTTTTTTTTTTTCGTTAGTATTTAAGTTTTTAAGTGAAATATGTTTGTATATCCTTGCTAGTGAAGGATTTGTTAAAAAGGATTTTATATGTGTCTGTGGGAAATAAATTACAAAAGAAAAAGAAATTTTTTTGTTGACCCGGTAGTCCCCGATAAGCTTCCGGCAGGGCGCGACGACGACGACTCTGATGGGCTTTTCATTTCGTGATGAAAGAATAAAAAAGGATTTAAATGACTAAGTAGGGCTCTGGCACACAGACTCTCTCTCTATAGAAAGACGACTACGATGACGATGCCAACCAAGCTTTGAGGAAAGAAACAGAAATTTACATTTTAAATTTTAAATGGTTTTTGTTTGGATTTGTAATTGAGATAGGAAAAGAATTGTTGTTTTGTATAAAAAAAAGTCTTCTATAGCACTCGTGCAACCATTTTTATTGAAGTTGATTCGGAGGTACGATATAGTAATTTAAGTCTCAACTTTCGACCCAAATTTACTTAACAAATAATGTATCCGTGTGCATTGTTGCGTTGTCAACTGGAACAATGTAAACAATTATTAAAAGAAAAATTTTAAGAACAAAAATCAAACTCAGCATTAATTGTTGTTGATGTTTTTTTTTTTTAGATTTTAGACGAAAGTCGAAAAGTTTTACTTAGAAGAAATGTCATGAAGCTGAATTTGTTTGCTTCCCGTATTGTTGGACAATGGCCGAAAATCTTTTAAATGGTTTTAGTTCTTTTCCATTTTCTTTTAACCACTGCAAGACTGATTGGCAAACCAATTTTTGGATATTAGGTGGCTAAAGATTTTCTTTATCGACTTTTCTAGTAAACTATTTAGCAAGTAAATTCTCTACGGTTCTGAAATCAGAAGAGCATATTTACGAACCAAAGATATTTCTGGAGGTTGGACCTAAGACACATAATGTAGGTATAATGAGTCGAATATTGTCTATAGTCGAAACAAAGAAGTAGAAAAATATTTTTTCCTAGATGGATGTCGTCAAGTTCATGAAAAAAATATTTCTCCAGAAAAATTTTTTTTTTAATTGAAGATTTGTTGATTACAAATCGCTTTAAAAAAATTTATTCTGATGCTTAATTTATCCGTGCTCCATTAAGTTTAAAGTCTCCATTAAAAACGGGCTATTTTAAAATTTGTGTGTGATTTGAGAGATTTGTTATTTTTAATGGGGACTGTAAAAATATTATGGGGAGTGAATAAATTGGCCTTAGTAAATTTGCTTAAAAAACGTTAAATTTAACATAAACATTTTTTTTAAGCCAACCATGTCAAAAACTCAAACTGAGATTACAGTTCTTCCTACACTCCACAGGTGTTTTGAGGTATTTTTCAAATTTTTCAATTTAAGATTGTGTAACTTGTACGTACCGTTTTGTGTGATATATCAAGTGAAATGTAATATTATTAAATATTTATGTGCTCTAGATCGAAAGATATAACGTGTTTAAAAAAGATCTTTTTACCGTTATCTTAGGATTTTGAATATGAAATGAATTGAAACTTAATACAATAATAGTTTATTTAATTACCTATCTACAGTATATGAGATTTTTTTTAGATTTTTGACATAAGATATAGAATATCCAAACAAAGATAGAAACAAAAAAATTAGCCTATTAGCACTCATTCCAAGATTGTACCAAGATGTTTTTTAGTGCATATCCCAAAATTTTCCCTTTTATCAAAAATACCAATTTTTCATAGATATGAATGTTTTTTTCATTGCATTTTTTTTATTCCTAATAATAATGGATATGAAAACCTTCATGCAAAATTTGGTTTCTCTACCATAACTTTTAAGGGTTTTTCGGTAGTTAGTTAGCAACTGTTATAATAATATGGGTTGACAGATATAAAACTGGTATAACTTTTTTCAGAGACGTCAGATTGTCTTGAATTTAGATTTTTTGGCATCATCATTAAAAAATACCTCGAAGTCATGTATCATATGTGTAGGTATATAATATCATTGTCTATTATTGGTAATTTTGAAAATCTCCATTTCACGCTTTGACCTTGAAAATCGCGACTTGCGGACATGAGATTTTTCTAGACTTTTGAGGTATGTTATAGAATGCCAAAACGATGGTATTGAGCAAAAAAAATTTCTATTAGCATTCATTCCGAGGTGAAACACTTAGGGTAAAAGCGGGTGAGATGGCATACCTTTTTTGTTTTTGGGATATTTTTCAAAGTAAACCACATTTCATATTTCTAACAATGCAAAAATGTTCTATATTCAATATCCAACGTATTGTTTGTTTTACAGATTTTTTTATATTAAATTTATAATTTTAAATTAATATAGAAAAAAAGTTTAAAAAAAACCATCTCCCCCTATAGGGTGGGTGAGATGGCGCATGAGTTTGTTTTAGGTTTCTATTGCCAAATTCATTGCACAAATGGTTGAACGATGTGAAGGAGTCAAGCACCAATGCATGGCATAATAGATTGCAACTAGTCGTCTTTTTTATAAAATTTGAACTTGGTTGAATTACTTAAAAAAAATAGTTTGAGGGTGATATGGCACATGCTAACACTATACTCGAGTAAAAAATTCTAGTACGGAATGCGCCATTTCACCCGCAAAAAACTGCGCCATCTCACCTTTTTGCGCATAATTCATATTCGTAAGCACCCATAAAAAGCAGATAGAACTAGAGCTCAGATTTCACACGCAATGCATAACTTATACTCTCTTGTATGTATTGGTGTATCAAGGGCATTTAAGATCCCAACAACTCACAAAATATCGGAACAAAAAAAAAGAGCGAAAAAAAAATTCGAAAAAAATCATCACATTATTTGCTTCAAAATTTTTTTTAATTTTTTGTATCACAGACAAAGAAACGAATACTGGCTACTTCGATTTAAAGTATTTAAAGAAAGCTGAAAATATTTTTCATACATTTTTATAGCAATAAATGCTCAAGATATTTAAGGTGCGCCATCTCCCCCGCTACGCCATATCACCCGCTTTTACCCTATTTGACTGGATTATAAACAGAATTAAAAAAAAAAAAACAGAATCCTGAAACCAAACTTATTTTTACTTGCTCTATAGGGCAAGTATTGGTTTCGTGTCGAAAAAAAATTTGAGGTTTTAATCAAAACCAACATTACTATGATGGAGAATTCCAAAAAAGTGGGTCTCGCAAATCCGTCCGTGCGTCTGTGCGTCTGTACGTCCATCTGTACACATTTCCACAGCCTTAACGCGTGGATAGATTTTCTTCAAATTTGGTACAGATGATTTTTATGGAATTCTGAAAGTTGGTTCTTTTTTGTTTTTTTATATCTCGTTTAGAACGTATACCTCCCATACAAAAAAATACGATATTGTGAATTTCTCGAAAACGGCTCTAACGATTTTGATTAAACTTTGTATACGTAATATTTAAAGCAATGGCAATAAAATTGCATTTTTATTTTTTCTCAAAAAAGTCAAATGCAAAAAAAAACTTTTTTATATGAAAAAAATTTAGTCTAAATGTCGGCTCTTCCCCAACCTCAACAAAATTTCTTTAAAATTTATTTTAGAGGCAGCTCGTAAAATCAACAAGTAAACTAACATAAAAGTGCTTTGAACTGCAAGAGCAAGTACGTGCGACCCCAGTCGTGCATTTTATTTTTTTATTTTCGGTTTTAAAAATTTATTTCTCCAACATTTTCTTATATTCTCATAATCAATTTCGATTTATTATTTTAAATTAGTCATTTCTTCTCTAAACACTCATTTATTAACTAAAAATAAATTAACATATTTCACAGAATCTTATTTTCAGAATTTAATTTCAATTTTGCAAATTTTATAAACTTATCAAAACGTCAGTTCAACATTTTAACCTATTTAACCCACGCATTTTTTTTTTTGTATATCGTTCAACAAAATTCTTTATAAAACTAATGTTTTTGTTTATTTTTTCATTTCAGAATTCCTCCAATTGAATATAATGTAAGTACAAAGCTTTTAGTTTACAGTTCTATTAATTTTATTTACGTTATAAAAAAAAAAGTAGAACATCCGTTCACTATGGTGTATGAGTGTTTTTTTTTTTTTCTTTCAAACAACTAAATTCTTTCACCTTATTGTAAACTACCATTCATTCATTGCTGTAAACAACACAAAAAAAACACTTATTAACACCTCTTCATCGTTGAGATCACTATAAATGACACTCAACTCATCTCTGTATGCACTGTGCCTCCATCTAAACCTATATTGCAACAACAACAAGAACACAGTGGACAAAAGTTTAGTTGTCGGTGTAATAACGTTAGCTTAGAAATCGGCCAAGTGCCTCTAGAGAACTCAACGATTCTGCCTTAAACCATGTGTCAAGCGATTGTGGTGCAACAACGATGACTCCCACTATATGAATGTGTTGTTTGCTCTAACGCCACCACCGGTGCATAGTATTAATTTGGGACAGAAACCGTATTTCATACTCGTCTACCTATGTTTCCGTCACGTGGCTATATCGTCGGGGTATACAATTGCAATTTCAACTCTCACCCACTACCTCCTCCTTGTTGCCATTCCACTCCATGCCGTGTCGGTGTCGTTTTAGTTTTGAATGTTAACATATATTTTTGAGGTAGTCAAATTGAGATAAATTTTCCAGTATTTCCCGGGTAGGTACCTACCTGGCAAACTCAAAAACACATGAAAATAATGACGAAAAAACCAAACCGATTTCCACATGACTACTTTTGTGTTCGTTATGCATATCCTGTTTATTTTCATTCAAAGCTTTGTGATCTTTTTTTTTTTTTTTGAACCAACACTTTGCATCCTATGTTATTTCTTTTGTGTGAGTGCGCGATGAGTAAAAAAATATACAGAAAGAGAGAATAGAAAGGAAAATTTGTGTTTTTGAACAAAGTGCATTGTAGTTAACAGGCTTCATTTTGGTGTTATTTTTTTGTCTTTGTTTGTGGAGAATAGGCGCTTTAGTTAGTCTTTTTTTTTTTTGGGTGGATGGAGGTTTTTTCAGTTTATATCTACATAAAAGGTGTTTATTTAGTTTATTTTTCTGAATAAAGTTGTAAGGAACCCTTTGTTGTTTTGAACCAAAAGGTTGCTCAGTTTTTTTTTTTGGGAGTTTTACATAATTCAACTCTCGTTTGAAAAGCGTTTAACTTTGTGTACAAATATCTTTAGGAGTAGTATTCTCAAATGCTTTTTTTTGTTTTATAAAAATATTTTATACAAAAAAAAAAAATGCTACAATGCTTGATTATCTCCATATTTATTATCGAAACAACGATAAGCAAATGCATTAAATCAATTGTAATTTTTTGAGCTAATAACACTGGTCTGCTAAATTAATCTTTTTTTTTCTCCTTCAAATAATTTTTTGAAATTATGAAAGATTTGACTTTCCTGAATTTAAATCTACCAATTTTTTTTTCAATTATTTTTTAAAAACATGAGTAGTTCGTAGAAAATAACCCTTTTAGATTCGGTTGACCTAGTACAAAAATAAAACTAATATTCGTATGAGCTCAAATTTGGAGGGCTTATTTTTCATAACATGATCTATCATATGACACCAAATTTGTATTTATTAATTAAAGTTTACACACATTTTAAGATACTAATTGACTAAAACAGCAAAAATATTGAAATCGTGCAGTTTTTAGAAAATCCTACAAAATAGAGAACAAAAACATCTTAATTTAGGAAAATGTAAAATCTCAACGCCCGTTATATAAAAAAGTCAAATATGTAAAGAAAACTATAATAAAATACATTAAAACATTTTATACGTGTTTTGTAATTTTATATAGGTAAAATTTTTCTATTTAGAAATATCTTATCTGTGATAAACCATTTGATACACTGCCTTCTAAATCTTAAAATTTGTCTCTCCTAGGAACAAAAGTATACTTTTCTTATGGTTTTTGATGTGCTGAGTTCGAATCCGAATCAAAAAGATTATAGCACATCAGGGTTTGGAGATTTACGCGTTAGAGAATCAAACAATCAAGTTTTTGGTTATAAAATCTAAAATAATAACTAATTTATCTCAAAAACAGGAGCTGATCGAAATTTTTTGAATGTGGATTCAAAATCAGCATACTAAAATCTATTAGAAAAGTATACTTTTGTTCTTGGGAGAAAGAAACATGAATTTTTAATGATCAGTTTCTCTATGGTAATTTATGCCAAATCTACTTAACTAACTTAAATATAGATATACCTCGAATAAGAAAAGAGATATTGTGGAGATTGAAACTGAATTTGAAAGAAAAAAATAAGTTCTTTTATAAACCGTGACAAATTTAGTTGAAAAAGTTTACATAACGCCAAAATATTGCTTCGAAAAAAGCAAAAAAATCTGTTTTCGAGATTTTCTAACGGGAATATCCTAAATAAGTGACGTGCTAGGCCAATTTTGACTTCGGATTCGGAATCAGCACACAAAAATCCTTTATAAAAGTATTGTTTCATCAAATTTCTGTTTTATAATAGCACTTTTTGATCTCCTTTGGAGTTTAAATAAGTTAGGTAGTTGAAAAGCGCCAAAACTTTTTGGTTTCACTTCATCATCACTTCCGTGTGTGGGATTCGTCAGATTGAGTTCAAAAATTGGCGACAATCTTCCAGATTTGTAAATGTTCCAATGCCGAGGTGAAGTTAGTGGTGCCGGTCGTTGCGAATGCTTAAACTAGACATCTTAAGTGTTGACTTTATTTTTGCAGTCATATTGGAGCTTTGTATTTTAAACTGCCTTTTTGGCAGTCGACTTTGATCATAGCAATAAAAATTGTTTAATAAGTACCTACTTTAAGGCATGACTTTTAATGTGTATAATAATTCAGCGTACTTTACGAAGTATTGAAAGCTGATTTCTTTGACGGAAAAAAACAATTTTGATATGTCGTTAATAGTGTTTTTGCAAGATCTTTTGATATTTTGCCAATGGCGATTTAAACTGATATGGACATTAGGGTGGGTCTAAAACTATTGTTTTTTTTTTCGAAAAGTTGCGAATGGTGAGGTTAAAGAAATAAGTAAGCAAAATCGGTTCTGCCACCAGTTTGGACCTAAATCTTGATTTTTTTAATGGTATTTTTACAAAAAAAAAAGCTTTGGAAAACTCTTATTTATATTAGCAAAATATTAAGTTGAAAAAAAAAAAAAAAAAATAAAAAAATTGTTCAAATTTGGTAAGGACTTAAGGATTGCACATGCGTTTTAAAATTTGTCGAAATATAGCAAAACTACGATTTTTACGATATTTTTTCATTTCTATAGACTTATTGGTAAATTATTATTTTTACCAAATAAGAAGTTAAAATGCAATTGACCAAATTAGTGATGAGTCATGAACTCACTGAAGATTTAAAAATCTGTCGGGCAAGTGGGTTTTGACTATTCATCATTCTCCTCGCCTCAGAGTGGTGAATTTTGATGCTTTATAGCGTAAAAAATCATTTGCACGGCCATTTCTTGACGAAATGTCATGCAATTCAGAACACTCAAGTATAATGATAATGAGAAATGCTTTTATTTATTCAAAATGGTGATTCCAAAATGGCGGACAGAATAAGCGTTTATAGAATTTTATTTTTTCAAAACTGTAGGTATATAAGCTAGAAATTGAGCTTAATTGATGTCAAAATTATGGATGCTCTTGAAAACAAAAATCTGTACTAAGGTAGTAAAACACACTTTTAGACCTTTTCTTATTCTATATCTTTAATTTTTTTGTTTAAGCTAGCACATTTTTTTTTACATTTTCCCTATTTATTTTCATAAAAACATAGTTGGCCAAAAAAATTAATTTTATATGAACATAAATAGGGAAGAAGTAAAAAATTGTGAGAACTTAAACAAAAAATCCAAGAAATAGCATTAAAAAGGTCTAAAATTTTGTTTTACTTCTTTAGTACTTTTTGGTCTTTGGTCAATTCAGATTTTTGACAAAAAGTGCAGACATTCACTTCATACGGCAAATCTTAAATTGGTTGATGAATACCAACCAACCAGTTTATCTTCAGCTGCTTTAAACAACTTGAGGAATTATGTTTGGATATGGGTTGGGCTATTCATTGCTATTGTACAATTTGCAGAAGTGTTTTTTCCAAGCCTTACAAATATATAATTTTATATCAAAAAATGTTCCAAAAGTACTAAATGTACGTAATAATCTTAAACAAAATCGTTTAGAGGAAGGGTTTTGCGGTATTTTTGAATAATGTATCAACTTTTTTCATTAATACTGCTATTGCACAATTATAGATTTTGCAAGAACAAAAGTGTTAAACCCCTATCACAGTCCGTATTCACACTTTCTCATTGAGTTGACCATTAGACTGAACGAAAAACATTTCACTTCCTCAAACAAAACAATTACTCTTGTAACACAATCGATCTCATATTGAAAATTTCCTCTAACCTACTTTTTTTTTCTCCATTAACACATAAAAAAAACCAAAACAAAAAATAAAACATCCTGACCTATTGAAACTTTAATGGCATCAGCCCAACCTCATCCGTTCATCCGCTTTTAATGACTCTGAAGCACAATCTCCCAATGAGAAAAACTGCACCTTTTGTGAGGCAAAAATATTCCATTCAATATCCTTGTCAACGATGAATTTTAACTTAACACCAACATCCTGTGTGAGTGAGGTTTCCTCCTTACTGTGTGCTGTTGCTTCCGAGAAAGAAAAATGTAAACGAACAAAAAAAAGAAAATACAAAAAACAATAATGTCAGGTTTACATCCAATCAACGTCATCGTCATCGGTTGTTCCTGAATCCTGATGCCTATTACTTGCTTAAAAAAAAAAACGACACACGATCCTATCAACCTATTTGTATATAGGAGTAATGCCTCCATATCCTTCCTTTTCACTCTATTCCATTTCAGTTTTTTTTTCGTTGTTTTTGTTGTTCCTCGCAGCTAACTTCAAAAAGTTCGTATATCGTTTTATATGAAAATTGCGTTACTGGTATCTTCTCAAAACAGAATTTGCATTTTTTCTCCTTCAAAGGATTCTATACAAAAAATGGGAACAGCAGAAAAAAAAATTTGCACACTACAAAAGAGTAAAGTGCACTTTCCATTTCACATCCGGAGTTTCCGTAGCCGGAGAGTAGCGCGCGAGCTTAACACACAGGTCGTTTGTTGAGTTGTAGAGGTTTAGAACCAAAACTTTCAGAAGCTGTAGTAGCAAAAAAAAAAAGAAAAAACAAACGCGTTTTCATTTTCCCACATAATAATCATAGGATTTTTGCATCACAAATTAAAAAAAGCACACAACAGCAATAAAAGTGAAATAGAGAAAAAAAATGAAGAGAAAGAAGTAGTAATAAATATAAAATGTGCGGGAAAGAGCAAAGTGCAACAAAGCGATTTTTTTTGCTCGTATTTGGTTTAGATTTTTGTCCTAGATTGCCGAGATAGTAATGGATTTTTTTTTGCTGTTGGTACCGTCATTTCAATTTAGAACTTGGGAATTGCATACAATAATACAGAAATTCAACAAAGGAAATGGGAAAAAGAGACATGGACAATAAATAGATTATAAACAGTAGAATCTCTCTAATGCACTGTTTACCAGTTTAAAAGATAAATTAAATTCTTTTTTTGGTTAAGAGTTGAGAGTTGCTAGTTTCGGTAGGTATTGTATTGTTCCATTTTAGAAACCTTAATCGGGTTGCTGAAACTTATAATAATCCCCAATTTTGATAAAAAATACATGTACTTTAGCAAATAAGGTCCAAATTTAATATAAAAAATATATTTTTGGACCGTTTTCTTGATTTATGACTTTCTCCTAAATGACTTAACCGATTTCAACGAAATTTTGTTTACAAATATAAGTAGGTACCCAGTATAAAAATGTAAAAATTAAAAACAAAACTTTTGAAATGTTTTTATGTGTCAAAAAATAACTTCTTAAGAATAGTGTAGTTTTAGAAAAATTTGTTAAAAAAGTTTCCTAAAACTAAATAAAAAAAAATCATGTGTGCTATTCACACGTGGTAGAAATGAAACCTCAAAAAAAAAAAAACAAATCTACCTTTTTTTATTTCATCACCTTTGGATCCGTATCTTTTATATGACAACCTACAATAAATTTTATATCATCTGAAGGCTTATTATTTCACCTTATACAGGACGTCCCAAAAGTTAACGTCGATATATGTATATATACTTTGTGAGTTATGGGCATTTGAAAAAAAGTCGAAAAAATGGTCACCCTGTGACGGTTTTTCATGTGACGTGACTACAAGTCTTAATTTTTCTCATTTTTTTCTTTTGTTACGGAACCTTGAATAACCCTGCTACCAAATGCAATAAAAATTTTTAACTCAGCTGCATCAGTGTTAGGTAAAGCAAATATTACTTTTTTGCCCAACTAAGTACTAAAAAATTTTACATGGCTCCAATTCAATGAACCGTAGTGTAAAAAAAATGCACTACGATGTTTCGGCAAATTACCCTTAAAGTTGGTGTGTTCAATTCTCTTTTCAAAATGGTATAAAATTGTTGAGAATATTCCATAAATAATCGAGATAAAATTTATTTTCTAAGAAATCCGACTTTTTTATTAGGTAATTTTTCAATATTATTTAAGTTTTTGTATGCTGAAAGGTTCTGAAAGGTTAAAGAAAAATGGCTGAGTAGATTTTGAAAGTCCATATTTTATCCAATTTTAGCCGTATTCAATTTTTGTGACCATTATGTTGAAAGACAAAGTATTTTCTTTTTTCCGTTACATGTTCAATATCTACATATAAATGCTTAAAGGATAAAAATAGACTGTTTAATAAAAACCGCAAAAATGTCATGTTTGGGTGTTTTCATAAACGTCGGAAATCTGCGTCAGTCCAATCGTCTTTCTGCTTTGCTGCATTAATGAACACACCAATTCTGTAGAATGTTCGCAGGCCTTCGTTGGTACAATTTTCAGCAGTCACTGAGTGTTCATAAACGTAAGAAAAAAAAAATATAATAAAATTACCACAGAATGAGTTTTGTTTAAGCAAAAAAATATTTCTTTTTCAGTTCCCGAAAATATTGATTTATATTTGATTAATAACACGAAAAATTTGTAAACCGTGTTACATTAGGGTGCCTAAAAAAAAATACTTTCTTCTAAAAAAAATAATAAAAACACCGAGTAGTTCACATTTAAAACAAATTATCTATGGAAAAAATATTTTTAATTAGGGTGTCCAAGAAAGTTTTTTATGCGTTTGAAAAAAAAAAATGATTTTTAGTGCACAGAAAGTTTTCTAAGTGCGTTTTTATTAAATTCATGCCAAATTAATTAAATTGAATTTGGTTGAATTCCAAGCGCAAATGTTAAATATACCATTTTTCTGAGCCCCCTAATTCGAAAATACGTATCCAATTTTACATTTTATTTCATAAACCATGTTTTACAAACTTTCTCTGCAGTGAAAAATAATTTTTTTTGTAATTAATTAAAAAAAAAAATTTGAACCACCCTAATGGAAATTTGTTTTTCTTCGATAATTTGGTCAAAACAATATCCACGTTGATTTTTTTGGAATTCTTCAAGCAACTGTAGAAGATAACATTTTTTAGAGCCACCCTAATACGAAAAAAATTAATATAAACTCATTACCTCAAAAAACACGATTTCGAAATTTTCTGTGTCATTAAAATTTAAATTTTTTGAAAAATGAAAAAAGAAACATTTTTTGCACCACCCTAATTAATATGTTTGCTTTTCATTTTTTTTAACAATATTTACATTTATTAACAAAAAAAAACTCGAATCAAGAGTCAAATACATTTCTTCTTGAGTTCTGCAGAAATAAAATTTTGGCTGCGCAATCTGCCCGATGTTGACGACATACCGACGTTTATGAACAGCAGAACTGCAGTTGGACTAAGTTAGTCCGATCGCAGATCTGACTTTATGAACACGACTAACGAAGGCCTAAGTTAGACAGACGTTTATGAAAACACCCTTTTTCTCTTTTTCGAATAGTTTTCATTAGTTTTTTACAATATTTTAATTTTAATTTTTTTTTAAGGATACATATCGATAGGAAGTTAAATTATCTACAAAAAATTACTTAATACAAATTTTCATTTTTTCAAGTTAGGTATAGACGAAAACACAAAAAATAACCAAAAATGTCGAAAATATTGATCGTTACAAAAATTATCATATCATAGATTTTGAAAACAATTATCTTGTTATCTTTGCCAGAAAGTGTACTACATATAAATAATATAAAACTATGAGGATTTAGATTTTTTATGTCAGTAAGAAACTCTTTTTTTGCAAAAATTTCCTTTAACAGTTCCGTGTACCTACACTTAAAAAAAAAAAACAATATCATTTTAACATTTTTTTAAATATTAAATTAAATATTTTATCAATTCAGCAAAAAATTCTTGAAAATTGTGTTTTATGATAATTAAAATATCAAAACAATGTTTTTTTTTCTATTATAAAGAAGGTATTTTAATATTAATTTTTTAAATTTTTTTTTGAAATTTTATTATCAATTTTTACATCTGTTTCTAATTTTGAATTATTTAAAAATATATAATAAAAAAAACTCTTAATTTGTACTAATTCAAAATCGCTTTGTGTTTTTTCGAAGTAAAATCTGAGAAAATTTAATCGGAATTTTAATTATCACTATTTAAAAAATACATGAAATTTGTTTAATTTTTTTGTACCTATACTAATATTTTTGACTAGAGTATATAAGTCTACTAAGATCCAAAATAAGTGCAAATTCTCCTCGCGTAACCCTTTTAAATTTTTGTTTCCTTGCGATATTCAAGTTAAACGAGAGGAGAAACTGGCATCCTCTCATTAAAAAGCTTGTAACTTAAATGGCAAATAGCTAGAAACCAAGCTGGCCAGAAAAAGATCTTCAATTTTCTAATTTTGTTGTTCAGACCTTGAAGTCAAAACAGCTTCAAACAAATTAATTGCCATGAAAAAATTATTCCTATTAGGTATTTTTATTATGTCCTTTTTGGTATCTATAATTACATCATATTTTCAACAAAATTTTGTGCAACTTACTGGAACTGATTTCGTTACAGTTGTATTAGATTTCACCACAAACTTTGAGCAGAAAAAAAAACAAAAATTAAATTTAAATTTAAAAGTCAAATCCAGTGAAAAACACAAAAAAAAAAAAAAACAATAACATCAGAATTGAATTACGCCAAACCAAACCAAAAGCTAGTTACCCATCGAACCGAATGCCTCTTAAACTCACTCTACATCATACAGACCCTATGGATTGCGAAAAATCCGAAATCAAAATAATCTTTATTCAAAACATTGAACGAGTTAGGAGGCACAACTGGCCCCACCGACCACAAAATTGGTGCAGCAATGCTCTTGCTATACTATCTCCAATGGTGGGTGCGAGGCGGCTTGTTTAGATTAATTTATGAATCCACACAATAGAACCATATCGCTCTCCTCCAATGCGCACCGAATCACCTGCAAAATTTCACAACACAAATGCGGTTTCATTTAGATCCTCTTTTCGCTATACTGGGAGTTATAAGCTCTAAACATATCCAAGGCCCCCAAATTCCCTAAAAAGCTATACATCCTTCGAAAAACAGAGAACAGGATAGGTAGGTTGAGGTCCTCTGATAAACGGAACCAAAATACAAAAAAAAAGCAAAAAACAAAACAAAAAAAAAAACCACACGAAAATTGTATGTTTGAACTAAACTGAAATATTTCCGCCCTGTGCATTTTGTTGAATTTAAATTCATTCACAACACTCTTCTCCAACTACTGCAGCAGCTAAACTTATAACCATCAACATCCGTTTCAATTTCGTGCGAATTGAATTTTCGAAAATATACACACAACACTCAAAGCTAGAGGAGACACACTAACACGATATGGAAACACATGCCCCAATGACTTCAGGGCCAAAATCTGAAAATCTGCTAAATCTGTGAATTTGTTTTCATTTAATTATTTCATAAACTATATGAAGGTATGTTTTTAGGATGCACAGTCACACCTACGAACGATATCAGAACGACAGAGGTGTTATACTCTTTTCGAAGTTATAATTAAGGTTTAAATAACAAAATTTGTCCACCCATTCCATAGACGCATTCAGCCCTACACAGGTAGGGAAAGAGAGAGATTTAAGAGCTTAATTGCAGTCAGAATGTTGTAGGATTATTATTTAATTTTAAGAGTATATAACATTGGTTTACAAGGTGAAGTGTTTTTTTGAAGAATAACTAGTCGGGTTTTGTAGGAATTTATAACATTTATTTCTACGAAATATTGATATTTGTAAGAAAGAAGGTTGGATTATTTGAAAGGAGATTGTTGACAATGTAGAAGTCTAGCAATAATTCATTTAAAATTATTTTCAAAAATAAATGAGAATCTAGGGAAGCATTCTGTGGGTAAGGATGATCTTTTATGTAACATCAGAGTTTCGATAAATTTTCCACAGCATTCTTTCTTGATTGTTTGTACTAAAAAATGAAAATTGAATTTGAGTTGTATTGATCAAAACAGGCAGTGGATTGGCTTCGCTATGTTTTTGTCAATTTATATATATTATTTCAATCATTTTGCAATTAAATTCTTTGCTTTCTTCAGGTATTGCGGTATCATCAGCAAAATTAGTTTCAAGATACAAAATGGGACCTAGAACACTTCCTTGTGGTACCCCAGCCACGCTTTTTTCCACATATATTATAAAAATTTTGTCTTTACTTCAATTTTAGAACTTCGTGCCATACTTTGTAAAAAGCTTGAGACATATCTAAAATTACCGCTACCGCTGATCAAATTTTATTTTCTTCAATGATCTCGGGGATTTTATGCCCTTGATCGATTGTCCAGTGATTGGCTTGTATATAAAACCGAACTGGTATTCATATATAAGACTTTTTTCTTCTATATTATGTTTATGGGTAAAGACGCTGAAGAATTATAGTTACAAAAAATATTTAGAACCTTAATGCCAAAATTTCAGAAAAATCATTTAAGGATTTAAAAAATGGGCTGGTTGAGGAACGTTAGAGACTAAATATTAAGATAAAAAAAATCTTCCAAAATCAATTTACGCGTCTACCAACAAAACTTTCCGTTCAAAAAATGACGTTGGCTAAATATTTAGTCCCTAACGTTTCCTGAACGTGTCCAATCAAATATTGTAACTCTGTTTTTATTTGTCCTTTTTTATGGAATACAAAGTATTTTTTTGAAGAGATTTTGAAAATTTTTGTGTGTATTATTTAGAGCCGAATTTTTAATCTTCTAATAAACAGTCAGTTAACTGTTCGACCAATAAAGTTATTAGGCTCATAAACAATAAGAAAATTCTACAAAATAACAAGAAAAAAATGTCAAATTCAAAAATATTAAAAATTAAACGTCATTTTTATTCATAATTGATTTTGTTTTCTTGTGTTCCGCTGTATTTTTAATCGATATTTTCTTCAAAACAGCTTTGACAATTGAGACAATATTTTTGTTGAGATTATTCCTTAGAATAATTTTTAGTTTTGTTTAGTTTTATTCCTCTATTTAATGTTATATTAAAGGAATAAGCTATATCCGACTGTTGAAAAATTAATTTTTTCTCTATTTGGGGAATAAGTACTAACTGACTGTTTAATTGACTATTGAAAAATTGGAACTTAACAAAAAAAAAAACTTTCTTGAACGAATTGAAAAAAAAAAATTATTCAAAACTCTTTGTATGATTTGTTGCTTCTTCTAAGCAACTTTTGCCATAAGTAAGTAAGTACGTGAAACCCAGTAGTGCATTTTTTTAACTAAGCTTTTTCAAAAAAATAAACTTGTTTTTCTTGGATTTTTAAGCTCATATTAAAAAATAAATCGAAAAAACCGAAACTAAAACTTCTAGTTTCTTAAATGAACAAAAAAAAAAAAAATAAAAGTTCTGACCTGGGGTTTCGACTAGGTTTTTCATATATTTTTTGGTCAGATAAGAATTTATTTTTTGAGTTTAGACATTTTTTGAGGATATTTCAAAAACCTGACGTGATACGGCAAAATAGACTTCCGATTCGGTTTTAGCGACCCAAAAACTATATGAAAAACCTAGTCGCAACCCCAGATAAGAACTTTTGTTCTTATGGTTTTGACATTTTTTTGAGGATATCTCAGAAACCTGACGTGATAGGGCAAAATTGACTTCGAATCTGCATTCAGCGATTTGAAAACTATATGATTAACATATTCGCACATCCAGATCAGAGAAAAAAATTTTTGTGTTCGTGACATTTTTTGAGGTTATCTCGAAAGCCTGACGTGATGGGACAAAACGGACTTCGGATTCGGTTTCAGCGACCCAAAAACCTAGTCGCAACCCCAGGTCAGAACTTTTATATTTTTTTGTGTGGCTGTGTAATTTAAAGCCACAATCATGGTTTCCCAACCACAAGTTCTATCAAATTCTATTTTCGTCCAAAATAATTTACAAAACAAAGCTTGTAGTTAATTAATCTTTTGTTCTCAACACATGGAATATAAAACAACAGAATCCTCACCAAATGACGTGTGAATACATTATTCCCATCAAAAATCACATTAAGATAATTTTTCTTGATTACATTTTTAATCCCAAAACTAATTTTCCTAGACACGCACTCTCAACATCAACATCCACAAACAGAAATGTTGTTGCACGCATCATTTTCAGTTAAAATCAAATATTTCCCACACAGTTTTGTTTTGTTTTAATTGTTTGTCTACTTATGCAGACTTAAGCTAAATAAATTGTTATAAGCTCTCGATGATGTATAAAATAAATTATATGTACTTAATTCTGTACTTTTCCACTAAATACTTTGGTCGAAATTTCATAGTAGAATCCTTGAACCAAATGTTAGTACACTCAAAACCAGGAAGCTCTTAAAATAAACGTAGGTTTCGCAAACGCCTTTCGCTTACTACAGTGCAAAATTTAAGTCAACTTTGATGTTTTTAGTTTTAATTCATTTTTTATCAAAATTTGTCATCACTTTTGAATCCAAATTGTTAAAAAACCTTAAAAAATACCAGTGTTCGAATATATTCAAAAATTTCTGTAAACATTCTCGGTTATCATTTGCACCCAAAAAAATTCGATTAAGATGTTAACTCAATTTTACTTCCGTTTAACATGTTCCCGCCTATTTGTATCTTAAAATTCCGAAATGTACAAAAACTGACCTACGACCGACGACGACGCGACGATGATTCTATCGCACGAAATCCGTTTCCAACAACAAGTATCTATAATTCTAAAAGAAGACATAAAAATTGTTTCTCTTGCCTTTGCCAATTTGGCAAAACATTTTGCTATAAAATTTGAGGATTCATAAAACCGTCTCGTTGTTGTCGTCGTCGTCGTCCTCTTCGTCATCATTATCGTCGTGTCGGTCGGTTGTTTGTCGTCCCAACGACCAAAAGTATATTTCTAGTAGATTGGACAACTAATTTTAATTGCTTTTTAGGGGGTGTGGGATTGCGAATTCTTGATGGTTGTCGTGATGATGATAATAAAACACAAAAGTGCTTATGACAGATGTTTTGGGTTAAAGCAAAAAATATCTCAACAGGAATCCCCCCCCCCCCCATTTAAAGTATTCGCAGCAATATTGCTTTTTCTTTGATTTTTTGAATTATTATTATATTATTTCTTGTGCCAATTAATTTGAATTTTTGAAAGTTGGAAATTGCATTTGGAAATTGTGTCAAAAGTGAAATTTTTGATTTGCAATTTTGTGTAATTAAATTTCAAGTAGAAAATTCCTTGAAAATTCAATATGAACTTTAAATGAGATGATTGCTGAAAAATAATAAATTGAAGCAATTTGGTTGTTTTGACGTATGTATGTAATTTTTATTAGTTTATCAATATTTGTAGAAGCACCAGAAAGTACTCGATTCGTTTTTCTCTATCAGTCTGAAGATGTCAGTATAATAATGTAGTATGTAGGTTAGGGTGGGTAAAAAAAAAATGGAAATTCGTTTTTTTGATTTGGTACTTCGAAAATTCGATTGCTAGACACCTCTAGAATATACTCACCAAATATGAGCTCTTTATCTTAATGGGAAGGTCCTCCGCTTTTCAATTTTCTATTTTTACATCAAACTTCTACTAAAAAAAAAATAATTTTTTTATTAATTGACTTTTCAGCCAATTTTTTTACATATTCTTGTAGAAAATTGAACGCTCTACAAAAAAGGTTAAATACACTTTTTTGAATTATCTAACCGTTTAGTAGATATTTGAGGTCCAAAAATCGAGAAAATCTTTAAAAATTCGTTTTTTGTTCTTAATTTTGTAACAAATTGAAAAATTATAATAATCAAACGCGCATGACATATTATTGTAGGAAACAGATTGCTCCACAAAAAAGGTCTTAATAACTTTTTTTATTAATCTAACCATTTGAAAGATATTCGAGGTCAAAGTTAAACAAAAATATAAAAACTTTTTTTACTTTTAAAAATTTTCTACTTCACTGAAAAGTCATTATTATTAAATTAGTAAGATGGATTATTGTAAGGGCTTAAATGTTCTATAAAAAAGTCCATGGCCTCAAATTGGTTGCTTTAACCGTTTAGAAGATATTCTGTTTCCTACAATAATACGTCATGCGCGTTTGATTATTATAATTTTTCAATTTGTTACAAAATTAAGAACAAAAAACGAATTTTTAAAGATTTTCTCGATTTTTGGACCTCAAATATCTACTAAACGGTTAGATAACCTTTTTTGTAGAGCGTTCAATATTCTACATGAATATGTAAAAAAATTGGCTAAAAATTCAATTCAAGCTTGATGTTAAAATGGAAAATTGAAAAGCGGAGGACCTTCCCATTAAGATAAAGAGCTCATATTTGGTGAGTATATTCTAGAGGTGTCTAACAATCGAGTTTTCGAGGTACCAAATAAAAAAACGAATTTTGATTTTTTTTTTTGACCCACCCTAATGTAGGTTGTAGTTAAAGTTTAATAGTTCGAAATAGTTTGTCTGGGGAAGGAGCTCAGTTTATATAACTCAACTGCACTTTGCACACTTTTTGACATTTCTTCTAATGGGAAAGTCTATTTCTATTACTAATGCTACAAACAGAAGTCCGTTCCTTATGTAGTTATTGTATTTATTTTTTTTTTTTTTAAGCGTCTAATACTAAATCAAAGAATATTTCATTGAAATCAGGAGTCGAATTACGGCACACGATTACGATCACGCGTAACGTTTTTACTATTTCTTTCTCTATTTAATTATTAGAAAACGATGGGGACACATAGCCAGGGCCATTCGTTAACGAACGTATGCCGTAATTCGACCCCAGCTCAGCCGGTTTTTATTCGATTACGAAATTATCCCTTCATTTCATAGCAGCTGAGTCCTTAAGAGCGGAATTAAGTTCTTGAAAACATTCTTAGCACAAACAAATCTTAGATAATCCTTGGAAAACAAGAGGTCTAATGCGTTTTAAGGGCAAGTTGGTCCAGGATTGGTGATTTGGACGTAAAAAGATCAGAAAGTGAGTTGTAAATTATTTTGATTAGATCAGAAAATTTAAATTGATAAAGCTTGCGAATTAATATCTGTATCCAAACATTATCTAATGCCTTTTCGGTATCAGGAAAGCATCCAATTGGAACCTTGTGAGATTTTGATGAGAAAGCCAAATGAAGCTTAAGCTTTAAAAGGGGAAGAGTGGAGTATTTTTCGTCAAGTCCAAGTTAAAGAGCTTCAAATATTTCAATTGGGTATTCAACTCATAGAGTCGGCAGTAAAAAAGTTCAACAATATAGCATGTTCAAGTAATTGGATTGTTTAAGTTATCGTATGTTCAAGTTAGCGAGAGTCCATTGTATTTAACATTATTTCTGGTATATTTAACTATATTATATGATCAAATATACCAGAAATAAGGTTATCACTGGCGTTATTTTTTCTTCGTGTATGAAGTTTTTTTTTTTTTAATTTTCCCGAATGCGTCTGATCTAGTACTAGACATCAGTAATTTATCACTGAATTTATCATTATTTTGTATAATAAATGTTAATGGAAAATTACAATTTGTTGTCAACTTTTTTGAACACAAAACTATAAGTTAATAACCATCTCATGGAATGATATTCAAAAGCGAAAGATGAAGACGTTATTATATGTGTAACTTTTGTTGAAAAATGGAAACATTATTTGAAATCAATAGTACTTTACAAACAAAAGCGAAAAAAAAAAACGTTTTTTTTCTATTAGGTATCATTTTTTTCAATTGTTCGTTAAAAAGTATTATAATGATTTTTTTTCATTAAGAAAAATTAACTTTATTTTCTTCGCACAACATTTTGTCAAAGTTTTTACATGACAACTTACAATAAAATTTATATTATCTGAAAGCTTATTATTTTAGCTAAAAATATCTACCACAATCATGTCTGTACGACATCTACAAAAACGTTAGAATTTTTCGATTACAATCAGTCTACATAAAAAAAAAACAACCAAACAAACATTTTTTTTATAAAACAACCTACCATATATCACCGGAAAAAAAATCATATTTTGAAAATCGCAAATTTCTGTGAAAATTTTTCCCTACTTCTGTATATTAACCACTTTTTGCAAGGGGTACCCCTTGCATAGTTTAAAAAAAACCGTTCCTGACTCAGTACTGAAATTATTTTTTAGATTTACCCCTATTTACCCTGGTTTATAATTGAATTTTTAGAAATAATTTCAAGATATGACCATTCAAATAAGCTATAGTAGATTTTGTTTTAAGTTGGACTTGGCGTCATATGACTTAGCCTTTAAGATGAAAGGAAGTGGAAAGTGAGGATGAGTCATAATTTTTCGTTACGCTGCCGAGGTAATCGATTAATAAGACGTCATCAGATCAAAAACTTTATTCAATCATTTAAGTTGCTTATAATGTGCATTATTAGTTAAATTTCCAAAAAGACTGTTCTGGAGTATTTTTTTTCTAAAATTATGCAATATGATTTAAAATCAAATAAACAAAGACTGCATTGTGTGTAGCAACGTATGGCCTTGAAATATTTTACAAAATGCAATATATTTATTATTCTCATTTGTAGAGACAACAAGTCTGAAAGTTTAAAAGTTACATTTTTGGGGTTTCATTGATTTTAAATAATGTTGCGATGCGACTAAACCTGCAACATTATTTCAAGGGTTGCAGTAGTGGGGTTTTGGGTGTAGGAGAGTGTCATTGTTTGCAAATGAATTTAAATTTAACTTTCCATTTTCGACTATGCCAACAATAACTATACTGCCATCTGGGTTTAAAACATGGCTAGAGTGTAACAAGACAATGTATTGATTTTGGCAAAGTGCTTTCGCGAAATGTATTTTGGAAATTTTATTACTATGCCAACGTGTGTAAATTTACGTGTGTGTAGAAGAAGAAGTTACAGGGTTGGATTACACATTTTTGTCACTACGCTTTTTATGGGAGAAACTTTCAATCTCCTAGCGCCTCCTGCAGGAATAATTAAAATAAAACTATCGGTAGAATGTTTTTCAATAAAATATCAAAATGTCTATGACTTAATAGTCCAGATCCACAATCTTGAACTTGCATAAAAGGCGCTTTAATACTTTTAGAGATACTTCTTAAATAAAAATTTTACAACTCCGCTCCTGAAGAAAAGAAAATTTTGTCTTTAAAATCGATTTATTTTTATTATCCTTGACTGGTCATTTAGATGACCAGCAAGGTTGTTGCAGATATAAAGTTGGTATTTTTCCTTGAAAATTGAAATTTAATTTGTAATTTATCTAGCTGAATGAGTGTCTAGTTTGCTTTTTTGTTGGGTGCTGGCAAGAAATTATAAAAGATAAAAATAAAGTCATTTGATTCAAGGTTTCATTTGACATATTTGTTAGATATATGTAAGAACTTTCACTTAAAAAGTTTCACAATCTTAAATTGGCACACAATGATTTATTATTTATTTCTAAATTCGAAGCACGATTTGCTGAAAAACTTTAAAGCCACATAAAAACAAAAAACGAATTATATTGAATTTAATCTTAATGTTTGAGTGACTTGTGGAAATTCAACTGAACATATTTTTTAAGGATCTTACGATTAATTCTTTAATTTCTTAATAAACTTCGATATTCCTCGGGGTGAGTTAATACTGGAAAATAAATTAACTCCGCAACTCACAGCTTATTTTTTTTACAACATGATTAAGTAATTTTTTGCAAATCTAGTTTTTAACGACATTTAGGCCATTTGCCAAAAAGTACTTTTTTTAATAAAAAAGCAAATATATCCGTTTCCACAGTTGATCTCATGGTAAAAGCCCTGCGATACTCACAACAATTCTTTGAAGTGGTTCCCCCTATTAGCATTTTCAGTACCTACATTGCTAAAGATGTAGCCGATAAAACTTATTTTCTTATATTTTCTCAAGTGTTTTAATGATTTGAGAAGATCCGTCATACAACTCGTGAAAAACATCGTTGACTTTTTAATGAGGCACATTTATTTGCATCAGATATGATTTCCCATTCGCCCGACTTATATTTACGTAAAAGTAGGACTTCTTTTACATGATGAGAGTTTCCTGTACCCAATATGGACTTTTACTTCAGAAATTTCACTTCATTTCGGCGAACATGAAGTTTCTTCCATGCCAAAATGGATATACACATAATCTTCATGTTTTTGCTCAGTACTGTGATACTAAAGGCTAATTGGATCAATTCTTACAACCTACTAGGCCACAATTTCTTAATTCTCTTCGGGACTTCATAACTTGAAGTGGAGCTTACATAAGCGCCGCTTGCATTTGCATTTGGCCTTCTTTTCATACTTCGTCTATCGATCCTTTTTGCGACTCTTATTTAAGTGAACAATGGTCTGTTCGCAGCAAGAACTTCAGTTCATATAGTATTGAAAATGCCTGCTTGAAAGCTAGAAGTACCTTTCTATGACTAGCAAAAGTTTCTGTTTGACTTTCGAAGAACCTACCTCGATTAAATTTTCTCTTCACCATCATGCGAAAGAATGGCACCAATTCCGATCTTATTCGCGTCGGCGCACAGTGGGACGACTCATGGTAATAATTAAAAAAATACAACTATTTTAGCGGTACTTGAAATTAATTGGTAAGTGATGCAAAATGCAATAAAATTTTGTGCATTTATTTATTGGTCCATAAGTTATAGACACGTGAACATAGCCTCTTTTCCGTTTTTTTTTTTAAATAGAGTTTTAAGGTGATTTTTGTTACAGCTAATTTTTGTGCAAATATATTACTGCTGTGAAAGTTAAATTAATAATGGAGTATATTAATAGTCAAGGTATTTAAATTAAAATAGTTTTTTTTGTGTTTTTTTTTTTTAATGGCGATTTTAAATGTGTTAGTGCGATATGAGAAAAAAAAATATTTTCAAATTTTAGGTGGAGTTTTCTAAATATGATCAAATATGGTTCTTGGGGTTTTTTAGTTTTATAATAAGCAATGTGTCTATAAACGGAATCAAGAAAAAAATCTTGCGCAAGTTTGCGCCATTTTAAGTAAATTGACATTTTTAAGTTCAACTGCGTACCTACACAAAAAATGGTGACTTATATTGAAAATTTCAAACTTTTCCTACAAAATTAAGCAGTTACCTGGATTGGAAGAGCTTAACGAAGAAGAAAATGCGAAATTTAAAGAAATTTCGAGGCTTTTTGTGTCAGTTTGAAGCAAAAATGGCAGCATTTCCAAAGAAAGAATTAGAGCTTTATGAAGGAGAACCAACGATGGCTACACTTTAATTTTTTTGGCAAGTTTGTAGACCAGAACATATACACTTCTGTTTGATGAAAAAAAAAAAAAAATAATAATTCTAGAGAACTTCAGTCAAAAAACGGGACTTCTGGTGGACATACCCAAACCTGGTTATGGCACAACAAATGATATCAATACAGTTATTTTTCGAATCCCAAGTTGAGTTCTTAAATAACCCGTATAGATAAGAATCTCATTTTTAAATTTGCGTTAATTTTGACAACACTCGCTGCTGGTCAAGAAATAAATATGTACACGTTTGAAAAACTAATTCTTGGAACAAAAATTACTATTTCAAGCATATTTGGCTGAATTTCTTATTTTATTCAAAAGATACCTATTAATTTTGCCGTTTTTCCCATACCTACACTCGTTTAACTGTGCGGCGTCGTAAATGAAAGTCTTGAGAGAGCGGTAATTTTTGCAAATGCAAAATCAAATGTCGCTGTGCGGAAACCGACTTTTCAGCAACAATTTTTTAAGAAACTACATAATGGTGAATATTTTTTTTTTCGAACAAATGACAATTTGAATCGAAACACTTTTGGATCAAACTAATGAAAGGCATTAGTAGATAGTCAAACCTTGCGCAGATTTTGGCACTAGGTTTGTTTGTTTGTTTTTTTTTTTTACTTGGTCCGTGAAACCTCCATATATTGAAATTTGTATGAAGGATTGTAATATTGATCTGTAAGACTTTCCCGCCAATTCTGCCCATAATCTCGTAAAGGCCCTAACTACAAAATTTTCGATTTTGATTGTTTTGCATATTTGGAGTTAGGGTATTATCTCTGATTAATCCTGATTTATTTTTTTATCCTAGGTCTTCAAATACGTCAGAAAATTCAAAATGTACTTTTGATTTTTTTATCCTAGGTCTTCAAATACGTCAGAAAATTCAAAATGTACCTACTTTTGATTTTTTTCATTTTTATATGCAAATTGCGATATTAGATTTACTGTTTCCCTCTATAACTCAGAAGTAAGAAAAATGTAGTTAGGGCCTTTACGAGATTATGGGCAGAATTATAGCTTGCTTACCTTTTTTTAGTCTAACATTTTTTACTCATACAAATTGGTACATACTGCAGGCATTTAAAATCAGGAAATAATCTCAAAGTTTGCCATTAATAGTAGTTTTCAAACTCTTCTTTTTTGTACATACAAAAAAAACTCGTGTTTCAATAAGATATTTTACATAAAGTGCCTTGTGTTAGATAGTTTTGGTGTTTCTTTCTCATGCACCCTTATGAACTTCAAACCCGAAATGATTCACTTATTGTAGTCAATTCGCTTAACTGGTTTTGTAAATAAAGAAAATACATTTCTTGCAGGACGATTCCATTATTAAGCATAATTATAATTTGCAAGTTTGGAGGAGATTTACAATTTTCTGCCGAGTCCAAACGACTTAAGTGAATTGACCTTTTTTATTAAAATTTTATAACAACCAGCTGAATTTGCATCCAGAACCTCTGGCGTGATAGTTAATCGCACTTACCATGGGGCCATACTTTTTTTCTCTAGTAATTGACTATACAGCTTTTTTTTCCTTATTTATATCCTTTGGAAGCTTTGGCTCCAGAATTTTTTTTGGCCCAAAAAAGTTAGAAAGGTTACGTATTGCGTTAAAATTGGATGACCAATAAGTTTACTGCATATTTTCGGGTATTTTCAATAGTTAAGAGTTTAACTTAATTTTTTTTTACTCTTATATCTCCTCAAAAGCATTTCCCATATGAAACTTTAATAACATTGTGGAACACTTTCCCTAATTGAAACTTATTGCTCATATCAGATTTAGTCTAAAGTGTTCTGAGTCTTCTAATTGCATGTCATGACCTCTAAACAAGATGAAATAAAACAAAAAAACCAGACAGGCTTGAGGAATAATAAGTAGGTATCTCTGATAGTAGATATTAATAAGTGCGAAGGTGGTGGTAGACATACTTCATATTTACGATTTTTGAAGAGCGATAGTGAACTTAATCAATATAAAGCTTACGTATAAAAGTTCGAAGCCCTTTGAGGATGAATTTCCATAGTAAAAACAATTTATTAGCAATTATTTTGAAGTTTAAAAAGCCTTAGCATGATTTGTACCTAAAGGCTTAAATTTACAAAAAAAGTATGTAGTCTCCCTGATATTAAAATTAATAGGTATCTTGTCAAACGTATAAAGTAGAACAAAAACATAAACAGAAACAAATATAATTACTTATTATGTCAAGTCTTTTGTGTAGTTTAAAAATTAATCTTAAGCATGCTTCCAAGGCCATCCAGTATACCAACGACACGACAGCGACGACGGACGAACGACAGCAACGACACGATAGATTACAAAACAAAGTAGGTCCTCGGTCCTCCATTTTCCATATACATATACAAAACAGAAATCCTCAAAGTCAGAGTATATCTATCTGCCATTCCAATTATTTTATCAACACAAGAAGACAAAGTTTCCCTATTTAAGTGCATTTGAGTATCTTTCAGATCATCGTCATCAACATCCCAACATCCGTCTACTAGGAGGAAGCTCTACTGGTGCTTGCTGCTGTGCTTAGCTTGTGCTTTCCACAAGAATACAGAGGGATAATAATAATTAAATTTGCCCCCTGCCAACAAACCAACAACCTCTATATACTCGTTAAAGAGTATCCCAACCACCTTCTCTTTCTTTAGGAGTGAGAAAAAGAACGAGCTGGGCGCCCTAAACCCTGTTTTCTCGTGGATGTGTGTCGTTTGTCAATTATTTGACCCAGTTCTCAATGCATTGTCAACTTTTTTAATTAAATTTCAAAGCTTGCCTTCGTTTGTGTTTCAATAAAATTTATATCTTCAAGGCTTGAGTGATAAATATATGCTCTTCGTCAGCGTTGCGTCGTTGCCGCTGAGCCGTAATATGTTGGAAATATTTTCAGGAGACATATGTATCATGTTGGTTGATATACCAAAACGCTTAGATATTGAAAATTGTTCCAATTGAAGGTCTCACACGAAGGGTTTCATTTGTTTCGTCTGACATCATCGTTCTTTATAAGAATTTCTATCTATAAATCGTCACCCAACTCAAGAATTAGAACGAAGATAACAGCTTAAGGTGCCAAAAATAGACTCATCCGTATTCCTACATAATACCTACGAATGTCGTATCGCATTTGTCATTGCGCATTTTTATTTCGCCTCAAAATCCTAACCGCTGCAAAGGAGAAAAAACATTCAAGCACTTTCTTTTTACTCGTAGTTGTAGTTTTTCTTTGAATCCTTTCTTTTTTTTTTCTTTGCGGTATAAGGAATTCCGTTTGCCGTCAGAAGAAGATGAAGAAAATGCGGTGAGAATAAGAACTATGGACTGAATAACGGTGTGAAAGTATTGTTGGCTGGCACTCTTTACTTATGTCGTCTTCATCGTTTTGGTTGTGTTTTTTTTTTTTATCCAACACAGTTATATTTTGGTTTTTTATTTTTCAAAAGGACTTTCAAGAAAAAATATGAAAGAAAAGCAAAAAAAAAAAAAACTCCTGAGGAAAGAAAAAATTCTTTGGTGCAAGGAATTTTCCTTGCATATCCTGTGCAACACCATCACAACGTCAAGTAGTAATGAAATTAGACTTTTAAAAGGGCTTGAGTTTGGAGATAAAGAGTAAAAGAAAGAGAAAAGAGGATTTATAGTTTTTTGTACCTGTATATAGTATACATCAACTCTCTATGAAAAATGAAAGCAGAACACGGATAAAAGTTGCTTTTTATTTGATTTGAATCAGGTCGATAGGTTTGGTTTTTTTTTTTCTGGAACTTAACTTGAGTGAAAACTCGTTAGACGTTTTTTTTCTCTTATCTTTTGAATAAAAGTATAGACGGTCTATAGTTGTAGTGTTTAAGGATAATAAATTGCTATCACAGACAGATTGAATTGAAAGATTATGTGCTAAGCGTCTGCATCCTGATTTGGGTATTTTTGTCCGATAGATTTAACGAAATATCGATATTTTTTTCGAATACCTAATTAATTTCGATTATTTCAAGTACCTATATTATCCATATTTTATTCCCAACTGAATGCCGGAATTCTAAATCCAGAATACCCATAATCCTAAAAATGCAGAATACCGAAAACTTAGAATCCGGATCACCCGAAATTCCGAAAACCCAAAATCACGAAAAACCGAAATTATAAAGACTATAAATGTATCCCACGCCATGAGATTCCAATTTCAACTCCTTGGTCTTAAATTCCGACCGTTTAACTTCTTGTGTAAGGCACTTCAATTGTTTAAATAACTTCAAGAACAGGACACCATTAATTCTTGACTTTTACAAAACTGTTTTGTTAAAAAGAACATTTCAGATAACTCTTTCAGAAATACAACTCCGAATCGTTAAATAAAAGAAATTAAAACTTCCGAAAAATCATATTTTGTCGGTCCACAACTACTTTTTTTATTGCTCATAATGAAAACAATAAACATAACAAGCATAAAATCAACAAAGTCTATAAAATTCTCTCACTCCTCTGAATATTCTAAGAATTATCACCTTTATAGCTTTACACCATGTATTTTTGTTGTTATCCTTAACGAAAATCTCTATGAATGTTTTACCCAAATAAGAAAATGCAAAACAAATCTATGTTAAAACTCCTATCCCTACATAGGAACCTTAATTTACGAGTTATAGCCTATTTTATTAACTCTTCATTTAAAGTATTCAAAATAATGTAGAAAATCCCTAAAATTCTCCGAAAAAACCCCAAAAAAACATAATCAACAACACACAAACATCTTCTCTACATCACATTGATCAATCGCAGCTATTATTTGAGACTTAAATTACCTCATTTGGCTTTTCAATGATCCAAATTCAATCCCATAGCATCATTGTTAAAAGACGCCCCCAAATACGCATTTATTACTCCACACACAATCCATTTAAAAGTTAACAAACAGGCATAGCAGTTGTACGTTGTAATGGTTGGTTTGGTCTCTCTCAATAATCATCATAACCACACAACGGATATACGCATTTAAATTGAGTTTTAGACTTTTTTCTTCTTGTTCGTTTGTATAGGTTGAATTGTGATTGAGTTTATCTGTTGATAAGTTTTTTCAAACAACATTACATCTTTGAGGATAAGAATACTGCATATAGAATCCTCTGCTCTTTTTGTTTCCAATAAAGAAGATGTTGTCATTATGCTGAGATATATGATAAAACCCAATCTATACTCCAAGTCATTTGATGGGGGTTGTATTTTTTGACACAACTTTGAAAATAAATTCATGGATTTAAAAATTAAAATTTAAACTTGTGAATAGGTTTGTTTTTAATTTTGAAATTTGAACTGAGATTTATTTCTTTTTTTTTATTTCGCACATCCTTAACATTGTGGGTTCCATATCACATTTTTAAAATTACAACACGAATAGACCTAAGATCAGCCCAATACGGGTAGTTCAAAAGAGGGAAATCTGTACCTACTGTCTACGCACAAGAAAAAGAGTGACCGAGAAAAAATTCCCAAAAAAGTTATAATCTTTTTTTTTTATGCAACCTAACACACTAGACCGTACTTAAAATCTGAATGCTCAATAAACATCCAAAATTTTGGGACTCGAGTTTAGAGCAATTTCGTCAAAAATGCCTGAGTTTTTCAGTATTTGGTGAGCTATAGACCTTATACAGCTTTGGCCAAAAGTATTGAGCACCTCAATAAAAAGTTTTTTTTTCAGATAGTTACATATGAATATCAACTCATTGGAAGCGCGGACTTGTTCCAAATTCCAACTACATAATACAGTGGATGTAGAATTAAGATCTAGGGTTTAATTCTTCCCGACATAATTCCGATTAGCAGATATATTTTAAAACATTTTATTGGGGTGCTCAGTAGTTTTGGCCAAGGCAGTACATTTGCGAATAGTCTAATAACTACAATTATCGTAGACTTGTAACCACAAGTAAAGTTTTTATTCACCACACCAAAAAAAAATATTATTTATTTTACTTAATTTATTTGACTTTACTTGTTATTTATTTGACTTAAATTTCATTCCTGTTAAGAAGCTTAAGTTGACATTTTACCTTAAAAACCACAACATACAAATATTTTTTCAAGTGTAAAAATCATTGATTTTTTTGGTTTGCGTTGTATAATGAACCATATCCAATAAGACATAAAATCAGACCAGTCATCAGACATTACATCATTGATGTCGTTAATCATGTCATAAGACATGTCATCTCATCATACATCCCAACCAACATGTCGTCATCCATGTCAAAAGCAATGCCGTCCATGGGACATGTAATATGATATCATGAGACATGCCTCATGGGACATGGCTCATGGGACTTGTCTCACGGCAAATGTCTCACGGTAAATGTCTCATGGGATATGTCTCATGGGAAATGTCTCACGGTAAATGTCTCACGGCAAATGTTTCACGGTAAATGTCTCATGGGAAATGTCTCACGGGAAATGTCTCATGGGAAATATCTCACGGAAAATGTCTCACGGAAAATGTCTCACGGTAAATGTCTCATGGGATATGTCTCATGGGAAATGTCTCACGGTAAATGTCTCACGGCAAATGTTTCACGGTAAATGTCTCATGGGAAATGTCTCACGGGAAATGTCTCATGGGAAATATCTCACGGAAAATGTCTCACGGGAAATGTCTCATGGGAAATGCCTAATGGAACTAACAATGATATCACTTAAACAACTTAATACTTTGTTTCAAAAAAATCAAATCCCGCCGAAAACTTGCCCACTTGCATCTAATTTTGAATTTTCAATATTTCGTCCAGTTGATTTGACATATTTGACATTTAAACATGCCTGCTTCTTTTTTCGCTGTCGCTTAACCTACTGGTTCACAAATTAAAGTCAAGGCATGCTTAGTTTTTGAGAAACCTGCCTATACCACATTACCCACGTGTACCACATTTACCTAAATTACTCTACTAATGCCCTACCTGATAAGACTGTTGCCCTACCTTAAATTCAACTCTGGCTACGGGCCTGGTTTGCTATAGGTATAAGCATTTTTCAAAAGTTACAACAAATATAAAATGGTGTGAAGTGATTTCTTTTTCAGTAGGTACACGAAAAAAACTTTCTTCAAATTACCAACCTCTTAAAAATCAAAATTTGTTTTATTCAGTGTAAAAAAATTAATTTAACAATAAGCACAGAAATGTGCGACATTCACAGATACCCTTTTGAGCAAAAGCAATGATCTGGCTTACGAACCCGGTCTTGGGCTCAGAGTTGCTGATTGGGAGTTGGAGGCTAGAATAGCGGCCGCGGGCGTGACAGTTGGTTCCGCGTCTACTGTTGTACTGGGAAAATATTCAGCATCCTTTCACGCCATTACACTACCCGGCTCACGTAGGGCTAGAAACACACATACGATTTTGTTAGCACGATTATTCAGTCGAAAAAATGGATCACAAGGACTTCAATGTCTAACAGCACAAATGCTTGCAAAAAAAATTTTGAAAATTGTCCCCACAGGCGTAAAAATCCTTGTCTTTCATCTTTGCTATTAAATAGTAGCGCGACCAAAATCGCATGCTCAAAATTAGATCATCAGTATTCCATGACCAAAAACGATTAGTGACCAAAGTTTCTGTCTCTCTTGGCCAGAAAATCGCCGAAAATCATTTAACTTGGGCTTTTTTGAACAGTTGCCTTATAGACCGCAATTTCTACCTACCTGCTTTAGGTCTATTAGTAAAGGTAATGACTTTTTTTTCGAAAACTCAATAAAAACACTAAACTCGGTTTTTGAAAACTTTTATATGAAATAATATTATAGTGAAGTATTAGCATTCTAACTGGAAACAGGTGTAAACTCAAAAATGAAGTACTCCATATTAAACTTGATAGCTTTTAAGAGCCCACTTGTGTATAAATGAGCAATTAGCACAAGCAAATGTAACTAGTGCAATGTAATTTTCACATCTAATTTGTGTCAGTTTCTGTTAAATGTGTCAGTTAGCACTAAAACTAATCATTTTTCCAAAAAAATCATTCATTTCGATATAATTTCCCCTCGAATAAATTGTAATGAAAATTCCCAAACATCATAGGTATAAAACAAATAATATTAAAGCCACATTGCGTTGAAGTGGTAACTCAATTTCATGTCGATGCACAACATGTTTAACATTTTCTTTCTCTTTTTTTTATGAATTAATTTAAATATACACATTTTAAGTATGTCTCTGTAATTGCGTTCACTCACTCACAAATTCAAATTAAAAACAAAAATATATATATAAAAAAAAAGTCAAAATACTAATTAAATCACTGATTCACGTGGCTAACCAGGTGAGGAGTGTGGCCAAATTCAGCCAACAATAAATGTATGATGGTATCGTATCTTAACCACTTTGCTCTCCCCCAAAAAATGCCTATACCTATCACATCACCATCATGCATTCCACGTTTATGTTTATAAATGGTAAATCCACTGTTGCATTCCAAAATTTAATTAAAACGCCATAATTTTGCTGAATTTATTTTCAATGAGCAATTTAAAAACAATGCATTTTTTATTTGAACCTTTTTTCCCACGAAAAAAAAAACTATGAATACGAGTACTTCTTTATGAAACTTTAATATTTTAACGATGATGTACAGTGGGGTAAGTTACACAAAAAAATAAAAAATACATAAATTTCTTAAATTATGAAGTTAAAAAAAATGGCACAAAGTATACAACGCTGTCATCTTCAATTTAAGTTAACAAATTGTGATTAGAATTTGCCTTCCAATGTTTTGTAGAGATCAGTGCCAAACACGCAGTTAAAATAAAAAAAAGGTTCAAACACTCGAAAATCTCAAAAAGTTGATTTTTTAATCCAAACTTTGGCAAACGATGTCCCACTGTAAACGATGAGATGAAGAGTAGAAGAAATGCCAGCCATGACTTGCACTTGCAAAAAAAAAAAACACAAAGAAAATAAATTCATCTTTCGTTCCGTTTTGACGGGCCAAATGGTGCTTAATTAAATTTTCCCTAGAAATATGCAATAGCATCTCACATTTTTGCGCTAGTTCTCAAGAGAAGAAATTTAAGTAAAATGCGTGTTCTTTTCAAACTTTCATAGCACTTTTGTTTGATTTTTATTTTTCTGCTTTCTATACTCTTTTGATTTTTCCTTTACAACTTTTTTTTTTTCTATTTAAGTTTTATAATTCTTTGTGCCAGAAAAGAAGAGAATTCTTAGTGCAGAGATAGAGCAGAAAATATTCGATTTTTGTTTTTAAATTTGGAGATTTATTTTTTAATTTAAATTTTTGTAATAAAAAAATACTATAAACATTTATATACTCGGTAACATACTTGACTATACAGAGAACGAAATCACTGTTATGAACATTTAGAGTAAATCTCCTATGCAACAAAGATATTATGGCCGTATGAAGTATTAGCAGCAACAATTTGATTGATTGGAAAAAAAAACCAAGAATCAAGAAACCCGTTTCGATTGGTGATAAAGTTTGTTTCTAATTTTCCATTTTATAGGTTTCCATTATTTGATAAATCTTGAGTTTTGGTTAAGTTTGAAAAAAAATACCACCTTCTTCTAGCTTCACCTCTATACCGATGTTTTAGTTCTCTCAAGTCTTTCGGTAAGTTGAGGCTTTTAGTCAAATTTCAAATAAAATTTCTGTTGCTGTCTTTTTCCATCAATCGGACTGAGTTTTTGAAACCATAAAAGGTCTATTTCAGTTTTAGAACCTTTTCTTCTTCATATAAAATGAAAATTTCTTCACTTAGTTTTGCATTCAAATTGGAATTTTTACATCAAAGTTGTTTCCGTTTTTGATAGTATTTTCTACAATAACAGGTAGTGTACAGATTTTAACCAAAAAATGATGTATTGAAATTTTCAAAACTCAAAAATCTATTCATCAACTCTCTTGAAAGTAAATTAGGTAATTTAAAAAAAAAAAAAAAATAGTTTTAAAAATTTAAAAATTAATATTTTGCTTGAAAAAAAATTATTTTTAACATTTTCTCAATTATTTTTAAGGTTATGTTCACACCACAATAATAATAAATTTTCCAAATTAGTCATTACTAATTTTCTGTTACTACTTTGTTTAATTTTCATTCTCCGAAAAAAAAAACGGCTTTGGCATTTAAATTTCAAAAAATAGAAAATCATTTTTGTTTGTTTAAATCCAAAAAATAATTTTTTTGCTTAAATCCAAAAAAAAAATTTTTTTTTTAATTTTTTTTTTATTTATATAAAAACTATTTGAATTTTTTTGTAAAAAAAAAATGGTTGCAATCAAATAAGCCCTTTGGAAGAAATACAGAAAAACAAAACGCTTCTGTGGCATGCTACCTTTAATAATGATTTTCAAAAAAAAAAAAATATTTTCATCAAAAGATGCACCTTGTTAAAAAATATATTTTTTAAATTTTTTTTGAGAAATTCGTTGCAGCCGTTTTTTAAAAATAAATATACTTTTCTGAACAATCTCCAAAAACTGCTGCATACCAAGTTTGAATTGATCCATTAGTCAAGGCTCTAGCCTTACAGGACCAAAACCTTAAGTAAATCATTTTAAATCGCAAGTTAAAAATACTTTCCTTTTTAGTCATCATTCAAGTATCTAGAAATTCTTTTACAATTTAAGAATCCTACCATTTTGCACTTGACGTAGTTTTAAAATTCTCTCACGTATTGTAGTAGAAGTTCTTATTTAATAGCTCTCTATAATCTGTAGTTCATTGGAAGGACATTGAAATTTCATTTTTTTATCTGTTTTATGTTTAGAAAAATATCCTAACGTCGTCGTTGTTCCTTGCTATCAAAGGATTTTTCATCGTCATTGTCATTATAAAATTCTTTTGTTCTGCGATTATTACATAATATGAATGCCGTTGAGGGTCGTCGGTCGTTTAGTTATAGCCAACAAAAGGATCCAATTATATTGTATATAAACTCTAAAGATGTATATAAGGACACCAGCTAGCAGCGCAGCGGTGTCCTTTTTCGCACTAACTTTACTGAACTGGACAGTGATCTAAACTTGCACTCATGGAAAAGACGCCAGAAGATATACATAGAATATTTTTGTCTAACAAGAGAACGTGAATTGGCGTCACAATTACATGTCTGTGTATGGCAACAACAAGGACACGTATCTAGTGTTTAGTTCGTTTGCTCCTTTTTTTTCAATTATCGTGCCAAGAATGAACTTTGCTTTTGTTTTTTTTTTCTTGTTTATAAACGATAATTAACAAGCAATGAAGCTATAGAATAACATTGACGGATTTGATGTAATAAAAGTTGATAAGTGAAATCGGGCGCCATGTGGTTTAAAAAGGGCTCAATTTGATACTAGTTTTCCATAAGAATAAGAAATAACTTTAACAAACTGCTTGTGTTAAGCAATTATACTCCTCTTTGACCTCAATCCGGCCCTGTATATAGTTAGAAGGTCAGAGATAACTTTATTGAATGCGTCAAGGCAACGCAGGGCAATCAGTCTATCATTTGTCTTCCAAAGGAAGGTGGTGTTAGCGGTCGATATACAGTGGTGGCAGCAGCGACGACGACGACGGCAGCAGTGACGGTATCAACGTTGGCGATGGTGATAGTGACGGCAGCAGTAGAAAAGCACATGGTTGGGAAATTAAATCGATAAATTCGCGACGAAGATTAATGAATAGAAGATGGAAAATTGTGATTATGTGGCTTTAAAACGAAAAAAGGATACGAGCAGTAGTACCTACTACCGAAGAAACAACTTGAATGTGATTTTACTGTTTTTTTTTTCTGTGTGCATTTTAATTATAATGGAGCAGAAGAAGAGTAGAAAATAAATGAGGCCGGAAATTAATTGAATATGGTGGTTATCATTCTAAGGTTAAATTGGAAATGGAATGTGCTGAATAAGTGAAAATAAAGCTTAAGAAGTTTTTTGTTTTTACGAGCAAAGAATTTTTTTACAAGAAAAGTAGTTAAATACAATAAGGGGTTTTGTTATTGCTTATTTTCTTTTTCATGGTGAGAGAGCTTTTAAAAACTTAAACGTCTTGTTGTTGAATAAAGATGGGTTTGTAAAAAAAAAAAACCAGAAGAAGAAGAGAAGTGTCAGTGGCACTGAAAAAGAGGTTTGTTAATTTTTAGTTCAAGATAGAAAAAAGTTAAATATACTCAAAAACGGCTCCTTCGATTTTGATAAAAATATTCAAATAATAACACTGGTCAACAAGGTTTTTGCCACAACAACCAAAATATAATTTTCTAGAAGTTTTTGATGTGCTGAACTCGAATCTGTCGTCAAAAAATTGTTATTGGCCTCCGTTTTATTAATATTAACGTTAGAAAATGTCAAAAAACGTTATTTTGGCTGCTTTCGAGGTTATGTTTTTATGTGGGGTAGTTCATTATGAATAAATTTAACGGTGGCTATAAGAACTAGTTTTATTATTTCAAAAATTTTTTAAATCTTTCCGATATCTCTTTTACTGCCCGAGATATTTAAAATTTAAATAGCGGTCTTTGAATCAGAAACAACACTGGCCAACCAAAATAAACTTTTTTTGCCACAAGAACCAAAATATACTTTTCTGAAGGTTTTTGGGTTGGTGAGCTCGAATCCGCAATCAGAAAAATTTTATTAGCCTTAGTTCTTGAAATATTACCGTTATAAAATGCAAACATTTTTTTTTTTTTTATAACTGTTATATTTTAAGAACGGAGGCTAATAGAATTTTTCTGATTGTGGATTCGAGTTCAGTTACCCAGAAACCTTCAGAAAAGTATATTTTTGTTCTTGCAACAAAAATTCTGTGACCAGTGACTTAATCTTTAGATTAAGTTTAGTTTCTCTTCGGCTTATTAACTGAAACTTAAGATATCTCGAGCAATAAAAGAGATATCGGAAAAATTTAAACAGTTTTTGAAAGAAGAATATCTGTTCTTATATATTTCAAAAACGGAGGCCAATCAAATTTTTCTGGCTTCAGATTCGGATTGAAAGTTCCTTTTACTACTAGAAAAGTATATTTTGGTTCTTGTGGCAAAAAAAAGTCAAATTTTGTTGACCAGTGTAATAAGACAGGATCTATCTTTCAATGAAAAAAGTTTTTTTTTTTTTCAAAAATCGTTAACGGTAACTCCCAGTATTTTTTAAATCTGATTTTCTCCCAAACGACTTGTTTGTTGTCTACGATGTTTTTTCAAACAGAAGCATTTTTTATTGTTTTTATAATAAATCAAAAAAAAAATTTGAAAATAATTTTTGGATTAAAAAAAAAAAATTAAAATTTTTTTATATTTAAAACGAATTTTCGAAAACGAGACATTGAATTTCGGTTTAAGGTGTTGATTAATAATTGCTTTAAAATAGCATACCAATTTAATTTAAAAACTTTTTTCAAAGAATTATTTAGAAAAAAACTTTAAAAAACGTCTCTAACCAAGTTGAAATTTGTTTTTGTAAAAACGCATCTTTATAAAAGAAATTAAACTACATGCTGTTTTTGGAGCTCAATTTTTTTTTTTTGAAGAACGAATTTTATGTTTTTTTATGTTTTTTATGTTTTTTTATGTTTTTTTTTATGTTCAAATACACTTACCAGGTTTGTATAAAAAAAGTCTTAACAATTTTAATACTTTGACCCAGTCGTGTATTTTATTTAGATAGAAGATGAATTCATCTAAAATCTAGTACATGTTTTATTCTTTAATTTTACATGGAGACAAAAACATATCTAAAAACAAGCAGATTCTGTATTAAATTAAAATAAATTAATTAAGGGGACAAATCTTCTTAAATTCTTGAATGCTCAAATTTAAAAAAAATCCACTTAATTTAAGCGGAAAATTATGTTATTTTTATGTGGAAACAATAAAAAAAGCTGTCAGCTACTGGTTATCGAACCTACAACTATTGGGTCACTAAGCAAATCAAAAGCTTTACCATCAGCCTATCTCACTATTGGAATTAAGTAAATTGTAAATTTTTGTCGGTTTTTTTAAGATGAAAATTAATATTAAAATGACATGAAGTATACCTTAAAACTAACAGAATTTCAGCGGATTCCACTTAATTTACGAGGAAATCTTTTTGTTTTAAGAGGATGGGATTGAATGTGGGCATAATCTTTTTTTAAGATTTCCTTTCTTTCTCTGTGTATCAAATATCAGACATTTAACTGAACAATAAGTGTTTTTGGTGCATTTTAGAATTTCAGTAGGGTTACCGAGAACTTAATTACTATAACGAGGTGATAAGAAACTAACTGCGATTATGAAATACCAGAGTAATGAATACCAAAGCTATAAATAAAACCTCGATTTTGGGTTGGCAACGATCGAGAGGAATGATTTACAGGGTGATTCAGGAGGAATATGCAATACAACTACAGCGTGTAGGTAAAGTTGAGACAAAATCAATTGGGACGTGGGGCCTATTCCCCCCCTTTTTAGCCGGGAGGGGCAATTTTCTAAAAAATTGACTAAATTAAAAAAAAAAATTGTTAAAAATCAACGGGTACATAAACAATGACGTGCTTAACCTTTTATTAAAGTCAGTAACATTTTCTTTTATTTTTTTTTTAAATAAAGCTGTTTTGTGATAAATTCATTTTCCAAGTCAAAATATTGAAAAAAAAAATTGAAAAAAAATTTCAAAATAAAGTTTTTTTTTTTTGTCATTGAAAGTCGTTGTTAAGATATACATAAAAAAATTAATCACTGAAAAATGGCTTTTCATAAAAAATGATTTTATGGTCAATTTTTAAGAATGTTGTTCGGGGTGTTTTTTTTTTTTTGTTTTCAATTTTTATTCAAAGATGAAAATCTTCGAATCCGAGTCTAAACATTTATTCGGAAGCGTCTTAAAAGTTTTTATATTAACTTGTTCTTCCTTTCTATGCCCATTAACTTAGAAGTTCTTCCGAAATAAGTCATATAATGTCATTTCAACGCCTTTAGTCTTTAGTTTTATGTTTTTTTTTTTTTATTTTTACAAGAAACACCATTTTATTTATATATGTAAATGTATGTATAACTGCAAACTTCCCATTAGCGAGTCAATCAAGTTTGTCCTTCTAATTTCATTTCTCTAAAAATATTAACTTAACTTAAATAAAACTCCCACAAACTCACGCCCTTTACCAGCATCAAAGTTACCCCATTCTCGAGCCACAGTTCATTAACCAACAGCAAAGCAGGCTTTCACTCTTGCCTGTTTTTTTTTTTTTTGCAAATTCCCATTAGTCACATCAAACTTGAGAATACCCAACTTCACAACAACAATTCTATACTATAATTTCGAAAATAAAAAGCAAAATAAAAACAAAAATACAGAAAACTCATCTATTTCTCTGTGGCAGGCATATCCTTGGGGCGAATCCAAATCCAGCTCATCGCAGACATAAGAACCAGAGGCATTTCGCCATCACTCACTCACTTGTGCCAGCATAAAGACGAACAACCAACCACTTGAGTACATGCTCTCAATATTGAAATTTTCTTTCCATTTCCGTCATCTTAATTTCTTCATTTTATATCCATCATCTATAGCTCAGGGAAATTAGTCAAAATATGGGCATGAAATCGCATTTTTCGAGGGACAAAATTTTTTTCATGGAATGTGTTCGGGTGGTTGCCCTTATCATAAAAGTCAATTTGTTGGGAAAATTGGAGGTTGGGAACAGCCGCCATCTTGGAAAAGAGATTGGTATCGTTTTTATTGAATAGCTCCATTGTTATTCATTTTAACAAAAAATGACAAAGGTAAGACTTATCAACAATAAAATTATCTAAAAAATGATATACAAAACAATTCCGTGAGTTGATTAAATAAAATTTTACAGTTCGTCAAAGTGCGGGTTTGTTTCGCAAGGTTGGGACAAAATGACATTTGTTCATATATCTGACGAACTTTTGATTTGTTTGGATAATTCTTCAAGAATGAATTATAGTACTTATAATTACCTATAAAATGAGCCCACAATCGTTATTGTAACCATCGTATTGTAGAAGTAATCCAACTCCGAAACTCTCCATGTACTAGTCAAAAGTGAGAAAAAAGCTAGTTTTTTGCTAGTAGGCCGAGAAAATTTTGGGAGTAGAGGTTTAACCAAAATACAAGTACGCAGTTATGCAGCCATACGCGTGTTAATGTCGATTTCAAAGGTCTGATAACTCTAATTTTGTGTTTTATACGGTTTTTGGGGGGTTAAATAACGTACGTTTTCCAATTAACGTGAATGGGCTAAATTTATACTATTTGAAATTATAAATATACAAGCTGATGCTCTTTTATTTTTCCTAAATCTGGACACCTCAATCTTTGCTATGAGGTTAATAGAACTCACGATATAAGCTTTTTTAACTAACCATATCAGGCTTTTCAATTCAAATAAACAAACAAAAATCGAAACAAAAAAGCCTCTAAAACATAATCGTATAAACGGCTTATATCTTGAGTTCTATTGGTCACATCCTCAAGATTGGGGTGTCTAGATTTAGGAAAAATAAAAGAGCATCAGCTTGTACATTTATAATTTCAAATAGTATAAATTTAGCCCATTCACGTTAATTGGAAAACTTACGTTATTTAACCCCCCAAAAACCGTATAAAACACAAAATTAGAGTTATCAGACCTTTGAAATCGACATTAACACGCGTATGGCTGCATAACTGCGTACTTGTATTTTGGTTAAACCTCTACTCCCAAAATTTTCTCGGCCTACTAGCAAAAAACTAGCTTTTTTCTCACTTTTGACTAGTACATGGAGAGTTTCGGAGTTGGATTACTTCTACAATACGATGGTTACAATAACGATTGTGGGCTCATTTTATAGGTAATTATAAGTACTATAATTCATTCTTGAAGAATTATCCAAACAAATCAAAAGTTCGTCAGATATATGAACAAATGTCATTTTGTCCCAACCTTGCGAAACAAACCCGCACTTTGACGAACTGTAAAATTTTATTTAATCAACTCACGGAATTGTTTTGTATATCATTTTTTAGATAATTTTATTGTTGATAAGTCTTACCTTTGTCATTTTTTGTTAAAATGAATAACAATGGAGCTATTCAATAAAAACGATACCAATCTCTTTTCCAAGATGGCGGCTGTTCCCAACCTCCAATTTTCCCAACAAATTGACTTTTATGATAAGGGCAACCACCCGAACACATTCCATGAAAAAAATTTTGTCCCGCGAAAAATGCGATTTAAATTACTAATTTCCCTGGGCTACTACGAATTCAACGGAATAGCCGTAGTCAAGTTATCCTTAAAGGATGCTGTGCACTTACCTTTTTCTGTGGATTGGAATGAAGAAGAAGAAGATTGCGACAGTGACAGCGACTTCGACTATCAAAAGTCGTCTTACCTTCTGCAAGCAGTGATGAAAAGATGACACATATGATATTAAATGCAAACGAGGAAGGATGCCGCTCTCTTTCCCTTTTTCTATCTCTGTTTTTCGTTTTTAAATGCAACCCATATCCTGGGATTGATTTTTTCCAGCTTGCTGCTGGTTTTGGTTTTTTCTGGCAAAATATCTGCATCAGCAACAGCAGCAGCAATACACTCAACTCAACACTCTCTACAGTTCGGTTACCCACATATGGAATAACTGATTTTGTTGCTTCTTCATTCACATAACTGTATCGTATGCAATTCTTGTCATCGTGAAGAGCACAAGAAAAATGTAAACCAGGTCCACTTTTGCTTGCACTATATATATCGAGAGTGTTCGCCGGCCGACTTCGACTTGTGCCGGAAGGGGATCCCACTCCATTTTATCTCTTTGCAAATATTTATAGAACCTAATTCGTTGGTACTACTTGTTGGTATAGGGAGCAGTGTGTTTGTCTGTGTTGTGTATGTGTGTGTTGGTGCAGGATATGCTCTTCAGCAGAAAAAAGCTGCACTTGGGGATAAAGTATGCCAACCATCACCATATACACCGTTATCATGATGATAGTAGTCGGCCATTTGTGTTTTGTAGAATACTCATCTCTCGAGCGACCAACCTGGTGTACCACTGCACAGTACAGTGGGGTAGCCTAAATGACCAAATCGGATTAAATTCTAAAAATAAATTGGAAAGATACGAATCATCTTGTGTATTGATTAATTTTTTGCATGACCAATTTTGTGATATTTTGTTCATGAAATAGTAAATCCATGTTTTGAGGATAGGCTTTTAATCCGGGTTTAATGAGTAGTTAAAGATCTAAATGAATTTTAAGTGGAACTTTCAATTTCACGTTTTTACTAACAAGCCTTAAAATATTTTTGGGAATGACATAATATATTAACATTTTGGTTGAGTTAAATAAGCTGGAAGCTTTCCAGCTGATTAAGAGAACTAAAATGAACAAGTTCAGCTTCAGCAATATTTCGTTAAAGTCACAATGTGCTCACCCTATTCGCATTTTGATGTCCAAACATTCCTATGCGCTCACATTTACGTTATGAAAACTACATAAATTGATAATTATTTTTATCAAAAAACAAAACCGACTTCCACGGATCACAGGGTTTTATGGTTTTTCTAATAGTTCTCATGGTTAAAACTGAAATTGAAATAAGAAAGCCACCAGCTTTCCAATACAAAAAGAATTATCAAAATTGGTTCACTCAGTCCAAAGTTATAAGGTAACAAAAAAAAAAAAAAAAAGAAAGAATACATACGAATTGAATATCTTCTCCTTTTTGGAAGTCGATAAAAACAAGAAGGCTGCTTCAAGATTAAAATGGATCGTACCAACCTTTCGAATGATGGCCAAGTTTTCCGTAAGTGATGTCTTCTGTAACTAGGTATAGCTAAGTAACTAAGCATTGTCAATGACCAAAACAAGTTTTTTGGCCGCTATACCATAACGGGCTTGATTACTGATATTATTATGGACTGTTCGAGAGAAATACACTTCTTCCAGTACGTATTAAAATAGTCTCGTTTGTCTAACTCTTATTATCAATCGTTTTAAGACAGCGTCAGTAATAGTGATTTCTGCTAATCAATTTATACTAAAACTTAGGGTTTTTGGGACCCATTAGGATTTGTAGGGTAGTGGTTTGGCAAGACTGGCTGAATGCTGAAGTTGGTATAAGAAGAGTAAACTGTGATCACTCTTCCATCAGGAGACGATTTATGAACTACCTACTGCAAAATCAATTATTCTTAAACTTGCATCTGCATCTGTTGAGCGCCATTTTGGAAATCGATGTTAAAAAGTTTTGTTTCTGACATCAATTTACTTTCGTGCAACTGACGAAAAAGTTCAAAGCAATGTCATTAGTTCGACCGGCAACGAAATATTACCTACTCAAAATTTTAAATGTTAAGCTTTTAATTTGTGTTGGGCGCCTTTAAAAAAAAAATTGTTAACGATTCAGACATAATTGGGAACCTGAAAAGTACGTTCCTAAAAAAAACCAATAAAAAATATTTTCTGCATTTTCAGGAAATTTGTTTCTGTTGGGCGCTATTCCTTGCCGAATCTTATGCTTCGACATTCGAAAATCCAAACTTCATATCAAGAAATATGTAATTTTCATTAGAAAAAGTTTTCGGTCTTCGATATAGAAGTTCTTCTAATATTTGGCTGAAGTTGCAGAGGAAGAAATCATTTTAAATCAAGAGATGTTGATGTGGTTGTTTTGTTTTTGAAATAGTACATGTTTTGAAGTATCGTTAGAAAGATTAGCAGCGACTGAAGAGCTGATTTCTTCTTCTTCTTCTTTTTGGGTGTGGCAGTAGTGGCAAATTTTTGGGATTGTTGTCGCTGATCCTATAGCATTTTTTGACCCGACTCCGACTGTTTAATAAAGCAACTCCATCCAGAAATTATTACTCTGCTGAATAATTTTCTAAAAATGGTTTTCAAAGTAGTCTATATAAGGCTTTGGCCTTGTATTTCCTGGATTTTACCCCACCGTTAGTTTGTGTGATGGTAGTGGTTCCCGTAAAGGTAATAATCATTTTAAATTCTTCTTGCCACGCTTGTAATATAAAAGGTTAGCTGAAGCAAAGTTGTAAAAAATCATTTTTTTTAAACAAATGTTTTCCATTAAAAATTACAAAAAAAATATTTATTACAAACAAAATCTTTTGCATTAAAAAGACAAATTATTACAGTATTTATCGCTTATAAGAAACACGCTTATAAGAAAAACTCGCTTAAAAGAAACTAGAACAAAAGCACCGTGTACTTTACCATATATTTTAATGTTGAATTATATGTTTATAAGAAACACGTTTATAAGAAAAACACTGATAAAAGAAACATTTTTCAAACCACGAACTTTCTTGCACACACATAGAATTGGTTGGATTTAAGAAACTTTCAAAAAAATTACGAAACTAAAAAAACATGAACCCTTAAGAAAAATTCAAAGCAACCTGTGCAAATGTCATTTCAGTTTTACATTATTTGAAGAGAATTTCAGTTCAGTGTTTAATTTGTTATTTGTTGTGTTTGTGTTCTTTATATCCCTGCTTTGGGTATCTCTGGTGTTACACAAAATGTTGCTCAGCAAAGTACTTTTTAGTGCATCTGAATCCATTCAAAGACATTTTTTCTATTGAAGAAATGGAGTTGAATACAACCAGAACTACTTAGCAGTAGATACTTCAGGCCAAAGGAACACAACTAATATTTCACTTAAAACTAAATTGATACATAATCCTTGAATAAATTAAATCGGGAAAAAATAGAAAAGAAATCTGTGAAAAATATAAAATAGCTACATAATATGTAGTTATATAATTGGATTGAATATTTAGGCGAGGATAAGTTTGTGGTACTACTGGGTAGGTAGATTTGTATAAGAAACTTGTTTCTTATATCCGTATAAGAAACTTGTTTCTTATATCCGTATAAGAAACTTGTTTCTTATATCCGTATAAGAAACTTGTTTCTTATATCCGTTCTAAGAATATAAGAAACACTCGGTTATAAGAAACAAATATTGTGCAATTTTTGAGTTTCTTATAAGCGTTATGTACTGTAATTGCAAATGAAAAAACTTGTATTGCAACTGAGAAATACATATTTGCATTAAAAAAAAACTATATTAACAAACAAAAATTGAATTAAAAAAAATGTTATTGCAACTGAAAAATTTTTACGAAATATTTTTATTTGCAATACAAATTTTTATTTCAATACAAATACAATTTTTTTTTATTTGCAATAAATATTTTTTTTTTTCTAATTTCAAATGCCTTTTTTTTTTTTGTTCAATTGATATTTTAAAAACTCTGAGCTGAAAAAGGTTATATGTATAAAGAAGGGTTTTAAAAACTGCGTCTGCCATTTTCAGCAGTAAATAGTTTTATCCTTCGGCAGAAATATTTTAAAATACATAAATATTTAACAAATGCATTATTCTAACTACTTTAAAAACCACTTAATTGAATACTATCACCTGTTTAACACTTAAAAGATCTAAAGCCTACTTTGACCAAATTTTAGTTAAATTACAAATCAATGTCACTTAAATCCATTAGTACCGTTAAACATTTCATTTTAATATTTGAGTGATGCCACTTCTAAGAAATGATCATACACAATTAAATAGTAGATTATTTAATTTCCTCCATATTCTCTGTCCCACTGTTTATGTGTCTTCCAGTCCTGTCGGTGACTACTTTAGTTGCATATTTTATAGTGAATACACAACAGCGAATCGTTACTTTTTTTTTCCGAACTTTAAACTTTTTGAAGAAGGGTAATTTGGAAAGAAGACTAGCTATGTTGATTACTCTTTCATAAGCTACTACTCTTACCAGTATATAATATGTAGATAGCTCCAGAAGCTTTAAGAAAGGGTAAATATTTTCTTAACATTATTCAGCGGTTTTTCGAATAAGATAGATAGTATGTGATGGTGATGGTTAAGGTTTGAGATAGAATAATTAAGTTTGCAAGCATAACATCTTTACAGCAACCTAACACGACTAAACGAAATACGCGGAAAACTATATAAGAGGAAAAAGGCAAAACATTGTTTATGCAAATTATTATATCGTATATATACAAAATTGAAGAAGGAAAAAGGGTTTCTATCTCTTATTTGTTGAAAGTTGACAGGAATGAAAAGGAGAGTAAAGATGGTAATGTCAAAAGTTATAAATAAAACTGTGTTCATATTTCACTCAAATGTCCTCCTTTTAAAATGCAAAGCTTTATTCTAGATTTATTCATGAAGAAGACCTCTCTCGCGCACCTTTTGACATTGTTTTGGGTTAGACAAACACAGATGTACTATATACAAAGTTTCTGTTTAGCTTGCAATTAGAATAACAAGCAGTTTTACGATCATTTTGGGTTTATAGTTTACAGTCAAATTGATGTCCTTTATAATTGATTTATAGGTCGTAGTCTCAGTTCTTCATCAACTTATTCAGCGACTTTTTCATGGAACTGTCAATAATACTTTTTTTAATACCATTTAAAACTTATAATCTTGGCAAGAAAATAAAGAAGAGGTGTTAAAAAGTTCAGCGCAAAGCTGGAAGAAAAATTTTTGGAAGACCTTCCTCATCAAAATTAAAGCTTTTTTTAAATTTCTTGCTCGTGTACACCTACGAAAAATAAATCCCAAAGGTTTCTGATTCATTTTTCCAACAAATTGTTAAAGTAGATTAACCATAAAAATAAGCTCAAGTAGGTACCTACATTATTGGTACTAGGTTAGGTAAGGTACTGTTTTATTTATGTATAAGAATTTCCTACAAGTTTGTATATTACGAATAAGGTAACACCCCCCATTCAGATGAATGACCTCATTTTTCGAGGTTGGGGAATAGTTTTAGTCCTTCCATCACAGGAAGTCTCTATACAAACATACACCCATACTTTACTTTTTTATATTCATTTTGCATCGGCAAGACATGGTCAAGTGGAAGTGAATCGCCAGGATATTATGTCCTAGAAATAAAATACCATATACAACCCACAAAAAAGAAAAAAAAAATTGATGTTCATCAACACAAAATTAACTCGTTCATTGCCCATGAGCGTTTGGCCATTTCAATTGCGATATACAAGCAGCTCAAGTGAATATAATATCTAGGTTTTTTTTTATTTTTATTTACAAATTACAGGTCATTTGCATATAGAATATCTACAACATACATATAGATAGGGATACATATAGTATAGAGGTAGGCAGGTCCTTTATTTTCTTCTTGTTTTTTTTTATTTTATTATTACTAAGGGAGGCAGGCAAAAACTGGGTTAATGATAATGTGATGGTCTCTAAATATAGAACGAAAAAAGGATATTTCAGTTGATGCGGAAATAAAGTTGAAAGAAAGGATGATGTGAATATAGAAATTTCATACTTGAATTGGTGAAGAATTTATATAGAAATATGTATGGTATAATTGGGATGGTGATTAAGGGATGAATGAATGTATAAGGGTTGAATGGAGGTAAATCTTAAGAAAATTAGAAATATGAAGAAAATAATGAAAAGAAAAAGTTTACAGGGACGTTTTGAAATTATAATTTAATTTAGGCATTTAAAATGCAAATGAGGAGAGCAGGGAAACAAAACCGAATAAGTTTGAAATTACTCTTCTTTATATGAGATTTTTTAAATTGACCGAAGATGATGATATGAAAATGAATAGAAATCGTATCATGTGTGACTGATTATAGGTATGCTGCATGTGTCCCTGCAATTTAAGACACTGTTTTGTTTTTAGATTTTTCTAAAAGTTCGATGTTGCTCAGTCTTTTCCATTACTCGCTACTCAAAGAATATTATTTCTTTAAAACAACTCAGAGGGCTTACATCCGATCTTAAAATTGTTCATTTCTTCATTTACAGAAGCACTAGGATCATTTTATTATTCATTGAAATCATTTTTTTTTCGTGGTTGGAAAGAAAATTATTGGTTACTCATTTGATCACTGCACTGATGTCAATTTCCGAAGTAATAATTATAATTTTTTACCTTTTCCGGCATCAAAAAGTTCAGTTGTTCTGTGCCTTATTTTTATAAATCATCAATAGACCTCAGATTTTGCATACTTTCTTATTTTACATCGTATTGATACCAAACTTTGTATTTAGACGTTTTATCATTCAAATATAACAAATTTTAATGCATATCGAAAATATGCAAAATATATGCAAAAAATATGCACAAAAATATGCCAAAAATATGCAAAATATATGCAAAACATGTAAATATGTGCAAAATATGCTAAATATATGCAAAATTTCATCGAAAAATTGAATTGATTTTTATAAAATAAGTGCTTATTTAAGGCAAATGCTAACACGCTGTTGAGATATAAAAAGTTAAATCGCAATGCTGAAGATTTGCGTCTGGGCTGGAACCTGTCACAAATGAAAATATCAAACTAAACATACATAGAAGTTCCCATTTTTGACTTCCTGTGACGTTGAAAGAATTTTTTCTGCATGTCCCTCAAATAAGCAGAGCAAAGTTAGCAGAAAATAAGTTAGTTATTCCATCTTTTAGTCAAATTAGTTAGGTTTTAGAATAATAGTTTTCAATTACCAATTAAAATAAAAAATCTTTTTTTTTCGTCATTTTTGGAAAAAAAAACAACCTTTTTTGAATTAATTTTTATTAAGTACCCCATTTTCTGACGAATTTTCGAACTAAAAAAGATTTTTCCTATTTCCTTACAGAACAAAAATATTCTGCTAACTTGAATTTTTTTTTTTTCAAAATTATCAAACTTTAAAAAAAAGTCTTTAATAATTAAGTGCTCGAATAATTTAAATAAAGTAAACCATTTTCTGAGATTTTGTAAAAAAAAAAGATTGGGAAAAATGAGCTTCTTTTTATTGGAAAACTCGTAGAGACTTGTGGTAGTAAATTAAAACTATTAAAGGATTTAATAATCCAACACAATTTTCAAATAATTTTTTTGAAAATAACGAAAACTTTAGGTAGAGTTTTGGGCGTTTTCTGGAAATTGCTCTGCTAACCTTAAATCAGCTCTTAAATAGGGCCAAATGATGCACTAATAAAATTTATATTCTGGTCACTTTGCCGTGCTAACTTGATGTTTTTGGAGAGAAGCGTCAGCGCCTCTTAATCAATAATTTAGGAAAAATTATGGTTGTGTATTGTCACACAAATTATTTCGAACACCTATTGCTACAGTTATGTATTCATTTGGTCTACTTTAATAGGTTAAAATAATTAATAAAATTTGAATATATGTACATATATTCGGCCTTATCACGTATTCCATCGTATCGGAAAATTTCTACGATTCCTGAATAAAATAATCACAAAATCCGCTTGTGGGGACGATTTGTATGGAATTTTCGACTACGGACGGATTCCGTGATTATTTTTTCGGGAATCGTACCAACTTTCCGATACGAATGGAATTCATAATAACGCATATTATATTCTAAATCATTTAAGTATAATTTTTTGATTTGTTTAACATAAGAAAATTTTTGCATATTTTGCATATTTTTGGCATATTTTGCATATATTTTGCATGTATTATGTATATGCATTTCATGCAAATATGCAAAAAAAATTAAATATGCATATCGCTTCCAACCTTATTTTCGATGAAACAAATTTTGGTGTCATCAGAATTTAACTATCTTAATCCTTTAAAAATATGCAAAATCCGAGGTCTAATCAGGGGCGGACTGGGAGTCAAAGAGCCTTCCGGGACTTTTAGGAAAAGGGCCACAAAATACTTACATAATTATTTACTTACTCGAAATATTTAAAAATAAAAGTTGATATGCAGAAATTGTTTTTTTATATACAGTGGTCGAAAAATAATTAGAAACAAGCTCTTTTTTTCAAAATGTATGTATGTTCTTAATATAAATAAAAAATATTAGAAATAATTTTTAACAGAGACATTTGAAGAGCTTGATGTTTTATTAACGTTCTCGTCTTTATTGCACCTTCTTTTTCTAAAATATAAGGGGTTGGTCTGTCAGGAATAATTGTTAAGGACGTTTTATCTATTTTTTCGGAACATGTGGCATTTTACGAGGACTGCAACTACATTAACCGACTTATAGAAATTAGTCGGTGATAGTCCTTTTTATTAATTGTACCTACTTTTAATTAATTGACCAAGTTTGGAAAATGTAAATGCTAAAAATCATTTATTTTTTCAAATAAAAGCATTTGTTTTTAAAAGTTTTCGTGAATTTATCCAGTGCTTTTGTTTGTCATGTTAAAGCTTTTAAAATTTCAAAACTTTTAATTACATGTTAAAAGTTAAATTAAAATTTAAGATTTCACAATTTCAAAATAAAAAACAACACTTCACGATTTTCACAAAAAAAAAAAAAATAATATTTTTAACAGTTACTAACAGTACCTTTTACTGACTGGTTCAGTAAATTAGGTACTTCGATAAATTAATTAAATTTTATATCATTTTTTAAATTGATATTAAAATTCTTATAAAATTAAATTAAAAATATTTTTGTGAGTTATCAGGTACATAAAAAGCTTTGATATTCTAAGCAACTTTATCTATGCATTCTATTACGATTTTATAATGTTTTTGTCCCGGGTTATGCTCCCAGAAATATGGTCACCGTAATTATACCACAACTCGTGTTTGCTAAAAATTTGTTAAATATGTATTTTGTATACACAGGGTGTCCCAAAAGTAATGGATCAAATTCTTACGGTTTCCGATTTAATGCAGTTTTTGCGAAATTTCGAAAAGTCCCGACTTTGCAACTGTATTTTGCTCCCTCCGCTCATAATAGATTTTTGTTTTTACAATTCTTTCACTAAAACATTTCTTAATAATAAGAAATAATTAATAAATCAAAATATTTTTTGCTGCAAATCAATTAAGAGTTCAATATTTTTTTAAAACTCAATTTGTTACTTTTATTTCATATTTTGTCACCTAAATCTCTAATTAGGGGAGATTAGGTACTGTTGAAGCAAAGGACAGTTGAAACAATACAAGTAGCTCGAGAATCGTTAGTGATACAGTACGACTTATAGGGAATCGAATGTATTTGAAATTTCAATTGTTTGTCAAGGGTTGGTGATGAATGACCAAAACCCATAATCCCAAAGAGAAAATCCCCAAAGCCAAAATCCCCAAGACAGACCTGGGTATAGACAAAATCTCCAGGAAAAAATCTCAACAAAAAAAAATCTCCGCGCGAAAATCCCAAAATTTCAGATGCGTAAGTTGTGTATCAAGCAATCAAATCGCGCGCGAGACAAGGCGACAAGGCAACATGGCGACAAGGCGACATGGCGACAAGGCTACATGGCGACAAGGCGACAAGGCTACATGGCGACAAGGCGACATGGCTACATGGCGACATGGCGACAAGACGACATGGCGACAAGGCTACATGGCGACAAGGCGACATGGTGACAAGGCGACAAGGCGACATGGTGACAAGGCGACATGGCGACAAGGCGACAAGGCAACATGGCGACAAGGCGACAAGGCGACATGGCGACAAGGCGACATGGCAACAAGGCGACATGGCGACAAGGCGACATGGCGACATGGCGACAAGGCGACATGGCGACATGGCGACAAGGCGACATGGCGACAAGGTGACAAGGCGACAAGGCGACAGGGCGACATGGCGACAAGGCGACATGGCGACAAGGCGACATGGCGACAAGGCGACATGGCGACAAGGCGACAAGGCGATCTGGCGACATGGCGACATGGCGACAAGGCGACAAGGTGACAAGGCGACATGGCGACATGGCGACAAGGCGACATGGCGACAAGGCGACATGGCGACAAGGCGACATGGCGACATGGCGACATGGCGACAAGGCGACAAGGTGACAAGGCGACATGGCGACAAGGCGACATGGCGACAAGGCGACATGGCGACAAGGCGACATGGCGACATGGCGACATGGCGACAAGGCGACATGGTGACAAGGCGACATGGCGACAAGGCGACAAGGCGACATGGCGACAAGGCAACAGGGCGACATGGCGACAAGGCGACATGGCGACAAGGCGACATGGCGACAAGGCGACATGGCGACAAGGCGACATGTTTACAGATTTATTCTATCACGTCTAGTTTTTGAGCTACACTCATCACTATTTTCGCTATAAACTCCCAAAAAGTAATTTTAAATTTAATATAATATGTAATATGTTGGTTTTTTTAAGTCAAAAACAGAAGACGCAAACTGGAATTTGGTTCAAAAACCGTTCATTACTTTGGAAAAAACAAGCAAGATTTGGAGATATTTATCATAAATTTCTTTTTTCTACAAAAAAATAATTTTGAAAAAAAATAAGTAACTTAAGGACGTTTTAATCGCGCGTGCGATTTGATTGCTTGATACACAACTTGCGCATCTTCATTTTGGAAAGACATATTTTTACACATATTTATTTGTAAGCTGTGATAACTTGCTTCAAAAGATTATGCTAAGTTCAACTTGCTGTATCCTTCCAGTATATTAGAATCATTGTTCCAGTATATTAGAATCATTGTCAAGTCACAGTTGTTTACATAATTTCTGTTCCGTTGTAATAGAGCAACCTTTATGATTTTAAAATTGTCGTGTTAAGTTCTGATTTACTTTGACTTACAGGGTTGTTCTATCATTCTATTACGTTTTTGTTTTTGCTAATTGGAGATTTTTGGGGATTTGGAGAAAATGGGAGAAAAAATTATTTATTGGAGATTTTGTCCATTGGATGCCTTTCCCCATGGAGATTTTGTCCATGGGGTCAAAAATTTTCTGGAGATTTTATCCGATTGAGATTTTTTTTTGGAGATAGTGTAGGTTTCCCGTTTGTCAAAAGAGCTTTTTTTTCGGAAAATGACAGGAACTATGTGATCGAAGAGCTACCTTACGGAAAGGATATAAAATATTGTTTCAGTGTATTTGTTTTTAAAACTTTGTGAAAATCGAAAGCTTGGTCTTGTTCAAGCTTTTTGAACCGAATACTTTTTTAAAATGAAAGAGAGATATACAAACAAGCTACTAGGGGGAAGAAGAAAAAACATCGTGTTTACTTTTTTGAACTTTTTTGACTTTGTGTTTTGATGTAGTTCAGGCTTAACACAACAAATAAAGTACCTTGGCACCACTGTTTTTATCGAGTAAAATCTGGATAATTATCTGGATTTTTCAAAAATCTATACAGATAAAGTTTTTGTTGTTTTTTGTTTTTTGCCTCGAAAGATTCATATAGGGCCCCCAAACAGAATTCGGTAGGCCTCCAAAGATCCATAGGAGGCCTTCATTGACTTAAACGCCGTAAACATGATTCTGTGGGCCTCGCAAGATCCATATGGGGCCCCCTGAAAATCCATAGGGGGCCCACAAACAGAATTCGGTAGGCCCCTAAAGATCCATAGGAGGCCTTCATTGACTTAAACGCCGTAAACATGATTCTGTGGGCCTCGCAAGATCCATATGGGGCCCCCTGAAAATCCATAGGGGGCCCACAATTAGAATTCGGTAGGCCCATTAAGATCCATAGGAGGCCCCCTGAAAATCCATAGGGGACCCACAAACAGAATTCGGTATGCCCCTAAAGATCCATAGGAGGCCTTCATTGACTTAAACGCCATAAACATGATTCTGTGGGCCTCGAAAGATCCATATATGGCCCCCTGAAAATCCATAGGGGGCCCACAAACAGAATTCGGTAGGCCCCTAAAGATCCATAGGAGGCCTTCATTGACTTAAACGCCGTAAACATGATTCTGTGGGCCTCGCAAGATCCATATGGGGCCCCCTGAAAATCCATAGGGGGCCCACAAACAGAATTCGGGAGGCCCCTAAAGATCCATAGGAGGCCTTCATTAACTTAAACGCCATAAACATGATTCTGTGGGCCTCGAAATATCCATATGGGACCCTTTGAAAATCCATAGGGGGCCCACAAACAGAATTCGGTAGGCCCATTAAGATCCATAGGTGGGCTTCATTGACTTAAAGGTCACAAAGATAATTCTGTGGGCCTCGAAAGATCCATATGGTGCCCCCTGAAAATCCATAGGGGACCCAAAAACAGAATTCGGTAGGCCCCTAAAGATCCATAGGAGGCCTTCATTGACTTAAACGCCATAAACATGATTTTGTGGGCCTCGAAATATCCATATGGGGCCCTTTGAAAATCCATAGGGGGCCCACAAACAGAATTCGGTAGGCCCATTAAGATCCATAGGAGGCCTACGTTGACTTAAATGCCGCAAACATAATTCTGTGGGCCTCGAAACATACATAGGGGGCTCACAAACATAATTCTATAGGTCTCGAAAGATCCATAAGGGGCACAATAGATTTATACTGACTAAAAAGGCCAGAAACCGATTTGAAGCATGACGTGAGTGAATTTAAAAATGGAATTTCAAGTGCTTTTAAGAAATGTTTTCTTGCCTGAGGGCCTACCGGGAAAAATCCAGAATGCCCGGTGGGCCAGTCCGCCCCTGGGTCTAATAATCAAGATTCCGGTATGGTTTTATTTTAATGAGTCTGATCTTGCAGTCTGTGAAGTCTTTAATGTGAAAAGAATCTCGCTAACCCTTTTGATGAATAAATTAATTCTTGTTATTGCTTTCTCTTTACCGCATAGCCATAGTCTAAAGAAGACTTAATTTAGTTTTTGGGCCACTTGCTTAAAGTAACATTATGTACTTAAATTCATATTCATATTTATTCCTCGTCATCCCTGAATGGCTTTAAAATCCGAAATTGAAAGAATGCGACGAAAATTGGTCTTGCAATTTTGTTTCCCTTACAAATGGTCGCACTGAAATTAAAAATAAAAAAGTTTGGAAGTCAGAACTCTCTAGTTTTGATAGCTAACAATGAGCTACGGCTCAATCCTCACAAATCAATCAATTGAATACTGACAACGATTTCGTAATTTTTTCTTTTTTTTTTTGTCTTAAAACTTGGAAACCAAATTTTTAACTTAACTACTATTTTTCACTTCAGATTCTTTGATGTAGTAAGCTTAGAACAAGCTTTTAACTACAATCAGAGGCTCATCATAAGTGCATGTTAGTGGTTAGTAGACAAAAAATACAACCTCCCACATGCACAATATAAAACAAATTACGAACAAATTTACAAGTTATAAAATTATAAGTACAAAAAATCCAACATGTATAATTTATTTAAAACATTGATTAACAGTCACGATTGTGGAGCACTGGTTCGAAACAATGTTTTTAAACCCATTTTCGTCAAATAAAAGTCTAAGGATGATTGGTTCAAGTTAAAAAGTTTACTCATGCGACTAAGAGGCTCATTAATACCATAGTTTGTTCTATGAAAGTCGATATGCAAAGGTTCAAATCTTCGTAGGAGGTGAGATCCATCCGGATAATTTATACCAATACAAACTAATAGATCAGGGGCGTCAATTTGGGAATTAATAAGCTGATGAAGAAAGATTAAATCATTATTTACAATGCCGTCTTTACCATAAGGGCACACGGGGCCCGTGCCCAGGGCCCCCATTCTCAGGGGGGCCCCGAAGGAACGAATATTATATTTTCAAAACATTTTTGTCGCGCAGACCATCTACCAAAAAATTTTAGTTTTTATATTGCAACCAAACAATCAAATAAATTTTTTTCCACACGGAAAATATATGTTTTCAAAAAGAAAACAAATTATGTGGCGTTGTATGCGGACAAAATTTTAAATCCAAACCACCAAACCCAAATTCAATTTTCAAAAAAAAAATAAGACAATAATATTTTCAAAAAAACAAGAAAAAGATTAAGATTATTTATTAATAAAAACAACGAATTCTCATTCCATTCGTCGCCAAAAAAAACATCAATACTTTTTTCGTTGGAAAACGTTTGAGAAAAAACTATTGCCGGCTCGTCGACGCCGACAGTACATCAATGTTTTAGTTCAATGGAAAACGCCATGGTACAATGGTTGGCACCCCCAAGCATTTTTTAATTTGCATTGCGAATTGCTCTCGTATTTAATGAATTTAAAAGTTTTCTTAATTTTAATATCAGGATAAACCTTTTTATGTAGAAATTTTCATTAAAATCGGTTGTGTCGTTTACATTAAGAAATCGGTTCTATGGCAAGTAGGTACCGTTAATAACGTTCCAAAAAATATGTTTTTTCTTTCAAAAGTGCGGCCTTATTTGCAGCATTACATGTTTTTTTTTTTCAAAGCAAAATTGTTATCCGTTTTTGAGAAAATTGCAATATCTCGAAAACTTTATATTGGAGATATCCGTTGAAAAAGAGACATTAAAATAAAAACACAAAAAAATAAAAAAAAACGGCTCTTGAAAATTACGTAGAGATCGTCTGTACCGAGTTTTTAGCAAATCTATCAATCCGTTTGAGCTCTTTTTTTCCAATTCTTCAAAGTGAAAATTAAAACGGATACAGGGTATAATTATTGGCAGTATAAAAAGTACAATTATTGGCAGTGGCAACGATTGATGCCTCAATGCACGTATTATTGGCACCCTCTGTCAATAATAAAGACACTAGGTACTTTATATGAAACGATATATTGGCACCCCTTTTTAACCCTCTGTCGCCACACGGGTGCGAAGTAGGCAAGACAAAAATAAAAAAAACTACGATTTTTCAAAAAAGTGATCACAAAAATGTCTCTTTATTAGGGTGAAAATATTTTTTTTCGGAATTGTGAAAACAATATTCGAATTCCACATCAATTTCATGTATGATTCTCTATTAAATATTGAGACCGAAAAAAGTTGTAGCGACATGAAAAAGTATGAACCAAATTCGCACCCGTGTGCCTGTCACGTCACAAAAAAGAGGTGTGCCTACAGAGGGTTAACCATAACCATTGCGCTTAAGCCAACCATTGTACTTATTTTACTTTCCAAAAGGGCCCCAAATTCTTCTGTGCCCAAGGGCCCCAGGATAGTTAAAGACGGCCCTGATTATTTACACGTCTCTGTGCTAAAGTTTGTATCTGAAGAAGTTGAATGCGATGTTCATAAGGTGGCAAGTTGAAAGGGTCGGTCCAAGGAAGACCTTTTAGAGCGAAGCGTACAAAATTGTGTTGAATAGATTCGATTCGGTTTTTATGAACTTCATAAAAAGGACTCCATACTTGAGAAGCGTACTCAAGATGGGGTCGAACGTAGCAGTTGTACAAAGATAGAGTAACAAATGGATCATCAAATTCCTTTGCCCAACGTTTAATAAAACCAAGCATTGAGCTCGCTTTATTTACTATAAAATTGATGTGTTCAGTAAACCCTAAATTTGAACTAAATTGGACACCCAAGTCTTTGAAGCTAAATACTCGACATAGCTTATGTTGCAAGATGTAGTAATCAAAAATATTAATGACTCGTTTTCTCCAGAATGTAATTGTTTGGCATTTAGCTGGGTTAAGTGAAAGGCCATTTTTACCACACCAAACATTAAAACTGTTAATATCGCTTTGAAGAAGGATACGGTCATTGTCAGGCCTAGGTGACTTCCCTGAGGGACGCCAGAGTTGGCTATAAAAAGATCTGAAAGACAGTTTCTAAATTTGACCTGATAGGATCTTTGGTTAAGATAAGATTCTACCCAGGCAATAAAAATACGTGGAAAACCAAAAGCTTTTAATTTGAAGATTATTATTTTATGACTAAGTTGATCAAATGCCTTTGAAAAGTCAGTGTAAACGCAGTCAACTTCATTACCTTTTTCTAATGCATTTGAACATTTATTTAAGAAGCTAAGAAGATTAGTTGTAGTAGATCTTTTTCTTACAAAGCCATGCTGATTTTCACTTATCAGATTTTTACTATAAAATGCTAGACTATCACAAACAACTTGCTCAAAAACCTTTGGAATGCAGGATAGTTTCGAAATAAAAAACTATGGACTTGATAACTTGTTCATTTTGCTTAAGTTTTCTTATTTCTTTCGACGCTGAAATATCGAATTTTGAACGGAAATGGATGTTTTTGTCTCTAACCACCAATATCTCAGCAACCGCAGATTGCACAAGAAAATTAAGGAGTACCTAGGTATATTGAAATCTTGAATAAATTTTCCACAAAAATCAATTTTATGGGTTTTTGAAACCCATGTAACAAGGTCCAAAATATTATAATTTTATATTTTTTTGCAATAATTTGAAAAATCATGAAAAAAAGGTTTTTGTGGCTTTTGGTATGATCAGGCCATTTTTTTTTTGTTTCATTCGGTCGAATTTTAAAAAAATTAAAGAATCACGATTTTGACCAAAAATGTTTTCCACTTTTTTATGCATTTCTATTGGTAAAATTGTTTGAATTTATGACATTTTTATCAATGGAAAAACATAAAAAATTGAACAAAAAACTTTTTTTTGTTAAAGATTAATGATCATTTAAAGTCAAAAAATCGTGATCCCTTAGGTAATTTCTTTCAAAATTCAAGCATTCACATTTTTTTTTACAAGAAATTGAGTATAACGTGTAAATTCACAAACGCATCACTGCAGAGATGTTTTGCTATCATTCCTGTATCACGTTCATAAACGCAAATAAATAGCATAACTTAAAATGTCAATCGTTCATAATTGCAAATTTGGATAAACTGATCAAGAATTTTCTTGATAAGTTGTTGATGCCGACGCGATTTGGAGTAAAAATAGAGGAAAAGAACAATGAAAAGTATATAATCAAATTCTTAATAATTGTTTATAAATTAATAAATTTGATGAAATTTTGGAAATATTTTAACAGCGCATTTAAATTAAACTACTAGGTAATAGAAACCAGATTAAATTATGAAGGTGAATTTATAGCAGGCAGAAAATCGAAGTCAGTATTCTGGAGGAGATAAAATGTGTGGCTCCAGATTGTAATTACAACAAAGAGTTTTTATTAGTATCACGTCCATCATTAAGCAAAAATTGAAGTTTTTAAATGTAAAACTTTTTGTCAATCAGCATCGCATCGTAATCAGCTGAGCAACGATCAGCATCGCAAAAAAGCAGTAATGCGTAATCAGTAATCACTACCAAAAAAATTTGACGGTTGTGAATTTACCCAACCATTAAATATATTCTAGTTTTTAAAAATTGATTTTTTTTACAGTAGTACCTATAATCATTCTTTACCTTTATATTTTTTTTAACTAGATCCCTCTCTAGGAGAAGGGTAGGAGTTCTGACCAAATTGGGATCTTAGGGTTTTAAAATCTATTATGTCGAACGAAACACTGTCAAAAATGCATAAAAATGTCAAAAATTACCTAAATTGTGTAGTTTTTGGTGATTTTAACCATTAATTAATGATATGCCTTCCCTTTTATTTAAGCTTAGAACCATCGCTTCAGCCTTAAAGGTTTTCAAAATATTTCCAGGAAGGGAAATTTCGTCGTTCAAAGGCGAATTTGTTCAAATTTTGTCTCTCTAATGAAAAATGCAATTTTCATGAAAACTGCAATTTTCATGAAAACCGCAATTTTTTTTACATCGAAGGTGAGCTTTTTGAGCATATGAAATGTTTATGTATGTAAATGTAGCCTTTCGAATGGCATTCGAGTAATAGATAATTCAAATTACAATGCATTATAATACCATTCAGACAGTATACCTATAGCTTGTTAAAGTAACATCCAATTTTTTCACCTCTGATGTTGGTTAAGCTCAGTTCTTTTTAACAAATTCCAAAATAAACTATAATTCCTACTCCTTTATCATCCAAAAGAGTGATAAAAATCCAACTATAATAAATTTCATTTAAAGCTTACCCTTTAGGCAGTAAAAGAGAAAATATTAAAACATTCGCAGAAATATAACTATAAGAACGAAGCAAAAAAAAATCAACAAAAACAAAGAAATTCCGATTTTATGATTCCCTAAAGCGCCTAGCCCTTGGTCAATGGCATTCCCTATTTTCACGCGAATATCCAAAAAAAACTACTATGAGAAAATTGTTTTCCCATCCTTTTACACCATCAACTCAGGATTTCATTATCCCTTCGGCAAAAAAAGCTGATTTTATTGGTGCTTTCCTTTAAGTTCTTTTCTTTCTGTATAGACGTCTCCGCCCATTACCTTGTTGTACCTAATGGTTAATTCTGAAAGTTATTATAAATGTTATTGTGGGGTTTTTATTGCGATGTGCTCCAGAGGATTTCTCTACTATCAGACACTTAACTCATAATATCCTGGCTGATAGTAATAAGCTTACATTCGTAGCTTGGCGTGTTGAAGTGTTATTTTTGTGATTTGTTTTGTGGTTTTATTATTATTTGAAAATAAATGTACCATTTTATGTTTATATAAAGAAGATGATTTCTTAGTTTTGTACCAGTTAATTAACCAATGATTTTTTTTTTTTTTCATTTTCAGATACTTCTTACAATTTACACCATCACAATACCACCTCTAAAAAAAAATTGTATATAATTAAACAGCAAATATGATGGAACTAGAACCGCGAGTTGCTATACTTCAAGATCTACGCTTACAGACTTTTGATTCGATACGTTTTGCCTCATATCGAACTGCATCGAAACTTCGCTACATACAAAAATCCACAAATCTTCATCTTGTCGATATATGGAACGTGATTGAGGCATTTCGTGAGAATGGCCTCAATACATTGGAACCACAGAGCGAAGTTAGTGTGGCAAGGCTAGAAACACTTGTATCGTCGCTGTATCATAATCTCAATAAGCGTCTTCCAACTGCACAGCAAGTTCCTGTCGATTCAAAAGCTGGACTTTTATTAAATTGGCTTTTGGCTGCATATACTAGGTAAGTTAAAATACATTTTGTCAAATCTAAAAATCTGTTGGCTTTTAAAAGATATGCATAGATATTCTTTAAAATGGTACTTTTAGGCTTAATCCTCGAAAGTTAAATCGAGATAAATTTAGATAAAGTTATTAAACTTCAAACAAGCAAAAAACCAATGAAACACAAAGCTGACTAAATTTTGGTTTAAAACTAATGGTTTTTTTCATAAACTATTTCTCCTAAACTTAAGTATTTTTCCGACTTAAAGGGTAAACTCCTGGGTTTACTTTAAATCCTCCTTCTTCGTTATAAAAATTAAATAATGAAGTAAAATATGAACATCAAAGAAGAGAGTAATGATTTTCAATAAATGTATAGTTTTTCATCTTTCCCACATCAATGAAGTTTTCTTAGAAGAAAAAAAAAAACTAAAATTTTAATTGAAGTTCATTGGCAAAGGGTCGATATTTTTTTTCATTTTCAATGAGCTTAAGAACTTTTAAGATTCGATGGGAGGGAAAATAATTTCATTTTTTAATTGGTAATTTTGTCTAAAGCAAAAATTAATTACCAAGCTAAACGTTTTTTTTTTTTGACATCTCGTGGTGATAAATCGTGTGTTAAGCTGGTACATAAAAGTAATTTTAAGTACATAAAGGGTATACCCTGTGCAGAGTACTGTTGCAAATTCCGATGATTAATTTATTATGATAACTTTTGAGTATCTAGCTTAAAAATTATGCACTGTTCCTTACTGCATTCAATTTCTAGTTTTTTTTACCTTAAAAAACAAACGTATGTGTTCCAAATCTCAATTTTTAGAACTGGTACATAATTATAAGGACTGTGGCGAGTTATTTGTTGAAATCGAAAATCGAAATATTTATTTTGTTCCCTTCATTCGTAAACAGATATTTTCGGATCAAAGTCCCGAAACAAGTTTTAGTTTACAGATGTCAGATCAAAGTGAACAGGCCTATGCATTCAGCTAAGACATTTTAAAATTTATTTTTTTAAGATTTTCGAAAATTATCCCTTGTCTAAAAATTCGAAATTTTCAAAAAAAATTCTCCAAATCAATCGAATGAGATATCAAAAGAAAGGACTCTTTTGACTCTATTCATGACTGAAAACCAAAAGTTTGTAGGAGTTCGAGTTGCTAAATTATTTGCCTTTGCATTCAGCTAAAAAAATTTAAAATTTATTTTTTTAAGATATTCGAAAATTATCCAAGGGGTACCCCTTGTCTAAAAATTCTCAATTTTCAAAAAAAATTCTCCAAATCCATCGAATAAGATATCAAAAGAAAGGCAAAGGACTCTTTTGACTCTATTCATGACTGAAAACCAAAAGTTTGTAGGAGTTCGGGTTGCTAAATTATTTGCAATCGAAATATTTTTTTTTTTTTCATTCGGAAGCAGATATTTTCGGATCAAAATCCAGAAACAAGTTTTGGTATACAGATGTGAGATCACAGTGAACAGGTCTACGCATTCAGCTTTAAAAAATTACAAATTTATTTTTAAAGATTTTCGAAATTTTTTTCTAAAAAAAATAGAATTTTCAAAAAATTTCTCCAAATCCATCGAATGAGATATTAAAAGAAAGGACTCTTTTGACTCTATTCATGACTGAAAACAAAAAGTTTGTAGGAGTTCGGGTTGCTAAATTATTTGCAATCGAATTATGTTTTTTTTTTTTCATTCGGAAGCAGATATTTTTGGATCAAAGTCCCGAAACAAGTTTTGGTTAACAGATGTGAGATCACAGCGAACAGGCCTATGCATTCAGCTAAGAAAATTAAAAATTTATTTTTTTAAGATTTTCGAAAATTATCCAACCCCTTGTCTAAAAATTGAGAATTTTCAAAAATTATCCCTTGTCTAAAAATTCGGAATTTTCAAAAAAAATTCTACAAATCCATCGAATGATATATCAACAGAAAGGACTCTTTTGACTCTATTCATGACTGAAAACCAAAAGATTGTACTGAATTATTTGCTATCAAAATATATTTTTTTGCGGGTCTGTTTTTAAATACTCACTTGTAGTTCCATATTAATGTACCTAGTCAAAAATAAAATTTGCCCTATTAATCTGTGAAATACCTAAAAATGCTTTAAGTTTCCAAGCAAGTTTCCAACAAAAAAATGTTTACTAGTACACCTATTTTTTAACAATAAATTCATTTTTGTGCATTTTTTATTTATTCACAGTGATAACTCAGGAAAAATCCGAGTCTTCTCCATAAAAGTCGCTCTGGCCACCATGTGTTCAGGCAAACTTGTCGATAAATTACGATGTAAGTCAAATATAATTCTTATCTTATTGATTCATTAAAATCACTGACATTTTTCATTTTAGATATATTCTCACAAATATCAGATGGTGCCGGTCAACTAGTCCCATGGAAACTTGGCGAATTTCTACGTGAAGTATTGGCGCTACCCGCCGCCGTTTATGAATCACCCACATTCCATTATAAAGAAGGCCTCGAAGAGGAAATCTTTCCGGCTGAAACGAAAGTCACTGTAAATGATTTTATGGCAATACTTATGTCTGAACCAGGACCATCGTGTCTCGTCTGGTTGCCATTGCTGCATCGCTTGGCCACGGTCGAGACAATCGTCCATCCGACTATCTGTTCTGTTTGTCATAAGGAAAATTTTACCGGATTTCGTTATCGATGTCAGCGGTGTCACGCCTACCAGTTGTGCCAGGAGTGCTTTTGGCATGGCAAGACATCACTGAATCACCAAAACGATCACGAAGTCAAGGAATACTCGAGCTATAAGTCTCCCAGCAAACAGATCGGACATTCGTTAAGGAAGAGCTTTCGATGTGTGCCTGAAAAGACTGCACAAGTGTTGCCACGATTCCCCGAACAGCCGGAGAAGACACTCAATTTGTCGCATATAGTGCCGCCCTCGCCATTGCCATCACATAATGGCTTCTCCGATCCGAGCTTATTACATGGCTATGATAGAAGTAGCACTTTAGATTCTAGAGCTACGGGAAGAAGTTTAGATAGTGCTGGTGGAACGTCGATATCACGGGTAGCAGCTGCTTCAGCTAACGATGAGGAACATCGATTGATCGCCAGATATGCAGCCCGACTTGCCCAAGAAAACAGAGCAGTATATTAGAGACTTAAGAAAATCATTTTCAATCAAGATATTAATGTTTTATTTTTTTTCTAGCCCTCCGGAATGGCGACTGAAAATTCCACTATTACCACGGACAATTCCCGTGCCCAGCGTGAGCTTATCGCTCAGCTGGAGTCGAAAAACAAAGAAATTATGCGTGAGATTGCCCGCCTGCGCCGACAGCAAGAAGCCGAACAAATGACTCCCGAAAACCCGGCCCTAATAAATGAATTGCGAGCGTTGCGACAGCGCAAGGGTGAACTCGAAGGGCATTTGGGGGCGCTTCAAGACTCACGTCGCCAACTCATGGACCAGCTTGAAGGTCTAATGCGAATGCTAAAGAACCAACAGACTGCAAGTCCACGTTCCACACCCAATTCTAGTCCACGATCGGGTAAATCGCCACCGATGCCCGGAAATCAGCAAAACTCCGTTCAGCAACAGCAACAACAACAGTTATTACGATCATCAGCATCACAACAACAACAGCAGCAACAACATCATCAGATTCCGCCCAATTGTCAGGCCCAATCAATGCACAATAATGCTAATTCATTGGAACAACAGACCCTGAATCAATTGAATGAAGTGCGAGCCGCCTTTCATTCCAATGGAACATCGAGTAAGTAAAAGTTTTATTGAGTTTGTTTAATGAGTGTTGGACGATTGGTTTTTTTAAATAAAGCCAATAAAGAATGGGTTGAAGGGGTTGCTGGATAGTTAAAAAAAAGGGAATAGCGAGGGAAAGAACAGAAAGAAATTATATGTATTTTTTTATTTTAAGGTTTTTCGTTTTGTTTTAATTTAAGTTATTAATTTTTCTAAATTAAAACCCCCCAAAAGATGTATCCGAACCTTTTGTGTGTTGTGAATGATTTGTGATAACTTTTCAAATATTTAATTTTTTTAGCAACGGAATTTGAAATTTTCTTCATATTATGGTATAAATTGTAATAAATCAGCAATATAATGTTACCTTAAAATTTAAATTTATGATCTTGACTAGAGATGGAAAAAAATAATAAATTACAACGATCAAAATCGATTTTTACAAACACAATCGATATTTAAATATCGACACAATAATATTGATATTTTTTTTTGTTAAAAGCCACTAGTTATTTTGTATATTTTAATATTTGAAATTACTTAAGAATTAAGAAGAATAGTTCACTGCATTTGTATATTTGTAATGAATGCATTTTCATTCAATATAGAAAACCTCTAGATAGTTAAAAAAAGCATAGACAAATTGATACTACAAATTTCGATACTAAACATTGATTCTTTTCTGTAATGAGATATATATGTATTTTAAATAATAAAGTAAAAGAGGGCTATTAGTAGTTTCGAAAATCATAGGTCGTCCCGTCCGCTTCCTGGACAGTGTTGCCAGAGGCGGCTATTTATTGCCAAACAGGCTCACTGAACTTTAACTCGTTCCTTAAAATTTTAATTTCCGATTTTTCGGACTCTTTTAATTTTGAACTTGGCGATTTAAGGCTCCTTTAAAATCAAACCATTTTACAGCAAAAATCCACCAAAAATGTGCACAGACAACCAATTTTCATATATTTTTCATTTGATTTTCATTTAAAATTTAATTTTACGCTAGTAAATGTGCATGAAAACCAGAATAAATCAACAAAATGAAAAAAAATAATTATAATATTTGAAGTCTGATACGCAAAAGTATTTGAATATTTAAAAATAAATTAAAATCTGATGCCACAAACATTTTTTGCGTTTTTTTGGACCATTTTTGAAAGCGTCTATTTTTGGCTCCAAGATTTTTCATAATCGGCTCCTTGTCTCGAAAATATTTTGGCAACACTGATCCGGGCACGATTGGCGTAGTAAAAATCATTTTTCATCTCATACAATTGCAAGAGAATATTGGTGTTAAATTAAAGGCAATATTGTCAGCTATCCAAATTTATAGCCTGAGGGAACGTTAGAAGTGAAGAACGCTCCTCACCTTAAAACATGGCATGGCCAAACTTCAAATTTTTTACTTGAGAATACTTCTTGTTTTCAAAAGTAGACGTTATTACCTTCGATTTAAAATTAAACTCGCCATCGCCATCTCGTTCGATAAGTACAAAGAGGTGCGCGAATTTTTGCGTTCTTTTTCCTGAATTATACGTGCTTTCGCCTATAATTTGGGTCCTTCTTTAGAAACTATCAAGCTTTTTCAAAAACCCCTTACCTCATCGACAAAACATACCACTTTATGAGGAAATTCGCTCGCTTCTTACCATAAAACAGTCTCTTGCACCGGCAAGACTTAATTTGGCCCCATTTTCTCTTTTTAAGAAAATGCAATTTTGTTTTTATTTTTGTTTGCTTAGTTTAGTTTTTTGTTTTGCCTATCGGTTAGTTTTTATTTCAAATAAGTGCACTTCTGGTTTATTGTACCATTGCAGAAAGGTTTAGAAATGGTTTCCTTGAATTTTTTTTTTTACATTAATTGTAGCTTTGAGGTAGGACATTTTTAAATAAAACCTTGAATATTTTGAAAACCGTTTGAGCAACAAAATTAGGGTTTGTTACAAAAAAAAACTTTAATTGGAAAAGCTACAATTATACAATTATTGTCTCTACTGATTTCGATTAAATTTGGTGTGAGTAATTGGGCTTAGCTGTTCTAACAAAACTACATTTTTAGTTTTTCTCCAAAAATTCTGATAGCGGAAATATGGCGTTCCCATTTTTTGCGTAAACTGACATTTTGATTATTTACGTATATTTCGTTGAAATCTTGACCGATTTTATTTACAGATATGTAGATTTGTAGATATTTTTTATCATTTTAAATGGTTTTATTAAATGATTGTATTAATATTTAAAAATTAATATTTATTTCTAAATAAAATACATTTCTGTAGATATTACAATCAATATTATTATTATAAATATTAAATTAAGTAAACAACATACAAATATTATTTTTTAACGGAAGTAATTTTATTTTACATAAAAGGCTTTGTAAAAGAAAATCTCAAATTCTGCGATAAACTAAACGAAATTGGCAATAGAAATTGATTGTTTTTTTTTCCTTGTTAATGTGAAATCCTGTCATGATCCTTTTCCAATATTTTCCTCAAACTAAAAGTGACTTGTGCATTTAAAATTCTTACGAAATCTGATACTTAATATAGAATTTGTGTTTTTTCTTTTATTATTTGTTTCAATAAAAAAAAAGAAAAAAAAAACTTTTAAATGTAATTTAATTAATATTATAATTTATGTTTAATTTATTCCTATAAAACAAAAAAAAAAAAAAAAAACGAATAAATATCAACTTTATTATAAAAAATTAAATCCTCAAAAATCAAAACAAAATCCATGCAACAATAATGCCAAATGTTAAATATCAGATGATGATCCTACAAAAGACTTATACTATGCAGCTGATACAGTGTCATCGGCAATGTCTTCACTAGTCCGTGAACTAAATTCAGGTAAATAGGGTTTTGTTCATAGAGTAAATATTTGGTTAATTTATTTTTTTTAAATTTTTATATTTATAATTAAAAATAAAATAAAAATATAATTTGATTTACATTTTTTTTAATTTTTTATTATACATACGAGTGTGTAGAAATATGTATTTATTTTTTTATTTCGAAATCATCTTCTAAGCCTTCAGAATAATAATTTTAATGAATGTTCTCCTATTTTGCGCACAAATATCGATGTTTTGATATTTAATTTATTTCTTTTAGTTATTGTTAATTGTATGTGACGTTATATTTATAATTTTCGTTTGTCGTTGTTGCGCTAGAAACATATTAAATGTTTTTTTTTTTTTTATTTTATTATACAAACAACACAAACTGACAAGCTTACATTAAGCTAAATGAATGTTTTGGTGTTTGTTTTAAGTTAGATTTTGATTTCTCAAATGACACATAAATACAAAAAAAAAATTAAATAGGACACAAATGGTTGGTAGATTTTAAATCTAAATTCATACGAAATAAAATAAACAGCATTTCTTTTGCATACATTAATTTTAAACAGTTTATGGATTGCATCAGAAAACTGTAAACTTAGTTTTAAAACTGATCGATTACCATAACATAGGATTTCTTTTTGGATTAATTCTATACCATACTGTATTTTTAATTTTTTTTGTATCTGTACTATTTGAAGAGGAGTTTTTACTACCAAAACATTTTGCAAGTCTCCCCCATCTCCCCCCGTTCAGGCGGGAGGGGCAATTTTCTAAAATATCACGTTAAATACAAAAAAAAAATTGTTAAAAAACAACGACAACACGTACAGTTATGAATAATACTTTTTTCAAAAGCCAGAATTGTACAATTGATTCTAATTTTTTAAAATCAAATTATTGCAATTAATTGTTCTCGAACTAATCAACTTTAAAGTCAAAAGTTGAAAAAAAAACACATTAAATACTAAATTTAAATATGAAATTAATCAATGAAATAAACTTTTTTTTTGTAGGTATCCTCTTAAATAGAAAATATGCTTTTTAACTATTGACAATCATTTACACCTAGCTTGAAGCCTTAATATTGAAAGTTTTATACCTTTATTTATGAGATTGTCAATTATCAACCGATTGACCTTTGAAAAAAATTATCAATCAATTTTAAATTTTGTATTGCGTAACTCAATTGACCAACGCATTTTCGAAAAAAAAAACTTCAAAGTCATAAATTTTATCTAAATGGTTAAAATCAAAATACATAATTTAAACAAATGACTTCCGTTATTTGCTTGTTTTGAACGTCTTTGTTGCACCCATCGAGGTATCGGAAGATTTCTCTGAAGTGTTATTCGGAATGGATATCTCGTAGATATTATTTTGCTTTATTTCTTCTGAACGAAAACCTCAATAGAGCTGTGTCCGTATGTGGAACTTCGCATTCTGTGAATAACATGTATCTCCTGATTCATTTAACAAATAAAGCTTACAAACAATTTTATTTCCATATGATTCCTTAAGCTTTCGTTTAAATCGAGTTTTCATGTCAGCTCTTTTGTTTTGATAAAACATTTACAAGTTCTGAGATCGACAATAAAATAATTTTAGAAACCAATTGCTATCTTCGATAATATTTTAAAAATGTTTAAAAAAATCAAAAAAGGATTATTTCGTTTGCAAAATTAATACTAAAAAACATCTACCAACCAGTCCTGGTTAAACATTATAAGAAAATACAAAAACACACAAATTATTTTAAATATTATGATTTTAGTGAAATATTATTCAGAAAGTCCACCAAAAAAGGAAACGGGGCCAACATTTATTAAACCACTTGGTAAGTGAATTTTGTGTTATATAAATTTAAAGCTTCAAAATGCTATTGAAAACGTCAAAACGCACAAATAAAAAAAACTGAAACTCCGTTGGCTTGTGTCTCCCTAAAATGTATTATTTTATTTTTTTTTATTTTTTTCTACAATCTATATCTACGATTCGTTTTTTTTAGATTATTATCCAAATAGAAAGAACAGAAAAAAATAAGTTTAATTTATTTTTATATGTACAAAATGATTGGCTCCTCGTTATTTGTCCTCCTATCCTACTAAAATGCAACACGCCTATTCTATTCCACAAAAAAAATTCTATCTACCTCTACTTTATGTGTTTAAACAAAATATTATCTAAAACAAAATCACAAAAAAGCTGATGATTTTCCTGAAATCCATGAGATTGGCGAAACTATTGACGACATGCAAATTATAATGTATGCCCACATATTGAAGTATTGTGTAAATTGCTAACCCGAATTATTCGCATACAAAGTAAAATAATAATAATAAATTAAGAAAAAAACTAAAAAAGGTAATTTTATAAAAATTAAATTTATAAATGTTAATTTTATTTTTTTAATTAAAAATTATTTTTTCTTTTAATTTCAATTTTGTTTGTTTCATTTTAATCTAAATGCAGCACCTACAAAATATAAAAAGTTATTTTGTTGAAATTAAATAAATATTTTATGTATATTTAAATGGAAATATTTTTAATCATCTTTAAAGTTAAAAACAAACAAAAAATCGCTGTATGCTATAAAAAAAATCACACCTATATATAAATAAAAAAATGTAGTTGTTTCAACGGCACTAAATTTTAATATATAAAATTAAAATATCAATTTATATTAGGCATTAAAAATTATAAACGTTCTATGTTTTTCATCTTAACACATACACTTTGTGACAAGCATTATTTGTTATCATGTATGTAAACTACTTTCATAATTCAGAAATAAAAAAAAAAAAAAAAAACGAAAAAAAAACATGTTTTGAAAAATGCAATTCCCATCTTTGAGTATGTTAGAATGCATTAGTTTCTTATATTATTATTTTTTTTTGAACACCAGCAACCCCTATTTTGAAGTTTATTACATAAAAAACAAATGTTTCCTCTACCTGTCGTATAATCTATCTTTTTCATGAATTCATTTTGAAATTTATTCGTATTTTTTGTTTGGTTATTTTTATCTTTTTTATAAAATATAATGGGGATTTATAAATTACAAATATATATTTTTCATTAAATATAAACTTTTAAAAATAAAAATTAAATGATTGAATTTGGTGAAAGTTTTTCTAAGGGTAGTATTAGATTGTGATATTTATTTTAGCAAATTTGGCAAAAAATGGATACGAAAAGTGTCATTTAAATGCCTTATAATTATGAAAAAGTAGGTAATACGTCCGCTTAGCTCTAAAAAAAGTAAATTTAAATTTACAATTTTTTCAAATTGTGGCTTAAGTCTTAAGATAGTGTGGAGAGTGAAACCTTATTTGGAAAAATTCTTCGTAGGTTAGTTTAGCTGTTTTCAAGGGCCTATGTTGTACAACTAATTCCTTCGGATTTCGAGTGCCGTTTTAACTTCCTAAGTGATATTGGTGAATTTAAGCTCTCAAAGTCGCATTTTTCTGTAAATGGTCGAACTCTGAAACTAGCTAAAAAACTTGAAGGAATTTGGTTAGGTATATATAAATTTAACTATTTAGAAGCAGATATCTTATTTCATCGAAGATGTAGTTGCCAACTACTTCACTAAAGATGTTTTTTCTATACAAAAAAGGCCATATTCTTATGTTATGACTTATTCATAGATTAAAAAAAAAAATATTTTTCAACAATTGAACTACTTACATTAAAAATCAAAAACTTCGAATTTTGAATTTTCTTGTTTAAAATTTCCTTGAAAAAGAAAACAATTTTGTTAAATAATTTGACTCATTGGTGTCCAAGCAAAAAGAAAAAAAAGGGCATCTTAACATAAAATGTTGCCCAAGTTAAATCCGACCCTTTTAACACAATTCGATTTCCGCTTAAAATAAGTGGAATCCGCTTAAATTCCATTAAATTTAAGGTGAATTTTATTTTATTTTAATATGAATTTTTCATCTTAAGAAACCGACTTAAAATAAAAATGTTAGAATTATTTACTTGCAGTTTTCTTTTGTCATACTTATGTATTTCCATCAGTGAGAAAGTCTTATGGTAAAGCACTCGCCTAGTGACCCAACAGTTGTAGAATCGATCCCCAGTGGCTGCCAGTAAAAATAAGATGATTTATCTGTTAAATTAAATGAATTTAAATTAGCACATTCAAGAAATTAAGAAATTTTGTCCACTTAATTTAAAACTGAAGTCATTTTGACAAAAAACCATGCAGAAATCCGCTTAAATCCAGAATCCGCTTGTTTTAATGTAGTCTTTTTTCTGCGTGCGGAAAATATATATTTTAAAAATTTGTTAATCTTGTCAAACGTCGTTAGCCACATTTCAATAATATGATATATTTTTTTTGTGACCACAAGTTTGACAAATGTTTCTCCAAATTGTATAGACTTTTTAGGGTTTGGAAGCCCTTTTTCCTTATATCTTGCTCCTCTCAAAATAGATCGAAATTCATAATAATAAACTGCCTCATTTAAAACTCATTGTCCAGCTTTTTGTTAGCACATAAATCAACAAAAACAAAAAAACCATTAAATGCTTCAAAAAGATTTTCAAAACAACCATATTTCTCGTATAACTCCATGACATTTCATGAGCTTGACAAAATCACATTTTAAAGCTAAGATTGTCGTCTAGATTGATGATTCAAAATTCAAAAATTCATTCGTGTGTGGTTTAGCTTCAGTTTTTCAGCTCATTATAGAAATTGTGTGTATTTGTTTTTGAACATTGTATTTTGTCCAAAAACCAAGCTGTGTATTGTCCTTTTTTAAGCTAAGCTTTAAGCATTTGGCAGCTTTTCGTTCCAGCTATGATAAATTTATAGAACAGAAAATAGGTCTGAGAATAAATAAATTTAAGTCTTGAGTACATCTTAAAAATAGACTGCATCAGTTTTAAAAAAATGACGACACACTCTTTAGAATTGGAGTTTAATAAAAAACAAAAGAAAAAATTACAACAAAAACCCATTTTCCCAATCTATGCATGTTTAAACCACTATAAATAAATTTTATTAAATGCAACCTAATTTGCCCAATCCTATAATGTTTTCATAAATTGAGAAATATCAAACTTATCAAAGTGACTTTTCTCCAAGAAAATATCAAAATATGAATTTAGAAGCATTTTGTGGTTTAAACATTATTAGGATCAAATATATAATTTCGTCAATCTCAATCTTGAGATATCCATTCAAAAAATTAAGTACACAATTTTTGGGTCAAATTAATTTTTGTTTAAAATTTAAGTGTGTCTTCAATTTTGAATACATTATATTCTAACTCATCTAGAGTTGAAGAATAAAAAACATAAATTTTTTTTGTTGGTTTGAGTTTGTATTAAAATAATTTTCATATACAAGAACTCAAAATTATCTCAATATGCCATTACAGATTTTGATGAATCACAATCGTATAATCCAGACTGGAACGAAAAGGTAAAATATATAAAAATATGCATGAAGTAGAATTTGAATAAATATTTTAATATGTTTTTGTTTGTTTAATTTTTTTTTGTTGAATTTGATAAATTAAAATTTTCAAAAATGAAATAAATTTTTTTGAATTGCATTTGAAAAAAGTTATAGGTTCTTCACGACGGGCTCTAATGAGTCAGGGTGAAAACTGTTTTGAATCGTATGTAACCTCAAAAGTCAACATAAAATGGGTCTCAAAAAGCTCATATCTGATAGTTTTTCCAATTTTGATTCTTCACATATTAACGCCCGAAAAAAAAAAAACTAATGGCTTAATTTGAGCTGAAAATATGTTGTCAGGCGATGCGATATATTCAAACCAACCAACCACACTCGGGAAAGTAGGTTAATAACGCCCAGATTCGATGAATATCAAATTGAGCTTTCCCAGAAAGATGAAGAAAAGTTGTAGCTAGCAATGGGCTATCATTTCAATGAAATTTTTAAACATTTTTTCACAATGAAGTTGAATTTCCACCCGAAAATTCGGCTAGAATTTAGTCGCTCATCCAATAGCTATTTTTTTTTTTTATTTTGAAAAAAAAAAAAAATTAGATATTTCCAATGATGTTTTATAAACTCAAAAATTAAAAAAAATAGCTTTTCTTTCCCTATATTTTCTCGATTTTAGGGTTTATTTAAGCTAATTATGTACATATGTTTGAACAAGAACATGTGCATTAAAAATCTATAACGAGGTATTTTTTCTAAGAAAAATTTGTTAAAATGGCTGATATAAAAAAGAATTAAAATATTTCAATCTAAAAAGAAATTCGAAAGTTAGGTTACGGAACAAAAACATTAGTTTCGTTTAAATCCCAACTAGATGTAAATATATCTTGACTGTCCAGATAAAATAAAAACAAATCATTTCCCCACAATACGCGGGATTCTAGGAATTCTCACCTGTCATCACTTTACTCTTCAGGGTAGTTTCGGACGTTTTATAATTATGTTTGTTCCCTCATAACTTCTAAATCACTTAATATAATTCAAAATTGAAGGTATCGTTGGATAAATCTTGCCCGTCCGCTAGTTATAGGTTGTCTAACGTTTTTTTTTTAATACTAACTTACAAGGTTTTATTTTTTAGTGTATTTTCTTATTCAATTTATGTTGTGGTAAATAAATTTGAACCTGTATTCTCATCTATAATTTAAATAAAATTAATAAAACAAATTATCTTGTTTATAATTTATTGATAAACTTAATTATTATTAATTAATAAAATATAAAAATAATCAATTTCTTTTCTTTTTGCAGGCAAATGCGAATAATCAATGGCAAGAGCAGTTTGCTCAATGGAATTTGAATACGCAAAATCCATAGATAAGTTAATATAACATTATTATTTTCTTAATATAAAGTACTTAAATTAAAAACAAAAACAGAATTAAAAAAATATTTAAATTAAACTTAATCAAACAAAAGTTTAAATCGCAGGCATTTTTTAACACAGAAATAACAAAAAAAAAAAACAAAAATTAAATAGAATACAAAAACAAAAAAAAAAAAATAATAAAATAAAAAATAACAAACAAAAAAATAGAATTAAGTTCTTATACAATAAACAAAACAAAAATCAAATTCGCAATAGAAGCGTGTTTTTTTTATTTCAAGCCAGTCATAAATAAATAGATTCAACAATTTTTAAAATAAAATTATAAGAATTAAATCTCGAAAAAAACCACTAAAATACGGAAAAAATATGTAGATTTTTAGTCTTAAACACGAATATTAATTATTAAACTAATATTATAGAAATAAATTTAAAATAATGGAATTTTACCAATAAAAGACTAAAAGAAAAATAAAAAAAAATATAAAAATAATCCAAGCCTATTTAAGTTTAAAAACAAAAATTAACTAACCAGAAAAAAAAACTATTTTATTTAGCATTAGATTGAATCTCTTGATTATAAACATTTAAAAATTATTAAAAAAAAAAACAACTAATATCCAGATCCACGCTTCGTATTTTTATTTTAAAATTTGAAAACAAAAAATTCGTTAAAAAATTTATAATTTCAAATTGTGCTTTCACGTTGTCAAAATTAATTAAATTAAATTATTTAATCAATTAAATTGCCTTTTATAATTTTTTGTTTTTTTTTTTGATAAAATTTATAAAAAAAAGAATTATGTTATATTTAATTATTCTATAAATTACTATATTATTACTGATATTACAATGTTAAAATATGAATATTGAATTCATATGTGTTTTAAATATATACAATATTTGCAAGATATTTATTATTACAATATATTAGATGCTATATACATATATATTATATTTAACATTATTTATATAAATATTTAACAATAAACATATTACAAGAATTATAATTGTAATAATTAAAAAAAAAAACAAGCAAAAATAACTTATAAAAGAAAAATGAGCAAAAACAAAATGAAAGATATTATTATAAATAAAACGAACAAAAAACAAAATAAATTATATTAGAACTTGAAAATAATGCAAAAATGATGACTAGTTTTATTTTATTGTAAACGGGACTGCATCGACCTGAAACGAGTAGTTTTTTTTTTTTATTTTACAAAATATCCATCTAAAGAGCCGAAAGCCCACATATTTATATAATTAATATAGCCTTTTTTTGAAATATTAAATTAATAACCACTCTTCAAATTTTTTGTTCGGTTTCTTACCCTTTTGGGATTACTGATTTATAGCGTCTTCTGCAATCTTGTTTAAGTATTTCCTTATTTCAATATAAAAGTTTAAGTTAAATGTGATTCTGAAAGTAACTAAAATTAAGCTTTTTATCTATCTTTCCTACAAATTTCTTCTATATATCACCTTTATTTCTATCAAAATAAAAAAGATATAATAAAAAAAAGTAAAAAAAAATATAGAAAGAAAAAATAAATAGTTACTCCCGTTTCTCGGCAAAAAATCAATTTTTTTTGCACACAAAATCAATTTTACCTTAAAGTGTTGTAAGTTTGAGATTTTTCCAAAGCTTTCAAAAATGTATACAAAAAACGCGCATAAAATTCCTAAAAAATAAGTGTTTTTCAAAAATTCATATTTCGAAGACCTGGACTTACAAAAAAATCCGTATCAAACCCCTTATTTTTTCGTTATTATCTTTTCATTAGTATAAATTTTTGTAAAAAAAAATCCCCTACCTATAATAGCCCTATTCCCTATTTGGGAAGTGGCCAAGTACTACTACCTACTAGTAGTTTACTAGCCGTTTTCAATGCATCGCTTTACTCTGAAATCAATGCAATTCGTATCTACTCGTACTCGGGAAGCATGAGTAGTTCTAGTAGTAAATGTATACGAATAAACGATTTTTGGGATTGATTGTGACTTTTTAAATTCGTTTTTAGTGCATTCTACCTCTGTTTTGGCTATTTTGTATGCAGCACTGATTTATATTTACATCAAAAGTGTTAAAGCCATAATTAAAAAAAAACGTACCCATCTTTAATTTTGGTCCTTAAATCAAATTTATAATTACTTCTAGCTTATCGCCCGCTACTGGTAATTACTAAATTTGTATGAAATCTCCTCAGTGAGGCTTAAGGTACACACTTTTAAATACCTATGATAATGTGGATAACTTGACCGCCAACGAGTCCCTTTTTTTAAGAGGTACACGGACCTATACAATTGGAAAAGTGGTTTAGATTTGATGAAGTTGTTTAGTGTTGCAGTTCAGAAAAAAATCAATTATAGATAGGGGAAGCAAAATACCAGTTTAAAATAGGAACTTTTAGAAATTTCACAACGACTGGATTAATTCAAAAACCGTAGAGACTTGGGATAAACAAGCTACCAAGTTCTGAGAGCCCTTAAGTTGGTATTTCAGCATAATATTTTTGGAGCATCACATTGGGACACCCTGTATAGACAAACCAATTAAAATACATAACTTAATTTAATAATTCTAACCAAGACATAAATATTATATACTGGAGACTGTACGTGTACAAATGGTTTGGAATTAGTTTATTTAATAATCAAGAGCGGAACCTTCCATATACCAAGTTCGGAAAGTTCTTAAAAATGGGTCCTTAGATTTTATTAAACAAAAATCAAATGCTAGTTTTTTAACTTTTGAGCGCAAAAATTGTTTTTTTGTTTTGAAAAAATAATGCTTTTTTTGTTTTTAATTTCTGATTTGATCCCAAACAACTGGTTTTAATTTCAACAAAAATGTCTATACAAAAGCTTTTATACCTAAAAACTTTGACAAAAACATATTAACAAACTTTATAGTCTAAGAGCCAGGAGCAGATTTCTTGCGTGAGAGGTAACCGATTCATATGAATGTCAGAGGTAGCGTGGGTCATGGTGATGACGAATACCTTAGTCTGCCTGCATTTATTTGGGCCGTTGTCGAGAAAAAGCGCATCAAAAGTACCATTTTTCTGAAAATCGATTTAGTGAGGGTAACCACTTAAAATTTATTGATAACCAACGCCACATACTCACTGATAACAAATATACCAATGGCAGACATTTTAAGTGTGGCCAAAGCCCCGGCAGACTGTCCCGAAAATGCGTTTTTTTTTGGCGTTTTTAGACTTTGGGGTAACCACCTAAAATTAATCGCATCCTGTAGCGGTGGACTCCCTGATAACAAAAATACCCATGGCAGACATTTTGAGTGTGGCCAAACCCTCGGCAGACGGTTTTGAAAATGCAGTTTTTCTGAAAATTGATTTATTTAGGGTAACCACTTGAAATTAGTCGCATCCTGTAGCGGTGGACTCCCTGATAACAAAAATACCCATGGCAGACATTTTGAGTGTGGCCAAACCCTCGGCAGACGGTTTTGAAAATGCAGTTTTTCTGAAAATTGATTTATTTAGGGTAACCACTTAAAACTAGTCGCATCCTGTAGCGGTGGACTCCCTGATGACAAAAATACCCATGGCAGACATTTTAAGTGCGGCCAAACCCCCGGCAGACGCTCCCGAAAATGCAGTTTTTCTGAAAATTTATTTATTTTACTTTTTCACATAACTCGCGTATTATTGGACCTAGCAGAAACAATTGTAAAGCAATCTTAAAGATAATTGAATTTCCTACAGAATATGTTAAACAAGTTTTTTCGATTAAACCTTCGGTTTAAGAGTTAGGGTGGTTTTTTTGAAGCAAGTCAAAGGGTGATTTTCTTATTTTCGTCATATCTCTTTTATTTGAGCTTTTTTAAAAATTAATTTGAAGTAAAAGTTGTAGATCTTTTTATTACCTTCATTTATTACATTAACGGTTTTTCGATTTGACAGACCGTTTTCGATCTGTAGGAAAAAAACTTCAAAAAGTTTGCAATTTTTTATATAGGAAAAAGGTTCTACATAGTACAGGGTAATTTGCAATAAATGTAACAAAAAACCTAGGCGTGTAGGTTGCACTCAGGCAAGAAAAAAATTGTATAGTTTTAGGCGGGGAGGGGTAAAAAGATTGCAATTTTTTATATAGGAAAAAGCTATATAAAAAATTGCAAACTTTTTGAAGTTTTTTTCCTACAGATCGAAAACGGTCTGTCAAATCGAAAAACCGTTAATGTAATAAATGAAGGTAATAAAAAGATCTACAACTTTTACTTCAAATTAATTTTTAAAAAAGCTCAAATAAAAGAGATATGACGAAAATAAGAAAATCACCCTTTGACTTGCTTCAAAAAAACCACCCTAACTCTTAAACCGATGGTTTAATCGAAAAAACTTATTTAACATATTCTGTAGGAAATTCAATTATCTTTAAGATTGCTTTACAATTGTTTCTGCTAGGTCCAATAATACGCGAGTTATGTGAAAAAGTAAAATAAATAAATTTTCAGAAAAACTGCATTTTCGGGAGCGTCTGCCGGGGGTTTGGCCGCACTTAAAATGTCTGCCATGGGTATTTTTGTCATCAGGGAGTCCACCGCTACAGGATGCGACTAGTTTTAAGTGGTTACCCTAAATAAATCAATTTTCAGAAAAACTGCATTTTCAAAACCGTCTGCCGAGGGTTTGGCCACACTCAAAATGTCTGCCATGGGTATTTTTGTTATCAGGGAGTCCACCGCTACAGGATGCGACTAATTTCAAGTGGTTACCCTAAATAAATCAATTTTCAGAAAAACTGCATTTTCAAAACCGTCTGCCGAGGGTTTGGCCACACTCAAAATGTCTGCCATGGGTATTTTTGTTATCAGGGAGTCCACCGCTACAGGATGCGATTAATTTTAGGTGGTTACCCCAAAGTCTAAAAACGCCAAAAAAAACGCATTTTCGGGACAGTCTGCCGGGGCTTTGGCCACACTTAAAATGTCTGCCATTGGTATATTTGTTATCAGTGAGTATGTGGCGTTGGTTATCAATAAATTTTAAGTGGTTACCCTCACTAAATCGATTTTCAGAAAAATGGTACTTTTGATGCGCTTTTTCTCGACAACGGCCCAAATAAATGCAGGCAGACTAAGGTATTCGTCATCACCATGACCCACGCTAACTCTGACATTCATATGAATCGGTTACCTCTCACGCAAGAAATCTGCTCCCGGCTCTCGGTCTATTAATAGATTTATATTAATTTATTTCATATTCATAAATTGTTTATACATTATAACTTATATTAAGTAGGTACACAGTTTAAAAAAAAAAATAAAACAAAAAAGACTATAAGGCAGTTGGAAGTTGATATAACAATTTTGTGTGTCAAAAATTTAAAAAATGAGAAACCAAATGATCGTTAAAATTGGCATACGTCTGTCATATTTTCACTTAAATATTTTCTACTTTGTGATATTTAATTTTTGTATAGTTTTGGAAAAAATTATTTTTTTAAAACTAGAAAATTCGAAAAGTTTGATAGTGATATGTAGTTTCACTGGTGCTTTGGCAAAAAAACTCTATCAGTTTTTTTGACTTAGAGCCAATTTTTCAATCTTCTAATAAACAGTCAGTTAACTGTTCGACGAATAAAGTTATAAGGCTCATAAACAGTCAGATAAAAACATTGAATTTTTCAATCAAGAATAATTTATTTTACAGAATAACAAAAAAAAATTGTCAAATTCAAAAATATTTAAAATTAAACGTCATTTTTATTCATGATTGGGCAGGTTTAGAAACGTTAGGGCCTAAATATTTAGGTAATTTCTCGCTCTCTGATTGGTCAACTATCAAAAAAAAATCCTTCCAATTTAGGTAATTTTATTGGAAAGCTGACTGGAAAGTTAGGCAAGAAAATTTTACCTAAACATTTATTAAAGTTTTTTTTGTCAACATGACAGCTGATTATTTTTAATTAATGAATTACGTTAGCAAAATTAAATCTATTTGTTTGAAAAACGAGTAAAAAGTGCTTTATCGGTTATAATTATTATTATTTATTTATTAAAGAATAGTGAAATTTTGTGTCTGCCCATGCGATCTTAAGTAAATTGCGATATTTGACAATAATGAAACATCCAAACAAATTTAGTCAATTTACCTTTATTTCCGTTCAGAAAATGACGTTGCCTAAATATCTAGTCCCTAATGTTTTCTTGTGTTCCACTGTATTTTTTTTTTTAAATTCTTTCAAAACAGCTTTGACAACTGACACAATATTTTTGTTGAGATTATTCCTTAGAATAATTTTTATTCGTCTCCGAAGGTAGGTAGGTAGGTAGAGATGGCGGTCAAGGCAAACCATGTTTGATTGACCCAATTAGCGCAGGATGCGCCGTTTTGATACCAAAACTTATGAAACCTGTGAGTGATAATTGGATTTATTTGAAATACATTTTTTAATTGGTTTTTAAAAAAGGGAAAAACAAGTGTTAGGCAGTCCTAAATCCACTTTGTTGCATTTAGGAACGAGATCAAGTCTTTGATCTTTGATTCTGAGATGTTATCTATGACATTAAAGAATTCGCTCCCCAGAGAGAGTGCTCTATTCCTAGCAAGGGCGGGACATTGACATAGGAAATGGTAGACCGTTTCTTTTTCTTGCTGGTCAAAGCAGCTGCGACAGTAGGTATTGTGCGGTATACCCAACTTTGCTGCATGTTCCCCTATCGGCCAATGTCCTGTACACACCGCAACGATTCTGCTAATATCTTTTCTGGGTCTAGAGATTAGGTCATATGTTTTGGATTTATTATAGGTGGGCCAGATTTTTCTGGATATGACGCAGCTAGTCAAGTTGTGCCACCTATTGTTAGCTTTTGTTAGGTATTTTAAGAAGATATCGCCCTTCATGACTCCTATGGGAATGTTGACTATTTCTGCTAGTGACTCATGAAGGGCTGATCCTTGCCTGGCCAGTTCATCCGCCTTTTCTCCGAAAGAAGCAGATAGTTTTATTCTTAGGAATAAGCTATATCTGCTTGTTGAAAAATTGATTTTTTCTCTATCCTTAGGAATAAGTACTAACTGACTGTTTAACTGACTATTGAAAAATTTGCCCTTAAATGTTTAATCGTTAATTAAGTTGTTTATTATTTAAGTTTCGAGGATTAGGTACAATGCCTCTTTTATAATTTTAATATTACTCAATTTTTGTATCAATTTCAACTTTTAGTTTTAAGTCGTCAGGTAATTCATTAAAAACGTTGATTGGAACTCGAGCTGAAGGTAGATATAAGAAAAATTATAAAATTAACAACAATTATAAAATGTCTTAAAAAAATAATTACAATTGCAATTTATAACCAAATTCGACCAAGTAATAAGCTCTTGTGAAAAACAATAAACTCCCAAACGTCCTCCCTGAAGTGTTGAATCATAAATGTTTTGTGAGTCCGCAACCAGCTTATCTCCATCATATATCCTAAAAGTATGCAATCAAATCAATAAAATAATGAAAAAAACTTAATAAGGTTCTTAATGTGACTAACCCCAATCGAATAAGGCCAATAGCAGGACGATGAATCAAGGTCCACCTGTAAGCTGTATCAAATTTCCATCCTTCATTCAGTGGATTTTTCCATAAAACTTTAACCTGGCCAGGAGTATCCTGATTATGCCAGAGACTTGATTGCAACCAATCACCAGGACCAGTTAAACTATTGACCAATTTAATTGTTATTCCTGGCTCACCAACCGCAATAAATGGTTCACTTTCCCAAAATGCTTGCTCGTTTCGTTTCCAAGTAACGACATAAAATTTCTTATTACTTTGGTAACTAAAAACGAAGCCTACAAAATCATCATCAACCAAATTATCAGAAGTGCGAATGTAAAATGTTCCTCGATAATCGACATCTCCAAAAGCTGGATACCCTATTGCTGCGCCAGGATCACTGTTAAGTTTTTGAATAATTTCTGTACCATTTGCGATAGGTTCCCAAACAGGCAGGCCATCTGAAATACTGGTTGTACCAAAAACTACGGTTTGATATGCTCGAAAGTCGGTTGTATGTAATTTGAAATTAATAGGACAATTGTCAAGATAATTTGGTATTCTATCCAAGTCCTCATCGTTTTCGCAAATATCTCCTTTTCCACTGACTATAGATAGAAAATGTTTCTACAAAAATAAAATTTAATTTTAAATAAAATAACCATCAATATCCGTTTGATTTGGATTGAAAACTAATGGACAATTGTCCTTATAATTCAGGATATCATCGTTGTCAATATCAGAATCACATGCATCTCCCCTAAAAATGAATAGAGTATTTTAAACCATTTGTTCTTATGATAATGATATACCTTCCATCTCCATCAGTATCCAATTGATCGGGATTTCCAATATTTTGACAATTATCGAGGTCATCCTGAACTCCATCACGATCATCATCAATGTCAGTATCACATTCATCTCCCACCAAATCATCATCGCTATCAGCTTGATTCGGATTATGTATAGAAGGACAATTGTCACATTCATCGCCAACTCCATCATTATCAAGATCGGATTGAATTCGATTTGAAATTCTTTGACAGATGTCAACATTATTGATAATCCCATCCCCGTCAATATCATCATCACAATCGTCCCCAATTCCATCACCATCAGTATCAATTTGTTGTTGATTTGGAATTAAACGACAATTGTCACAAGCATCACCACGACCATCCGAATCAGTATCAGTTTGATCGTAATTTTTTACGAACGGACAGTTATCACTTGGATTTGAAATAGAATCTCCATCTGCATCATCGTCACAGGAATCTCCAATACCATCATTATCTGCATCTTCTTGGCCAGCATTCGGAGTATTCGGACAGTTGTCATTCATGCATCGCATACCAGAGCAATTCAATTTTGAATTTGGCCATCCGTCAATATCGCTATCAGGACCACAGTCAAATCCATCACCTGCCCAACCAACAAAACATTGGCATCCAAAGTTAAAATTATCAATTGCCATACATATGGCATTTTTGTGACAGATGGTGCCATCAGGACACATGTCTTCGGACAGAGGAGAGCATGTTCCGTTCTTTATGAAACCTTTTTCACATTTTTTACAATTGTACGATCCCTAAAATATGCAACAGATTTTAATTGGTTTCATCAACATTATTTGTTATAAATCTGTAAAATGTCGTGACCATTAATACAAAACTAAATGATATTATGCTCATATCCTTGTCAGGTTATTTTTGTGCTGTGAACATAATCATTCAGGTTTAATAAATTTGTATAGTTTTCAAGTCTTACTATTGTATTAATGCATTCTGAATTTGGTTTACAGTGTGCCAGCCCAAGTTTACACTCATCTATGTCTATATCACAAGTTTGTGGTTGATAGTCCGGCGATAGGAAAGTGGATTTGTATCCTTCAGAAAGATTAAAATTATATAAATGGTTAGGTTTGTTTTTATTTCTTCGACATTTCTAATTTCATTTCATTTTGATCTTGTTTTGTAAAGTTTAAGAGGATTAAGATTTAGGGCGAAATTCAGAGTCGTCACTCAAGTAAAATTTTTTCTCAAGCACAACTTTGAGATGAGTTTTCTCAATGTTTGCTCACGCATTTACTTCAAAATTTCTTCAGTTAGTATTCATAAGCTAAAATCAAATCTTAACGTAACGAGTAGCTTAAGTGGACCAAACCCAAGAGCAAATGTTCACTTAAGTAAAATTTTTACTTGAGTGACGAAACTGAATTCCGCTCTTAAGGTTCTTTGTGGAATTTTCTGAGGTCCCACTGTCCGCAGAGTGAAATTTATGATAGGGTACAGTTGCCTATTTTCGCTCGTATGCTGTTCTAACAATTAAGAGAACAGCATAAGAGCAAAATTTTGGACTAAACCCTTTGAAATCACTAATTATAACGATTTTTCGAAAGGTGACCGGAAACTGGAGACGGCCGAAAATAGGCAACTCTACCCTATCATATATTTTTCCGTCTCTAGTTAAAAGTGATTGACCAACTTTTTTCTGAAGTCGAAAGGTTCTTCTTGGTAGGACCAAGATGTGTTTATGTGTTATTCTTTTTTTCTTTAATGTCAAACCAATCACACACGAAATTCAAAAATCTACAATATGGCTTCTTAAAATCGTCAAACTATTACATCTAATCTTAAGATATTGTGACGTTGAAAGACAGACCAACAAAATGTTTTTTTTTTTTTAATATATTAACAACTAAATACATTAGGTGTTGTTAGGTGTTAAAGCTATTAAATACCTTATTTAGTGAATAGTACACAAAGTTGGAATACAAAATGCAGTAACTTTGTCACACTTGTCACAATGGAAGTACCCCTACATTGAAATTTTAGGTTCCCACAAAAAGCACTAACTTATAGAAGAGCACCAAGTATTGACATTTGGTTTTAAATTTTTACAATTAAATTTTTATTGTTTTCATTTTAATTTTTCTTTTAATTACCGATCTTTAAGGTTTGAAAAATTGTCAATTCGGTACATATGTACCTACTCGTTAATTATCAAAATTTAATTGACACAAATTTAAAACCAAGTGTTAGATCTTGGTTCACTTTTATATTTCTGTGATTTTTGTGCGAGTCTAATTTCAACAAAGGAAAACTGGGCTCTTTTTCAACGGTTATGTTTTTGTTGTGATTTCACTCCTTTTTGCAAGGCATTACTTTAGAAATTAAAATCTGGTTGGTGTGTTTATGAATATGTCAAGTTTTCAACAACAACTAGTGTTGTATCGTTCTAGAGGTAGAGGCCCTTCAAGAAGCTGGGATTGAAAGAAAGAACACAGGTTCACAAGAGAGAAGTGAGTGATAAATGTAGGTAGTAACTCAATGCGTATCCAGAAGCTGAAGGAGCCATAAAGTGGAAGCAGAACTTTCTAATTGTTTATTAAGGATTTTATAGAGGTAAACAAAGTTCAAAACATGCTCTACATTCCACATCCCTTCGCTTCTAATTCAGATGGAGTTTTCATCAACGTTGCGGACCAGAAGAAAAATCTTGCGTGGAAATAGATTTCAATAGCTCGAAGCTCATTTTCTGTTTTAGCGTAAAAAATATATAACATGGAAATTTGAAAGAATCCAAAATTAATATTCCAATATAACTTACCTTTAGCATGATTTCCATCGAGACCTGCTGGACAGGGTTTACATTTAAAACCTGGATTAAGATTGATACAACTCTCTTTTGAAAAGCATGGTTGATTGTGTTCGCATTCGTTTATGTCGTCACATTTGTTTCCATTTGGTATTGTTCCTCGAGGACACGAAATACATTTAAAAAATGGATTTTCAACTGTTTGTATGCATTCAGATCCTAAACAGAATTAAAAATAAAAACAATTAATGTGAAATTCAATTCACGATAAAAAGGACCTCAGAGCCTAACAAACATGGAGACTGGACAAAATTTGTTGTGCGGAAATAAGAAGGGCTGTTAAGTGACTACGCGCTATCAATACTTACTCAAATTCTTCCTTAGCTGAAAAACTTCGATATCACTTAGGTATAACTCTTTATCATGTTTTTTCAAAACATACAATTTTTCCATCTTCTGCACTTTGCCAACGATATATGTTCCATTATTATTCATTGTCCGCCCAACAAAAAGTTGTTCTCCATTTTCATTTACTCCGATTGGAAATACATTTGGTGGAAAGAATTTTGATTTTGATACTTCCACCCATTGCCCATCACAAGGACTAAAAGCGTCATATAAACTGCTATCGGAAGGACTAATTTTTGATCCTTCGACAGGCTGAAGTATACCGGGTTTAAATATATCTTCATAGAAGGCACTTTTAACAACATGCAAATTACTCCAATAGTTCTCAGAGTTTGTATTTGAAATGATATTATCATCGGCTGGTACCCAACAGCACAATCCAGTTCTAATGGGTAGTTTGGAGCAAACTGTTGGAATCTTACAAATACCTAAAGAAAATACAAAACTTTATTGCTTGTTTTTGCTGGAGAACTTGAAATAATTACCTTCATCAATTAACCATTCTCCATTACCAAGTGGAGTTCCAATACCAATATTCTTAATTCCAAACAAATCTTCACCTTCCAATGCCAGAAAAGCATCTGTTTCCGTTGAACGTCCGATTTTAATAATATTTTCACTTCGATATATCCAAAAGCCACGCGATTCTGTAGCATTAAGGATATCGCGGATTCGTATATCGGATAAGGTGTTGTTATTTTTGTCAACCAATTTTGCGTCAACACCTTTCGAGTAGCCAATTTCAATTTCATAAAGGATGTTCCTTCTTCCCCGTCTTGCAGCCATTCCAAGATTGACTGATTGTTTAGCACTAACGTTAAATGTAAAACAGTTCCGAAGACCCAGTTTGAACCAATATTTTCGCTTTGGATTGGTTTTAACTTCTGTGAGGATAAAAAGTTGAATAGAATGATTTTAAACAGAGTTATGGGTTAAACCTTTGATAACAGAAGAAGGTTCCTCAGAAACGGTTCTCCAAACAGGAGTCTTTCCGACAAAAAGCGAAGGTGAAAATATCATTCCTGGAGTTGTGCATTGACCTAAAAATAATATGAATTCCAGTTTGTAAGACCCAAAAATATGATACTTGAAAAACTATTTCACCTGTTTCTATGGACCATGTCCCATTTATAACGTTAACATTTCCATTAACAATATCAATTGGTGGCATATCAAATTTATCCTCCCAAGACAAAAATGGTACCTCATCACCATCCCGTCCGATTCTGATGAAATTATTTTTCCAGCGAATCCAAAATCCATTCGACTCACTTCCATTTAAGATATTCGGTGTAAGTGCGGTTGCCATTCCATTAAGATGTTTGCTATTTTCAATTCTTGAAAATGAATTTTGTAGAATTATTGTAAAATGCATTACATTGTAATTCGGTTTGCGTTTAGCATTAAGTCTAATTTTGACCTTGTTTTCGGATTGTATTTTCAGTTTTAGACAACCATTTGGAGCTGCATAGTTTTTTAAACGAACAATATCGCCAGAAGTATTGCGTTCTGTGAATTAATTAAATAAATTAAAACTGTTATAACTTGACTTGCTTTTAAAATTATAGACAAAAACTTCAAAAGTAAAAAAAGAAATTCGAAATAGTTTCGAAATTGAATGCGATTAAATACAAAAAAAAATTGCATGCCACTCTTTCACCCTACGCTACGTTTAATTCAAAACCAAATTCGAGACTTTGGTCTAAAATTACACTGGTCGGCAAAAAACTAAAAAAAAACGGGAGCGAGAACTTTATAAGAAGGTTTTGATTGACTTTAGTGTGCTAAATTTTAAAACTGTTTACAGATTTTTTCAATCACGTCTAGTTTTTGAGCTATACTCATCACTATTTTCGCTATAAAGCTTCAAAAACTAATTTTTAATTGAGTTTTTTTTTTATGTTTAGTCAAAAATATATATTTTCCGTAATATGTTGTTCTTTATAAGTCCAAATCAGAAGACGCAAGATGGAATTTGATTCAAAAAACCATTCATTATTTTGAAAAAAATAATCAAGATTTTGAGATATCTATCATAAATTTCTTTTTTCAATATCTTTGATAATTTTGAAAAAATATAAATACCTTTAGGACGTGTTGATATGGCGTTTTGAGATTGCATAAGTAGTTTTACAAAAAAAAAATTAACGGTGATGTAATACGATGTCAAATGTACCCAAAAACACGGGTTTTTGACCTATTAATACTCAATTATTTCAAAAACGTGCCAGTGAAATTTTGACTTCAGATTCGGACTCAGCACAAAAAATTCCTCTCGAAAAGTAGGGTTTGGTTCTTGCTCTATATCCGTCGACCAGTGTTATCGGCTTCGGAATGTTAGGAAAACAAAGAAAAACAAATTTTTTGGTTGGAAATATATCAGGAACCAGACATGGACATTATTATGGTCCACGCTTGTATGGGAAAAATAAAATTTTCAAAAAGTCGACGGGCCACACTCTACTTTGGTTCCACATCCTATTGGTATCATACTGCTGAATTTTCACCCTCCTATCTTATTTAGAAGGGGGTGCTGATCGATATTGAAAAATTTTAATTTTTTGGAAAAACGAAAAAAATAATTTTGCATAAGCCCATGCCCTTTAGAACATTTTCAATCCAAAAAACACAAAAATTATCTTAAGCCCATGATGGAGTTTCGATTGTTTTTTTTTTTTTATAGAACCTCGGTCAAGAAGACCGAAACAGTTGAAAAAGTTTGTCATTGTCATGTTATCAATGGAATTTATGGCAATTATAAGTAAATGTCCTTATTTATTCCAGTTTTGGAAAATACCCAGGCTATAAACCCACAAATTATATATACCGGGTATTTGCCCATCAACTGAAGTCTTTTGCACCACTATCTACTTAGATTTTTTTTTATATATTTATTTAAATGTATAAGCCTGCTTACGCCTACATCCTCCCTAAATTCGTAGCTCTTTTGCTCATTCTTAAATAACTCACAAATGAACCGAAATTAAATATTTGAATTAAATTAATATTGCCTCTCGGGCTATAAAACACACTTTAATTTTTTCAAAATATTTTTTTTTAAGGACACGATTCATGTAAGACTTTCACCATGAAGTTTGATTTTTAATCGGACATTTTTCTGATCGTATTTTACCGTCACACATCGATTTTTTTCCGTTACGAACTTTAGGGCTAAATTCTAAACGACTCACATTCACATTCGAATTTCTTTTTATTTGACCATACATTACTTTCAATATTACCTATAGCTTAAAAAGCTTATGTATGGTCATGGTCAAGTAAAAATTGGAAGAAATTCGACGAATATTAAAAAAAAATTTAATGCAGACATTTTGTATTGACTTTTTGTGTTTTCAATACGGAAAATTTTTTATTTGCAAAAATTTTTTTTTACTCTAATGAAACTTTTATATTCATGCAAATATTTTGCAGTTGAAAAACATTTTTTTTTAATGTTAAAATAAATTTTTTTTACGCAAATTTATTTTATTTGCAATAGGTACCTATATGTTTTTTTTTGTTTTAATTTCAAATGCATTTTTTTTTTTTCAATTGATATTTTAACAATCCTGCTTAAAACTTTGAATACCAACTAACCACTTATATGATTTTCTTTAACATGACTCCACGCATTTGCAGTTAGTGAAAAAGCTGCAAAAAGTATCATATACAAAACAATACTCATTTTTTATTGTTAATAATTCTTCTAAAATGTCTTCGATTTTTTTACTTTAATGACAAAAAAAAGTTAAACGGATTTATAAGAGGTATTAGCTCCGCGTGTTTACAAACTAATTAACTACCGGCAACTAAACTGCATTTTACTATACTCAAAATAAATCACTGTGAATTAATTTAAGCGCGAAGTTTGCACTTTCAAATCAAGTTGAAAATTCTGAGAAGTAAATTTGATAAGTTTGTTTATGTTATTGTTTTTATATTGCAAAAAATGCAGCGATAAATATTTTTATATGATCATTAGTAGCAAAGTACTTTCAGGGCAGATTTTAAGAATCTTAAATTGATAAATTGGATGCATTATCATAAGAAATATCATAATTCATCATTCATCATTCATGTGTGTGTATCTCCTTTTGCTGTCATTGAATTTGAAGAAGAATAATGACTTTTGAGTAAACATGTAAAATCAGACTTATAAATGTATTTAAAATAAAACTCTTATCAGGTGTAATTTTGTCAGTTCATCATCGAAATTAAAGGCAAGTCATGCAATAAATATAATTGTCAGGGGCGCGGCGGTAGCTGCCATGCAAAAGGGCTCCTGGGATATAGGGCCCACCAAAAAATGTTAAGTTATAGTTTATTTATTAATGATATATCTTTCTTTTTCTTTTGTAAAATTTGAGTTATTTTATTTCTTACTTCTTAAAAATGAAATGTTTCGAGAACTACCGTATGAAGTAAAATCTTATTGCCGATCAAATATTGTCAGAAATTCATACGTCTACATACATTAGGGTGGACCAAAACAAAATTATTTTTCATTATTTTGGTTTGCTCTACCGATAACTTGTTTTCTCGACACAAAATAATGCTACCCTAATTTTTTCAGAATTTTTCGATGATGTTTAGGGGTTGCGTGCACCCCTTTATTAAAAAAAAATATGCTTTTTTTAGTTTTTAATTTTTTTAAAGATTAAATAATTTTTTAATCGAAAAGCTGTCTGAGTAAAAAGTATTGAGTATGAATAGATCAACTTACCTCAATTCTTCTTTTTTCCTGATTCCCAGGCGTTACAAGTCCAAATTACTGATAAATGCTGGGAAAAAAGCCTAAAAACTATGTTTTACTGTTGTTTATAACGGTTAAAATTATTTTTATCGTATTCCTCATCAAATTTACTATAAAAACCTTTTATATTGCTCAATTCTTCTTAAATTGATAAAAGAAAAATAATTTTTAAAAAAGATCGTACCAAAACAAGTGAAGGAAAAATGGGGGAGGGTACTATACGGGAATGGCAATTTGCTAAAAAATGACTTTAAATAATAAAAAAAAATATTAAAAAACAATGGCAACACTTACAGTTATGAATGATACCTTTTTCAAAAGCTAGAACTGTACACTTAATTCTAATTTTGAAGTAAAGTTATTTCAATCAATTTTTTTTTTTTAAATAATCGATTTAAAAGTAAAAAATTGTGAAACAAAGTTTAAAAAACACATAAAATTTCTACGATTTTTGTCAAGATTGTGGATTACTGATAAAATGGCTGATAAAATAAAGTGTCAAAATTGATTCCTTATCAAATACTGAAGTCCATATGTTTTAATGCTTTCTAGTTTTTGAGAAAATTGAAAAATAAAAAAAATTCTTTTTATCAGATTATATTTTTTATGGCTGTTTTTGATATTTTTGCCACCATCAAAAAACATATCCGATATTCAATATTATAAGGCGCTTCATCAACAAAAACATCATTAAAAAATATGGATAGTTTTCAAAATAAAATTTCGTGCAAACAGAAGTAGTAAGGTCTGATAAAAAAGAATTTTTTTATTTTTCAATTTTCTCATCCCCTGTAGTGAGGGTAGAAGAGGTATGTAGATATATTTTATTTTTTTGAAGACACATGAAGCTCTCAAATATGTAACTATAGACGCATCTCCCAAAAAATAATTGTATTGAACCCCTCTGCAAAAAACTGTTATCCATTTTGGCGCCCAAGTTATCGTACTCGTGCCTCGACGACTTAATCTGTACCACCAGAAATGTCTTGCTTTCTGGATTTAAGCTATTGAAATGTTGTAAAATAATAACATTTTTTTTAAATATATAAATACTTTTATCAAGTTTCTACGACTATAATTATTCCTAGAGAAATTGTCATTAACATGAGTAAAGGCATATCAAAATTTGGGTTTTCTTAAATAATCGCTAAATGTTATCAACTTTGCATATAGAGCATTACTGTAGAAACATTTTTTTCTTGGAATATAACCCACAATCACAACTTAAATTTTGTTTATCTTATTCCGAGACACCCTGTATATGAAGCCGAATTTTTTCGCTATCGATTTTGGTGTATATAAATCGTGGTAAAGATTTTAGTTATTTACCACTAGTGAATACACAAACCGCAAAGAAATTTTTTCTAATTTTGGTGAATATTGTACGAATTGGTAGAGGTATTAGATATATTTATACCCATTACTCACATAGGGGAAGTGGGGGAAAGACTTGAATGGGGTAAGACCGCCCATAGGCTCTGGTAACCAAAAAAAAAAAAAAATAAAAGTCGAAGTTAAAGTAGTCAAAAAAGGGAAGCGAAAGGCGCCAAATAAGACTGTAAGTTATGATTCTGCGGAAAAGGACGTTAAAAACTGTATTTGTATCTTCTGCCTGACCAAATGTTCCCACAAAGCTTTTGATAGAGTAGGAATAGATGAAAATACCTATAGCATACGTTTTTGATTATTGCAAATGAATTACATCTTTCAGGAAAGAAACGGTCTCCGAGAATATTTTTGAAGTTATGCTTCTTTTGAGGAGTTCGTTGGGCTATGAAAATTTACTTTTTGAAAAAGAATCTCAAAATAATTAGCAAGTAGCACCATCATGCCAATTTGTTGGTTCGTTGATTCACACCGCGATGCTAGCTAATAAGTGGCAACAGGGGTCACTAGGAATTTGTTTTTATTAAAAAAATAAAAAGTTTTTGTTTAGCTTTTCTCCAAACCAAAATTGACATAAGCGCAAGTTCTACCTACAGGCAATACTTATACGTTTGGCGGCTTTTCAAATTTTGTATGGAATATTCACACGACTATCCATGTAGAATATGTCAATGATGTATAGTATGTCAATTTGTTCGTTATAATTTTTTCTTTGCTATGTAACTTTTCGATTTTGGTGAATATTAATCGAGTTGGTTAAGATTTTGATTACTTACCACTAGTGTATACACAAACCGAAAGGAAAATTGTTTGAACTTTGGGCGCTTAGTTTAGCCACGTAGTTTTGTTTTTAGGAAGTTTTGAACTTTGAAAATTTATTGGTTTTTATAAGTTTTGCATTAGTATTAAAAAGTTGAGATAACATTTTTCCATGACATTACGATGGTAGAGAATGCTAAAAAAGTGGTTCCCAGAAGTTCGTCTGTCTTTCTGTCTGTATAAGGAGCTACAGCCTAAATGGATGGACCGATTGACTTCAAACTTGGTATGTAGCATTTTTTGGAGACTCTCCAGAGGGATTTTTGGAATTAATTTGTTTGTACCAAAAATAACGGTTCTTGTCATATACCGATTTTAGTAAGGTTTAAATTGCTTAAAAACGGCTCCAATGGTTTTGTTTAAAAAATTCAAATGTAAGTTTTAAGATAAGGTCTATTTTTTGGAAATCATTATTAACGGTACCTGCCATAGAACCATAAATCTGATTTGCTCCGAAACTGATTATTCGATTTCAACGAAACTTTTTGTGAAGGAGCATTTATATAATTTTAATATAAGCCAAAAATAAAATTTAGAAAAAAATAATTTCTGGATTTAAAAAAAAATTGAAAATTTTTTTTTGACAAATCTAATTTTCGAAAACGGGACATTGAATTTTTTTTTGAAATTTCGTTTTTAGATGTTGATTAGTGATTTCTACAAAATGGCAAACCAATTTTATTTTAAAACTTTTTTTCCAAAAAATTATTTATAAAAAATTAGTTTTTTAAACAACCGCTCTAACGATTTTGAAATTTTTTTTTCTAAAAATGCATCTTAATATATCAATCAAAACTGCATACTTGTTTTGGAGGGCAATTTGATTTCAGATTTTATTTTATTTTAAAAAAAAACGAATTTTATTTTTTTTTAATTTTTTTTGTACATATAGTAGGTACATTTTCCAAATTTCTATATAAAAAGTCTTAAAAATTAAAGCAACTTGAACTCTAAGAGCAAGTTCGTGCGACCCAGTCGTGCATTTTATTTTTAAACGTTTCTCATTATGAAAAAAAAAATCTTTAAATATGTACTTCGTTATACAAGAAATAACATGTAAATTTTTCGTGGAGGTCTTCAAAACTACTTAAAAACATAGTTTTGTAATATTAAAAACATTTTTTTAAAAATATTTTCAGGTTTTGATAAATTTCCTTAAAAAAAATCAATTCTTAAAAAATACTCTTTCATGAACTTTTAGAAAGCTTTTGCATTTTAAGCAACTTTTAATTTTAAAGCAATAATTTTTTTTTCAGAATAATATTTTTTTTTAGAAAAGTTAAAATATAACATTTAAAAACACCTTTTTTGTATTATCCAAAATTTATCTGGACTTTAAGGGCAGTTGATAAATGAAAATCTCTTTTCTTAATCGTGTTTTAACACTTGTTGACGTGAGTTCTTTTTACTTGCTCTATAAGGCAAGTATTGGTATATGGAGAAGATCAAAAAAGTGATTTTCGTCATGCCTCTATGCGTGTGTGTACATCTGTACATCGAGCTAGGGCCTAAACAGATGGATGGATTTGCTTGAAACTTGGCACAGATGATTTTTACGTAATTCCCTAGACCCGTTTTTTTTTAAATTTTTTTTAATATCTCTTCTTTAACGCATATCTTCCATATAACATTTTCTCGAATCGCCTGTAACGATTTTAATTAAATTTGGTACGTAATACTCTTATTTATTCTAACAAAACATACGTTTTTAGTTTTTCTCAAAAAATTAGGAGAACAGAAATATGACGTTGCCGTATATTTATATATTTCATCAAAGCATAAGTCAATTTCGTTCAAAATTTACAGACATAATTTTGAAGTGTAAAATGTAAAAAAAAAATCAAAAAAAAGTTTTTGAAAAAAATTTTAAAAATTTAATTTTTTTAGCTTTCGATTCTTTTTTTAAAGTTTTTTCCAAAATGTCGCATTTGACAGCAAGGGGTGATGGTGTCCCCATGAAAACCGTTAGAGCCGTTAAAAAAAAAATATTTTTTATACAAAAAAATTTTCACTTTTCAACACTTAAAAAAAAAAAAATCGTATGTATGCCATAGGAATGGCGGTTCGTAGTACAAAAACCGGTTTCAATAAACCGGTTTTTGGAAAACCCGGTTTTCGGTTTTTTTTGCTTGTAAAAAAAAATATTAACTTAATTTGAGCAAAGCTTTTTTTAGTTTGATTCTTACAAGCCTTATAAAAGTTCTTAACTCACTCTTAGTAGGAGTTTTGAGGAGTTTTTAAGCTGAATATGAATATGGTTTGTAAAAACCAGTTTAAACCGCGAGGATAAAAAAACACGGTTGACCGAAGTAAAACAACCGAAACCGGTTTAAACCGTCCGGTTTTTCCCATCCCTAGTGCAATTTTAAAGAAGTAATTAATTTACACTTGAAAACGAAGTTTGTAAATATTTCGGTAACCGTTTTAAAAAAAATTTATTTTATTTTATTTATTTTCAAAAAAAAAAAAAATTGAAATATTTTTTAAAAATCCAATAATGTATTTTTTTTTAAATTTTCTAAAATTTTAATATTACGGTTACATTAACGCTTATGTATAAAAATTTTCGTTGAAATCGGGTTGGTCTTGTAAGAGATATTTTGAAAATTAAAAAAAAAAACGGCTTAATGGCAGGCACCATTAGTAACTGTTCAAAAAAATTTTTTTTTATTTCAAAACTTGTATCTTCTTTGTAAAATCACACACAAAAATTTTAATCAAAACCGTTACAGCCGTTTTTGAAAGCAAATTACTTTTCTATTTTCGTTATAAGGGAGGTAGATACCATTAGTTTTGGTTAAAAAAAATTCAATTTCCCCTCTAGGGAATCACCTAAGACTGTTTACTACCAAGTTTGAAGAAAATCTTTCCAGTAGTTTAGGCTGTACAGAATTTCGGGACCCAATTTTTTGGCATTTTCCATCATCGTACAAATTTTCCTATTCTAGACATAATTATTATGAAAATCTATAAATATCTTAATTGCGATATTAATTTTAAGTACATAAGGATACCTACTTTTTTTTGCGATCACATTTTTTTTCCACTCCCATTTCAAAATTTTGTTGGAAATACCCAACAAAAAATTCCCTCAAAAATTAAGCTCTTAAAATTAAGATTACGCACTCCGCGTTTGATGATTTTCCATACAAAATACATGTAAGTTTGAGTGTATATTTTTTAAATTAGTACAGCTCAGCTGAATTTAATACTTTCTCAACGAATCAAAAAGCAAATTTCTCAGAATTAAATTAAAAATAATTAGAAACTACAAAAATGGCCTCAGATGTTGTTTTTGTAACTTTCACCAGTGAGACAAAAGCAGGTAACAAAAGCCAAAGGAAATGGCCAAATCTACAACAAAATTGTGTATACAAAATAGAAAATCTTCAAACTTTGTAGTTATTAAAAAAGCGAAACAATATTTTTTGAAAAATGTTTGAAAATGTCTATATACAAGAAATCAAATGCAATACTTCGCTTGAAGATAAAATTTCAAAACGATGTTTTCACAATAAAAAAAGCAAATTTTGAAAATGAAATTAAAATAATTATTCTTTCATAAATACTCACATAAAAAGGTATTACATTCTAAGCAACTACTGTTACTATAAGAACAAGAGAACTTTTAATTTGTGCAGATAATTTCAGAAGATTTTATGGAGATTCTAAAATTTTTCAACTATTTTCTAAAGATACAAAATGAATAATCATTTTTATCAACAAAAAAAACAAAACCGACTTCCATGGACCAAAACTAAACGAACCACAATTGCAGGCACCAGCTTTCCAATACAAAAAGAATTATTAAAATTGGTTCACTCAGTCCAAAGTTATGAGGCAACAAACATAAAAAAAAATTACAAACGAATACATACATATCCTCATTTGTTATTTAATCCGGTTTTTATTTAATGAAAGAGTAGGTACTCGGTTCTCTTCCACAAGATTGACATTCAGGGCTGCCGGCATTTAAGATGTTAAATTTTCAGCATTTACTTGTTGACAAGCACTATTGGTTCTTTTATAAAATGCACTCAAGTCTCAAATATAAACAATTTAAATAAAAATAAGAAAAAAGTTACGTATTCGCCACAGTGTACATTCTTAATTGAGTTTATCAATGCAATCAATGGTTCCTTGAATGTCTCCATTTCCTACCTCTAATGGTTTGTTTGATTTATTTCAATTCATATTATTGATTGGGAAAATTGTGCGAGCAAAAAATTGATTAAAAAAAACAATTACCTACTGAAAAATCCTTGTTTTCCTCGATCTTTATTTTCAGGAAGTTTTAGAATTTCGAAAACTACTGGATCATCTTCAGCTTCTTTACTCTTATGAATCTCTATTACGCTATTGTACAGTGTTTCTTTTCAAGGACTTTGATTTTTGATACACCGAATTGAAGGTGGTGATTTTGAATATGGCAAATGTCCTCATTTGGCTGCTAATTGGCCTTATGCCCTTCTTCATAGCATCATCTGTTACATATGTGTATCAATTGGCCCAAGCTAAATGGTTATCACCATCGTATTCGACCGTTTTGTCTATCGCAATACTTCAGCTGATGATCTCGACACTACACCACTCTTTGCATCATCATTGAATATGTCCGCCAAATTGTTCCGCATGCCAATTCAGCAAAACTATCTTTGTTTCGCCATCTTAATAATATCCATTGTGATTCTCGCACACTGGGAATGTGCCTGAACTTTTCGATGGAAATGTTCTAAAAATATCGTCATTGTCAAATGTGCTGTTATGTGTAGTGTGTGTTATTTATACGGTGTATATTAATAAAAAAAACCCCTCTCTTTTGTTTTCCACTAGAAATTCCTTTTTATCCTTTCATTTAATAGCACAGTACAATAAAATCTCAACATGAAAACTTGCTCTCCCTAAGCTGTATTCTATTAGACAAGTGTCAGCCATCTCCCCAGAGGGAGTTTGTTCAAATGACACTGGAAAAAAGGATTTTACAAACAAAAAAAATAAAAAGAGATATAAAGATCATCACATCAGCATCGTTTATACCAGTGGGGTGCATCTAGGATGACTTCCTTCCCTGATGGCAATCATAAATTATTACTTTTTTTTTCTGTTTGTGTTCTACAATAAGATGTTCCACATATTATTATAAAAGAACACACTCGCAAAATACATATGTATAGATAACCAAAACAATATCAAAATTTCGTCCTTTAGGAAAAAGAAATGAGAAGTCGTTTTTTTTGTATTCTCTTTCGTTTTGAGAGAAACAGTGTTTCTTCTTTTGGTCGTTAGATTGTAAGCACTTGTCATTTAATTTCATTAAAATTGGCTTCGCAATGATACTAGAGAACTGGGTTTGGCGTTGTCGTTTAACCGAGAATTTAATGATATACCCTCTTTTGGGATCATCCTCTTGTTAGGATTGGTGGTGGACAGCGAATTCTGCTGTTTGCTGGGTGATACTTTGAAAATTTCCAGTCATATTGTACAGTTTAACGATTTAATTGTGTACAGCAAGAGAAAAAAAAAAAACGAAATAACACTTTAAAATGAAATGGTATCTGTGTGGATTAGAGTTAACAAGATTTCCTTTGGGATAAAAGGGAACAATGACTGTTTTAGTTTTTCATGATTGCACTATATAGTGTTTCGAATAAAATGAGTTTGTTATTAATTGAAATCAACGAGGTTTAAACCTTTAAACGCTTGCAATGGTACTAAAATCGAGTATAAACTAAATGATAAAATGTTATTTCTGTGTTATAAATTAGGTTGTTTTAGATAATGGTAATAATTTAGGAAGTTTATATTTCAGTATCTTCCTTTTCTTCATTTTCGACTAGTGTTATGATATCGAAGGGCACTTTATTGTTTTAACTGTTGGCCGGGTTGACCTCAGAAAGAGTCTGTTGGCAGGTCTCCTGGTTAATTAACTATTCGATTTAGATAACTGATATATTTTTGGATTTGTTACCTTCAAGGAGAAATGACTATTATGAGCTAATACATGTCCATGAATATCCACACGAAGATTTCTGCAATTCCACTATTTATAAGGTATTGGTCGCTGCTGATTAGGCTTGAAAAGAAAATCGTTAACCATATAGACTGAATTTCTCATATTTATGAAGTTATATTTCTTTTTCGGCATCTGTGCAGTGACAAGTGTGAGAAAGGTATTAATTAGTGATCTAAAGCACCATCTCACATTTGAATTGTTTATTTTCAAAAGGAGATAAGTCCGTGATATATTATTTTGTCAGATGTATTAAAAAATTAATATAATTTAGCTTGTAAAGAATATTCAACAAACTGAGCTCTGTTTCAGAGCTTAATACATCAGCTACATTAACTACTTCAGCAACATTAAAAGCCAATAGTTGAGTTAAATTTAACGTCGGGTAATATTTGTTATTGTTTAAATATTGCAAATGCTCAAAAAATTGCTATGGGAAGTCCAACTGGCCGCCGCAATTAATGTTTAAAGTCATTGATGCAGCTGATGTAAACAATGTAGTAAGCTGTGAAATAGGCCCTTGTTTTTGAAGTGTTGCACGTTCTTATATTTTTATTTTGTAGTTTTTAAGGTAAAACAAAACAAATCAAACTAAAGCTTCTAAACAATAATGTTATATGGACTACCTTAAATCAAGTAAGAATTGTAAGTCAAATAAATAACATTTGAGCCGCAATGCCCAAACCAGTGGATTTACGTTATCTAAATCATAAATTAAAAAAAGGTTTGAGGTGAAAAAAAATAATGCTTGTTTAATTTTCTAACTAAGGGTAGGATAGCAAAAATAAATGTTGAACTATCCTGGGCTAACTTAGGGCAAACAAACCACGGTTTTAAACTAACGATTTTTTCAAAGGAAAACAAAAATCATAATTTTTTCGGTTTCTGATATGTATTCTACAAAAAAAATAGTGGAATAAAGACAAAAAAGTTGGGAAGTCCCGTGCTGACGTTGGGCAAACGTACCACAGTGCAAATTTATTTTTTGTGATTTTTGAAGTGAAAAAACAAAAAAATAATTCCGTTATAATTTTAGAACTAAGGGTAAGCTGACGAAAAAAAATTTTGGGCTATCCTGAGCTTGCCCTGGGAAATCGAACCAGGCAGGTATGACAAAAAAAAAATGTCATTTTGGGGTGCCAACTTCACAAAGCCCCTTGCTTCTTCTTCTTCCTTTTTTCTCGGCGCTGTTATGATCTCGATGTCGAGGGGATCATAACCTTCCCACGTTACTGCTTCACACTAGTGATCCGCCTGTGGGGTTCGCCGGGTTGACCTCAGAAATCGGCGGCAAGCCTCCCGGTTTTGTATTGTTCCGTTTCTGAGGCCAACTGAATGCTGGTGTTTTTGCATTTGCTTGTACCAGGAGTTTTTAGGCCTACCTTTCTTTTTATTTCGTGTTGGAACGTTATATGATATTGCTTTTTTGACGGGGTTCTCAGGATCTCTCCTTTGAACATGGCAATACCAACTGAGTCGGTTCGTGATAAAAATACAGTGGAATAAAAATGAAGTTTAATTTTGAATAGGTATTTTTGAATTTGACATTTTTTTGTGTTATTCTGTAGAATAGCTTAGTTGAAAAATTCAATGATTTTATCTGATTGTTTATGAGCCTAATATCTTTATTCGACAGACAGTTAACTGACTGTTTATTAGAAGATTGAAAAATTGGGTCTTAAACGTACTTTGTATTGTAACAAAAATTATTTTGTTGAAATTGATCTTTTTTTTTTTACTTAAATCTTTAGTGAATGGTAGCGACCCCTAAATTTTAATATAAAAATCGGAAAAAAATACCATACACTATGCTTATATGGTAGACCATAATAATGCAGGGGTGTCCCATTAAAAAAATCGAAAAAAAAGATTTTTTCGACACTATAAGAAGCACCCTAATACATATACCGAAATGATATTAACGAAATGATAAAATGTTGTAATGTTGTTCAGAATTTTTTTTAATTTATCTAGAAATGGATATAAAAATCCGTATTCAAGGCCGGCGCACCTGGAGCTCTGCGCCCTGTGCATTTGTACATCTTGAATAAATGGTAGGTCCCCTGACGAGAAGGCTTAAAGCGCCACATTAAGCGAAACTTCTAGCGACATCAAAACAGTGTTCAGGATCTTTGAGACCAATTAAAAATATATATTTCTAAACAATCTGTCAAAATTAAACAGAGTGGTATTAGGTATGAGTAGGTCTATAAATGCTTACGAATATAAAAAATAATCAAATGATCATGAGCTCTGCCGATAGCGACAAATAAAGTACAACAAAAATACAAACCATTCTGAATTCAACAGAATACAAATTATGCATTCCCTAAACTATCTACAAACACACAACAACGATTGAATGTTCATGACCTAGTTATTGAAATAATATACATATATTTTTTACATATGGCTCCCAATAGACCTGACTAAATGATCCATAAAAACTGTGTCGATGAACCGGATGTATACACTCAATACTCTTCTATGTATAAGTATATACTAACAACATGATGATGCGATGATGATGGTCATCACTGCATTAATAAGACTTCCGCTCAATTTATCAACGGAAACAAATTCATATGTTATGCTCTGATTCGTTGACTCTCAAAGGCTATATAACAAACACATATAAAAGAGGATATCCTTTTGCTGCTGATACTTGTGTATGCACAGTATTATGGCAAATTAATTCATTCAGTCTCTTTCATCATTTTCGTTCGTTTCCATCATCACATAATAACGATGTTCTATGTCCACTTTAATAAACTCTGGATGATAACTACTGCTCTCTCTCTATGTCTGGACGGACACCTCTTGTTTGCTATTCACTTTAATATCCCAAAAAAAAAAAAAAACATCATAAAATAAGTAATTCATACACATAGCTTCTATTCTCGTATATATTTTGTAGGAGGCTTTTAACAAAATTATAACGACTTTAGCTTATTCCGCTGATGGACAGCTGACAGCATGCAATTAATATGAGACGCGCATCAGTGGGTGTATGCTTGTCATCATTCTATGCATCGCTAGCTAGATGCATAATGTGGTTTGTTGTAGTTAAATATTTACAACAAAGTCGAACGTAGTCGTACTTGCTTTTGTGATTCAGAAATTCTTTATTGAAACAATTTATTAAGGTTCACAATACAAATTTATTCGTTCTAATGAATTTCCACTATTTATTTAAGGTCAACGAAATTCAAATTTATTTTTCAGAAATTTGAAGTAACTTAGACTCCGATCAAACTCAAAAACCTTGATTTTGGAGCTCAAATTTCTTGTTATTTAATATTCTTCTATAATAAGACTCAGCCTCATATGTAACGGTCAAAATTAAAAAAAAAGTTACATTTTTAATTTGTTTTCTTTTCTTGAAGCTGAATTTGAGTTTAAAAAGTGCACTTTACCAATGCACAAAACTTTTAGGAATTCTTTTTTTGAATTATTTTTTTTTCTGCAAGAAAATTGAAGCTTTTCAAAACAAAATTTTTGATGCAACACCTTATTTTGTTGCTCAAGCACTTTTTAAAAAAATATTCTAGGTTTTGTTTAAAAAGGTAAGCTCAAAACAGAGCTTTTGTAATAAAAAAAAGTGCGAAATTTTAAGTAATTTAGACTCAGATGAAACGCTACAAGTTCGATTCATTCAAGATTCCGCTAAGATAAGACTCAACCTCATAATGTAACGTTCAAATTTTCAAAAAGTTACAGTTTTAATTTTTTTTCTTTTCTCGAAATTGTAGCTTTGCAAAATATAATAGATAATGTTTCTATTTTGTATAAGTTTTGGACAAATAGTTTTGTTTTAAAAGAAATTTGAATTTGGTAAGTTTGAGGGCATTTGGACGATAAATAGAGCCAGAAAACGTATTTGACATTTCCAAATGGTGATTTTCACAAAACGTGAATATTTTTTATAAGTTTTGGGCAAGTAGTTTTGTTTTTAGAGAGTTTTAAATTTGGCAACTTTGAGGGCATTTGGACGACAGAAAACGCATTTGAAATTTCAAAATGGTGCATATCCGGTTCGTTGTAGCAATGCACGAAACTTTAACCCTTTCGAACCCAAGCTATGAAAATCAATATTAAAAAATGTTTTTTTCAGTACCGTTAAACCGGGTGACTTTGGCACGTTTTCAAACTCAAATGTGAATAACTTCTGCAATAATTTTGTTTTTTAAATGAAGATTTCAACCAATTTACCTACTTCGCTCATTCTATAGGTATGATTAATCTTGAAGAAATCTGTCCGACAGTTCTGTAGATAAATGCCAAAATATGGGTGGCCAAAGTCACCCTCCATTCCGGATGACTTTGGCCGGTAGGACGTTTGCTATATTTCCAGTTCAACTACAAGAAGCACGTCAGTCTAACCCAGCCCAAATGAAAGAGCAGATTTTTTAAAACATGTGGGTATTGTTTTTATTTTCGTACACAAAATTGTCGGTTTTTATTTGATTAAAAAAAAAACAAAACCTTAAAATTAGCATAAATGTTGATATCCTTCAAAGGATATGGAAAAAATAGTCTCTCTCTGCGGTCAACCGTTGGAGCAGGAAGTTTCTTCTCCAGATCACTTTTGGTGACTTGTGCAACGACTTTTTTCTCTGGGTATATGAAGCTGTACCCAGCACCTCTTCGCAGCAATGACACTGTAACCTCATCGTTATCAACATTTAAGATGCAGCCGACGTAAAATGTTATTTTTTTCTTCACTGTTTTGGCTTCCGGCTGTGACTTATTTTTGAGGGGCCGGGCTGATCCGTGGACATTTCTTCAGTGGCATCATAGGGTGCATCTACATTGGGAGAATGTGTTAAAACGCTCGACGATAATGTGAAGTCCGCCATAGTGACACTAGCAGCTGGTTAAGTGTAAACTTTTTTCTTTCTTGGCTTCCTGGTTGAGGTATCCGGGGTCCGAAGGCTCTTCATATAGTCCAATACTGAATCGCTAAGGTTCATCATGTTGCTGGAAGTATTATCTGTTCTTGATTCAGTTTTGTCGAGGTTACTTAAAACTTGTTGCCTATCGCATGGGTAAATTCCAATTGCCCGGAAGCCAGATATCAAATTTTCCCTTGCCTTGTCGTTCTCATGTAAGCTGTCCCAGACTTTTTTACAAGCCTAGGAAACACATCTTTCGGCATTGTTTTGTTTTTCCAGTTTGCCATATTATACGCTGTTAAGGTTTTCCTCCATAATATTTTAAGAGGTCGAAAGAAGGCTACGTCTAGTGGTTGAGCTGCCTAATGTTGATATGTATGATCTGATAACATTTTAATTATATTGCCAAATATCAGTTTTGTCAATATATACCAATATATAAAAACAAAGTCTAGTGCAAAAATGCCGGCCAAAGTCACCCTACCATATGGCATTTTTTATAAAAAAATTAAAATTAATTTTTATGAAATAGTTACAAGGGTAGAATGAAAGTAATTCAACTTGCAAAACAATACACATAACGGAGTTAAAGTCATTTTGCAATCCTATTTCTGCAACATGTTCAAACCATCCAACATTTTCAGGTAATTTTTTTTTTAGCATTTTTAAGAAAACTAAATTTTAGTATAAATGAATATCTAATTTTATTTAAATAAAGCTAGTATGATCACTTTTTAACTCATCAAATTATACGAATTTACAAAGAAACTTGGAAAAAATCAGACAAGTCCTTCATATATTGACAATTTTTTAAAAAAGTGTCCATGTCAAAGTCAAAGTCACCCGCCAGGCCAAAATCACCCGGTTCTACGGTATTATAGTGTCAAAAACATCACAAATAAGAAATATGAACAGCAAAAAGTTATTTTCCAAAATAAAAAAATAGTAAAACTAATGTGTTACTCTTATGTTACATGCAAGTAACATGCACTGCCTATGACCACCAAAAAAATTCTTACAACTGGGAAACAATAATTAATGTATGCTCCTTCTTCAAAACCAACAAAACAAAACACTTTCTGGATTACCATTTTTTATATTTTTTTTTTTATTAACACCATACATACAAAAATAAATAATTTGAAAAGAAAAAAATGTGAATTTAAGTCCTTTTTTCGATACAAAAAATTAAAAGTTTAATATTTGACTAAATTTTTGTACTAATCCAGTAACTAGGCATTATTATCTTTCAATTAAGCCATCGAAACCTAAAAAATTATTTAATTCAATATTTTTTTTTACGAATTTTCAAATATATGTTACATGAGAGTAACACTGGGTTAAAAAAATTCTTTTTCTTTATTATTTTTTTTTTTAATAAATTGAAGCTTTTCAAAACAGTGCAAAAAAATTTTTTTTTCTTTATATTCTTGTTATCCATTATTCCACTATTAAGACTCAACCTCCCGACCCCGCACATTTTGTATGGGAAGTGGCCCTCGGTGAAATTGTCTAAAATTTTAGTGTGTGTTTCTCTTGAAGCCCCTGATCAAAAGTCGATACCTATGGGAAGAAAGTCGAAAAATTGAACTTTTATAAGGGATAGTACCTAATTCCCTACATTGTGTTTCAAGTTATTTTTTAGTGGAATCCATAGGTTTTTAGGGTCGCTGCAACCGAATCCGAAGTCAGTTTTGCTCCATCATGTCAGGTTTTCAAGATAACCTCAAAAAATGTTACAGCCTAAAACAAATTTTTTTTTGATCTGGGAGTGCGACTAGGTTAATTATATGTTTTTCGGGTATGGATTTTGAGATAACCTAAAAAAAGATGTTTGTTTCTTTTTTGAGGTTATCTCAAAAACCTGACGTTATAGGGCAAAATAAACTTCGAATCTGGTTTCAGCGACCCGAAAAACATATAATTAGCACTAACGCACTCCCAGACCAAAAAAAATTGAAAATTTTCTATTTCAAAAGTTCACTTTTTAGCTAAACCTGTCTGCAAGTTTCCATGCTCCCTTAACTTACCTTTAAAAAAATCTCAGTCATAAGTAAAAACTCTAAACCAGGATAATAACAATCCTCTTGTCTGGGTCTAAAAAATGAAAGTGTTGAGTGTTAAAGCGGCGCTTTTGATGATGATGATGATAATTTTTTTTTGTAACTGGGACATTGGATTACAAGAGAAAACCTACCTACGCCACGATGCAAAGCAACGCAACGCAACGCAACACGACAAATAAAAATGAATCTAATTTTGAAAAACACTAATGGCAAAATGTTTTAAAGTACAAAATTACCTTTGATACCTACTTATGAACATATACTTGTACATAAATATAACTTAAGGCATCGTAATAAACGCCGAATGGATTGTTACAATTTTTATTTGTGTATACGGTTACACAGTCACACATCAGTTTTCTGCTCGGTTCGTCCTTTGCATCTCTCTCATCTGGATCTGGATATGGACGGTAAACTAACATTTTGATGCATTTCGATAATAAAAATGCTTTTAACATCATCGCAGGCGAGTTTCTCTTGCATTTTATTGCGATGCTAAATTCTTTTTACGATTTCACTTTTCTTTTTGAGTAAAAAAAAAAAAAACAAAAAATAAAAATAGGTAGCTCTATAGAAAGGTTGTAATTCGCTAAAGTGCCTTTTGGGCAAAATATTTCAACTACAAAACCAGGATGTCTTGCATTTGGAAATGATGTGTGTTGGCAAGTGTTTATTATATACTTACAAGATTCTTGTGAGTTGTTTAATACCTTTGAGGAACTTCACACAAAATTTACATCAAATGAATGTGGTGTGAACGTCTGCAATTTCTATAAGTTTTTTTCTCGTGCATCTAGCTATTAAGTTCATGTCATAAAACTTGCGTCACCTTGAATTGTAGGTTTTGGTGTATACAAAGTTACAATGTGACAGTTTATATGCATTTAAGGACATTTGTGATCACGTTACTTCTGTTTTATTGTCAAAAAAATTATCATAGTCAAGAAAAAAAGTTAAACTCATATCATAAGGTTCTATTACTTTTGTTCAACCCTGTTGGAGGTATTTTTTTTTAAATCACCCAGTTGGAAAATCTAAGTCAATACCTATGGCGAACCAAAATTTGTATATTTTTTGTAGTTTACGTCATTAAGTTAAGCTTGTGACCTTGCCAATTCTGTAAAAAAAAAACAATGCGTTAAACTTGTAGTTCATATATTTGGCACAGTTTATTTATTTACTGCAACAAAAATCCTAAGCTCTTAGAATTGAGTGTCAAAATGCAAAAAATGTCAAAAACTACCCGAATTTTTCAGTTTTCGGTGATTTCAGCTCTGAAAGAACAGTTCTTGTTATAAACAATTTCTAACAATTGGATTCTAAAATCATCTTTGCTGACGACCTAAAAAAATCAGATATTACTACATATTTGAAGATCGTCAATTTCGTCGAAAACGAATAGGTTTTTCAATACTGTTTTAAGTACAAGCAATATTCGATCAGTGGGTAATTTTGCATTCGTGCCAATTTTTGTGTATATTTTTCGGATAAATAATATAATAAAATATTCCATCAAATGCCACAATTGTGGGCAAAGCTTTAAGTACATTAAATAAATCTTTTTTTGATGTAGTGTAGATACTACTCTGCAATGCTATAGCATGGTGACTGCTGTAATGAGCTAGGTACTTTCAATACAAGATGCACGCGATGGAATAACATTTGGGCTCTCTTCCGCACATGCTTTGAGCAGTTCGTTGAAGTTGATAATGCCTTGATACTCGCTGGCTGAGAATTATAGGATTGTTTGTCAAAGCACCTTAAAAAAAGTTTTTTTTTAAGGCTGATTTTTGGATCAAAAAGTTACATAGCTGTAAAGTATTGATGCAATCTTATAAAGGACCCTAAAAAAGTCATAAAACCATGAAAAAAAAAACATTAATTTAACCACAAAAAAGGATTCTATGAGCATTTTTAAAAAAATGCCATAGAGCCTTTTTATGAAAAAGTTTGTTAAAAATTATGAAAAAGTTCCTATGTTCAACGTTGGACCTTATAGTTATAAAGAGCTTCATGTAATAAATGGATTTTAAATGAAAAAAAAAAAATAGGTTTTAATTTAATCTTTATTTTATTAAGTTTATTTATTTAAGTTTTGCACTAAACAATGAAATGAAAAATTAGTTAATTTTTTTTTTTAATATTTTTGTTTTTGGGGTACTACGTTCAAAGATGAATCTCGTTTACAATTGCTTTATTATAGTAGAAAATACATTTTTGGTAGATACTTTTGAGTTCTGACTTCTTGTTGTTTAGCAAAAGCACTGGGGTGAAATCGGCCAACTTGATAGTCGATAGTTGAAAGTCAAAAACAACGCGACACAACGCGACACATCGCGACACAACGCGACTCAACGCGACACAACGCGACACGACGCGATACAACGCGACACAACGCGACACATCGCGACACAACGCGACACAACGCGACACAACGCGACACAACGCGACACAACGCGACACAACGCGACACATCGCGACACAACGTGACACAACGCGACACAACGCGACACGACGCGACACAACGCGACACAACGCGACACAACGCGACACAACGCGACACGACGCGACACAACGCGACACAACGCGACACAACGCGACACAACGCAACACAACGCGACACAACGCGACACAACGCGACACAACGCAACACAACGCGACACAACGCGACACAACGCGAAACGACGCGACACAACGCGACACAACGCGACACAACGCAACACAACGCGACACAACGCGACACGACGCGACACAACGCGACACAACGCGACACAACAAGACACAACGCGACACAACAAGACACAACGCGACACAACGCGACACAACGCGACACAACGCAACACAACGCGACACAACGCGACACAACGCGACACAACGCAACACAACGCGACACAACGCGACACAACGCGACACGACGCGACACAACGCGACACAACGCGACACAACGCAACACAACGCGACACAACGCGACACGACGCGACACAACGCGACACAACGCGACACAACGCGACACGACGCGACACAACGCGACACAACGCGAAACAACGCGACACAACGCGACACAATGCGACACAACGCGACACGACGCGACACAACGCGATACAACGTGACACAACGCGACACATCGCGACACAACGCGACACGACGCGACACAACGCGACACAACGCGACACATCGCGACACAACGCGACACAACGCGACACAACGCGACACGACGCGACACAACGCGACACAACGCGACACAACGCGACACAACGCGACACAACGCGACTCAACGCGACACAACGCGACACGACGCGATACAACGCGATACAACGTGACACAACGCGACACGACGCGACACAACGCGATACAACGTGACACAACGCGACACATCGCGACACAACGCGACACGACGCGACACAACGCGACACAACGCGACACATCGCGACACAACGCGACACAACGCGACACAACGCGATACAACGTGACACAACGCGACACATCGCGACACAACGCGACACGACGCGACACAACGCGACACAACGCGACACATCGCGACACAACGCGACACAACGCGACACAACGCGACACGACGCGACACAACGCGACACAACGCGACACAACGCGACACATCGCGACACAACGCGACTCAACGCGACACAACGCGACACGACGCGATACAACGCGACACAACGCGACACATCGCGACACAACGCGACACAACGCGACACAACGCGACACAACGCGACTCGACGCGACACAACGCGACACAACGCGACACAACGCGACACAACGCGACACAACGCAACACAACGCGACACAACGCGACACAACGCGACACGACGCGACACAACGCGACACAACGCGACACAACGCAACACAACGCGACACAACGCGACACGACGCGACACAACGCGACACAAAGCGACACGACGCGACACAACGCGACACAACGCGAAACAACGCGACACAACGCGACACAATGCGACACAACGCGACACGACGCGACACAACGCGATACAACGTGACACAACGCGACACAACGCGACACAACGCGACACAATGCGACACAACGCGACACAACGCGACACAACGCGACACAACGCGACACAACGCGACACAACGCGACACAACGCGACACAATGCGACACGACGCGACACAACGCGACACAACTAGACACAACGCGACACAACGCGACACAACGCGACACGACGCGACACAACGCGACACAACGCGACACAACGCGACACATCGCGACACAACGCGACACAACGCGACACAACGCGACACAACGCGACACGACGCGACACAACGCGACACAACGCGACACAACGCGACACAACGCGACACAACGCGACACAACGCGACACAACGCGACACATCGCGACACAACGCGACACAACGCGACACAACGCGACACAACACAACGCGACACGACAAGACACAACGCGACACAACGCGACACAACGCGACACAACGCGACACAATGCGACACAACGCGACACAACGCGACACAATGCGACACGACGCGACACAACGCTACTCAACGCTACACAACGCGACACCACGCGACACAACTAGACACAACGCGACACAACGCGACACGACAAGACACAACGCGACACAACGCGACACAACGCGACACGACGCGACACAACGCGACACAACGCGACACAATGCGACACGACGCGACACAACGCTACTCAACGCTACACAACGCGACACAACGCGACACAACGCGACACAACGCGACACAACGCGACACAACGCGACACAACGCGACACAATGCGACACAACGCGACACAACGCGACACAACGCGACACAACGCGACACAACGCGACACAACGCGACACATCGCGACACAACGCGACACAACGCGACACAACGCGACACAACACAACGCGACACGACAAGACACAACGCGACACAACGCGACACAACGCGACACAACGCGACACAATGCGACACGACGCGACACAACGCTACTCAACGCTACACAACGCGACACCACGCGACACAACTAGACACAACGCGACACAACGCGACACAACGCGACACGACAAGACACAACGCGACACAACGCGACACAACGCGACACGACGCGACACAACGCGACACAACGCGACACAATGCGACACAATGCGACACGACGCGACACAACGCGACACAACGCGACACATCGCGACACAACGCGACACAAAGCGACACAACGCGACACAACGCGACACAACGCGACACAATGCGACACAATGCGACACGACGCGACACAACGCGACACAACGCGACACATCGCGACACAACGCGACACGACGCGACACAACGCGACACAACGCGACACAACGCGACACGACGCGACACAACGCGACACATCGCGACACAACGCGACACAATGCGACACAATGCGACACGACGCGACACAACGCGACACAACGCGACACATCGCGACACAACGCGACACGACGCGACACAACGCGACACAACGCGACACAACGCGACACAACGCGACACAACGCGACACATCGCGACACAACGCGACACGACGCGACACAAAGCGACACAACGCGACACAACGCGACACGACGCGACACAACGCGACACAACGCGACACATCGCGACACAACGCGACACGACGCGACACAACGCGACACAAAGCGACACGACGCGACACAACGCGACACAACGCGAAACAACGCGACACAACGCGACACAATGCGACACAACGCGACACGACGCGACACAACGCGATACAACGTGACACAACGCGACACATCGCGACACGACGCGACACAACGCGACACAACGCGACACAACGCGACACAACGCGACACAAAGCGACACAACGCGACACAACGCGACACATCGCGACACAACGCGACACGACGCGACACAACGCGACACAAAGCGACACGACGCGACACAACGCGACACAACGCGAAACAACGCGACACAACGCGACACAATGCGACACAACGCGACACGACGCGACCTAACGCGATACAACGTGACACAACGCGACACATCGCGATACGACGCGACACAACGCGACACAACGCGACACAACGCGACACAACGCGACACAAAGCGACACAACGCGACACAACGCGACACAACGCGACACATCGCGACACAACGCGACACAACGCGACACAAAGCGACACGACGCGACACAACGCGACACAACGCGACACAACGCGACACAACGCGACACATCGCGACACAACGCGACACGACGCGACACAACGCGACACAACGCGACACAACGCGACACAACGCGACACAATGCGACACAACGCGACACGACGCGAGACAACGCGACACAACGCGACACAATGCGACACGACGCGACACAACGCTACTCAACGCTACACAACGCGACACAACGCGACACAACTAGACACAACGCGACACAACGCGACACAATGCGACACAACGCGACACGACGCGACACAACGCGACACAACGCGACACAACGCGACACATCGCGACACAACGCGACACGACGCGACACAACGTGACACAACGCGACACAACGCGACACAATGCGACACAACGCGACACGACGCGACACAACGCGACACAACGCGACACAACGCGACACATCGCGACACGACGCGACACAACGCGACACAACGCGACACAACGCGACACAACGCGACACAACGCGACACAAAGCGACACGACGCGACACAACGCGACACAACGCGACACAACGCGCCACAATACGACACAACGCGACACAACGCGACACAATGCGACACAACGCGACACGACGCGACACAACGCGACACAACGCGACACATCGCGACACAACGCGACACAACGCGACACAAAGCGACACGACGCGACACAACGTGACACAACTAGACACAACGCGACACAACGCGACACAACGCGTCACAATGCGACACAACGCAACACAACGCGACACAACGCGACACAATGCGACACAACGCGACACGACGCGACACAACGCGACACGACGCGACACAACGCGACACAACGCGACACAACGCGCCACAATGCGACACAACGCGACACAACGCGACACAACGCGACACAACGCGACACAATGCGACACAACGCGACACGACGCGACACAACGCGACACAACGCGACACAACGCGACACAACTAGACACAACGCGACACAACGCGACACGACGCGACACAACGCGACACGACGCGACACAACGCGACACGACGCGACACAACGCGACACAACGCGACACAACGCGACACAACGCGACACAATGCGACACAACGCGACACGACGCGACACAACACGACACAACGCGACACAACGCGACACATCGCGACACAACGCGACACAACGCGACACAACGCGACACAAAGCGACACAACGCGACACAATGCGACACAACGCGACACGACGCGACACAACGCGACACAACGCGACACAACGCGACACATCGCGACACAACGCGACACAAAGCGACACAAAGCGACACGACGCGACACAACGTGACACAACGCGACACAAAGCGACACGACGCGACACAACGCGACACAACGCGACACAACGCGACACAACGCGCCACAATGCGACACAACGCGACACAACGCGACACAACGCGACACAATGCGACACAACGCGACACGACGCGACACAACGCGACACAACGCGACACAACGCGACACATCGCGACACAACGCGACACAACGCGACACAACGCGCCACAATGCGACACAACGCGACACAACGCGACACAATGCGACACAACGCGACACGACGCGACACAACGCGACACGACGCGACACAACGCGACACAACGCGACACAACGCGACACATCGCGACACAACGCGACACAACGCGACACAAAGCGACACGACGCGACACAACGTGACACAACGCGACACAACGCGACACAACGCGACACGACGCGACACAACGCGACACAACGCGACACGACGCGACACAACGCGACACAACGCGACACAACGCGACACATCGCGACACAACGCGACACAACGCGACACAAAGCGACACGACGCGACACAACGTGACACAACGCGACACAACGCGACACAACGCGACACGACGCGACACAACGCGACACAACGCGACACAACGCGACACGACGCGACACAACGCGACACAACGCGACACAACGCGACACAACGCGACACAACGCGACACAATGCGACACAACGCGACACGACGCGACACAACGCGACACAACGCGACACAACGCGACACATCGCGACACAACGCGACACAAAGCGACACAAAGCGACACGACGCGACACAACGTGACACAACGCGACACAAAGCGACACGACGCGACACAACGCGACACAACTCGACACAACGCGACACAACGCGCCACAATGCGACACAACGCGACACAACGCGACACAACGCGACACAATGCGACACAACGCGACACGACGCGACACAACGCGACACAACGCGACACAACGCGACACATCGCGACACAACGCGACACAACGCGACACAACGCGACACAAAGCGACACAACGCGACACGACGCGACACAACGCGACACAACGCGACACAACGCGACACAACGCGACACGACGCGACACAACGCGACACAACGTGACACAACGCAACACAACGCGACACAACGCAACACAACGCGACACAACGCGACACGACGCGACACGACGCGACACAACGCGACACAACGCGACACAACGCGACACAACGCGACACAACGCGACACAACGCGACACAATGCGACACAACGCGACACAACGCGACACAACGCGACACAATGCTACACAATGCGACACAATGCGACACAATGCGACACAATGCGACACAATGCGACACAATGCGACACAACGCGACACAACGCTACACGACGCGACACACATTTTATAAATTCAAAACTGAAATACATAAATTTCCCATAGGATCTAGAAAATTGATTATGACACTACAAATAAGCATGTTAGGTACTAGCTACAATTTCTGAGATTAGTTTTTCTTTGATTCCTAGACAAGGGATCCGCTAAAGTAAGGGACGTTATAATTTTGCAAGTTCTCTTGTGGAATAATTTTGTGGATTTTCGATTTTAAACCACAGCTTATCTATGAAGGTTTTTAAGTATCCAAGCGGCAAATATAAACGTTGACCTTAAAGTACGATTCCGGATTTGATATTCTTTCATACTTACTTCTGTCAACTCATCAAAAAAGGACTTCGTTATGTTCGTCCTCTTATATTTAAAAACATGTTCTACTTTTATAATTTATTCATCATTTAAAACACAATAAAATGGTTGGTCTGTAAACTACACAGAAACAAAAAAACTATCGCAGAGACGCATGCACAAAAAATAGTTTTTAGAAAATTTTAAATAATCAATTTTTTGGGGTCTCTATATATTTCGGAAGCCCTGTTACATGGATACACCTGATACAGCGTTAACTACGCCCCTGGCTGGTAGGGTTATGGATGGAGAAAAATCACAATGTGTGTAATATGGTTTACATTAACATGGGATAACGTCCTACCATATTTAGCATAAAAACAAATAAATTAATAATTAAAACAAATGAATAAATAAATTAAAAAATTATTTAAATTAATACAAACTTTTAAATGGACATATACCACATTCAAATATAATGACTCCAATATTATGTAGGTATTAAATAAACTTTAATGCTTGTACATAATATCACAATATCTGATTTTCTTTCTTAAATTATTTCACAAAATGCCAAATTTCTTGCCCCACTTTTCTGCTCTTTTAAATCAACACAATACAAAAAATTATAGCCTTGAACAGTAAAAATTCCAAGTCCACTTTTTACAACAACTACACTTTAATTTAAGGTATAATGTAGGTAAGGTCATTTGAAAATTTTCATTCGAAATGTTATTTACTTTTTGTTTGTAAAAATTTGAATGAGTGAAGTGTACCTAAAAATAAAAGAGCAAAAGTGCTAAAGAATATTTCCACAAACATACTACGCCATTTTAAGTCTATTCATCATTTTTATTTAAATCGTATTTAGGTATATAGTCGTATAGTTTTGCTGTGTGGTTTTAAATGGAGTGTGTACAGGACGATGAAATATCATCAAAAGTGTAATATTCAAGCCAAAGCTATATAGTACTTCTACTACTATACTACTTATTGTCCGAACTACTCCCCATTCAACAACTACATATACCAACTAGTTCTTTAAAGAAAAAAATACCAAAGCAAATGTTCGCATACATACATACAAAGCAACACAATAGTTTCTTTGGGAAATTCCTGTGCCATTTTCACGGAAGGTATAGGTATGCAGAATATAACCCCCCAACGCAACAACGTCAACGGAAGCAATTGTGTACGTGAGAATTTTTTCAAATAAGCCTTCTTTGCAAAATTGTTGGTCTTTTTGCTAGCTTTTGAATAAAGACCAACGCACACTGATAGGTAGGTTCTCAAAAGCAGATTTATGGTGTTTTTTTTTCTTTCATAACGAATATTTTTAAAATAATTGTTCTTGTAATTAATTAAAGTCATTTGATGTTTAAAATTCAAAGGCATGTGAAGTTATATTTTCCACATTGCAATTTAAATGATGTGCAAAATTACAGTGGACATATACAATACATAAATTTTGTACCAAATTTCGTTCTCCTGAAATTATATTGCATTATTTGGTATGCTGACTTCTCTAGAGCTAATTAAAACAAAAATTATTAAAATAAAGAGTAAATTTAAGAAAATCTTTTAAAACTGCTCATTTTGACCTAACGTCACCAAACACAAAACTTTATTTTAATATTTTTTATGTGAAAGTTAGAACCACTAATCTGCATTTTTGGACATTTTGACTTTAATCCCTTATTTTACTTGTTATCGGTCCCTCTATTCACTGCATCGATCCCAATCCTCCATCTGTTGCCTAGAAGCTTAAACTATCAATTTCCATTGCATGAGTTTCCAAAACTTTGAAGCCGTTTTTCTCAAAACTACAATTTCGCTGATTCGTTTTAGTTTTGTGCCCAAGATATAAAATAAACTAAATTTAAAGTTTTTCTAAATTTTGTGAACAAAATTGTGTTTCGATGCTATTTTCCCAGTGTGAGACATATTACACAATACTATGTATGATTAAAAATTGACTAAATAAATAAATTGATTTTGCTCCTTACGTTGCGTTGTCAATTAAACAGTTCAAATGGGACACTCGGGTGTATACTTACTTTTTTTTTTCTTTCTTCGTTTTCTTTTATATCGACGCCTTTTATTATCTAAAAATTGAACATAACTCCTCCATTAAACTGATTCTCATTTAGGCTCCACAAATGGGGTTCGCCAGATTGAAAGTTTTGTTTGAAAAGGTGCAGTCATCGAGTCTTATTTTCGATAGTAAAACTTTTGTATGGCAACATTCTACTTATCATTATGATATATTCTAACGAAAGAGACAACAATATAAATAAAATAAATTTTGCTGCACATGATCTCAACCATAATTTTATAGGTTAGAATTAAAAAGTAAAATTATATTATTCTTTTAAGTTGCTAGGAGCAAAATTGGAATTTTTTATCTCTTTACTAATTGTAAGGCAATTTAATATAATTAAAATGCATATTTTTAACAATTGGATGTTTTCGAGCTTTATTATTTGAATAAGTTAAACTGATGGGAGATTTCGTGTAAAAAACTGTTTTTTACATTTTTTGTGTAAAAAACCGTAAGAAATGGTAAATAATGTGTAAAAAATGTAAAAACGTAAAAAGTAGTATATAACGTAAAAAAGCGGTTAAAAATGGTTAAAAACTAAAAAAACGCATTCATTTTGACAGCTTGCCATTCGAAATACCTACATAATATTTTATATATTTCAAATAACTTTAACTTTTTTCTAAGAAACTTGTCAGGAGAGAGCATTGAAGAAAGTTATAATTTTAATAAAAAAAAGTGGACTAATTGAAAAATGTGATGTTTTAAGAACCACGACTGAAATAAAACGCGGTTAGCTTTCCAAATTAGCTTTGAGGTTATTAAAATTGCCCGTTTCATCAACCCAAATAGCCGAAAATTTAAATTAGCTTCAAGTCCATTTAATGAATTTAATGGAATTAAATAAGTAACCATCGTACAGAAATTGAAGTGTTTTTCTCTTCCTCCAAATAGTTGAAAAAAAAAAGAATAAAAAGAACTTTTTGTTTTGGTTTTCTAATGAAATTTCATTTTTTACATCAGTGAGTTTTTTACATCGTGTTTTTACATTTAAAAGACCCTGTAAAAAAATTGATGTAAAAAACCGGCACAACTGAAAAAACTGATAAAATAATGGGGCACTCGGGAGTATACTTGTGTTTTTTTTCATTTATTTACTTATTTATTTATTTAAAAAAATGTCAACACATACCTATATCAAATGATAAAAAACTTTAACCGTCTTGGGGCGCCATCTAGTGTCAAAATAATAAATCTGAAAAAATTAGAGGATTTTTTTTTTTTATTATTTAGAAACAGTTTTTCTACATAGGAGCTTGATTCAAAAATAACGAACGCCCTAATGCCCGTAGAATCATGACCATGAAAATTTTTATTAAAATGAAATGAAGTTTATTTTAAATATAACAGAATTTAAGTGGATTACACTTGTTTTAAGATGATATAATTTTTTTTAAGAAGATGGTATTTAAAGTGGGTATCATCTTATTTTCATGTGCCTTATTTCTTCCGGGATTTTTTTGAATTAAAAATAACTGCAAAAACCTCTAAAAAAAATTGTTGTCTATAAAGTCAGCTTACCGACGATGATTTTACGTGATACGTCATAAAAAAACCTGTGCGCTTTAGAGAAAAAAAAAAAAAAAAAAAACAAAATAAATTTTTTTGTCAAAATTTAATACAAAGTTCTGTGCAAAGCTAAAAATTAATCAAAACTATAAAATCAAGTCAAAATTATCCTAAGTTATACAAACTACAACGAACTGTTGTGAAATGTTACAATATGATACTTTTTTGAGCAATTCCATGCAACTTCATTTCGAGCTTTAAACTTTAGTTTGTCCTCCTACTACGATGATTGTTTAGGTAGTTCTTTTTTTTTTAGAAGTAAAACTGTTTTGCATTTAGACTTTTCACTGGCATCACATCATATACGTCAAGGGAAAACGATGTCCTTGTTTGAAGAAATGAAGAAAGAAAACAAAACAATAGGCTGCTTGGCTAAGGATACAGAATTCATAAAAGAAAACAAGTTGAAGGTGTCAAAGCGTTAAATTATCGTTTATATCATCAATCATTTTATATGTGTTACAGTGTTACAGAACATGATTATGAGCAAATGGTCACTCTTGTCACGGACATTTTCTTATTTATTTTCTCCAAGGCTTAATATTGATGATGGTGTTATTAAAAAGTTGCTTTGACCTTATAGCATTTTAAACTGTATTAAGTACTTTGTGTATTTGGCAGGCTCTTGAATACATTCCAAGAGCAGATTAGATTCAATTTACTTTTTTTTTTTTCATATTTTTGAAGTTCAATTGTTTTAATTTTTTTTTTAGAAATTATTTCATATGAGTGTTGTGTAACTGCAGTTAACTTTAACATTTTAGAAATATTTTGAAACCTAAATGTTTACTGGTGGTAAAAAATAGAAACAAAAAAATAGAGTGAGTGGCGTAAATCACAGCCTGAAACATATTTGTACTGTTTGATACTCTATTATTTTTCTTAAGACTTGCGAGATGAACAAGTTCCAAAATCTTTATATTGATCATTCAATATATTTTGTTTTGACTATTACTTTTGGGACACCCTTTGTAACTTAAGATATGGCCCGAAAACGAATTATGTTTTTTAAAGTTAAAAAAAAAAAAAACAAAATTAAAAAAATCATACATATCTCGATGACCTGTCCATTTAATTATTTTTTTGAATGAATTTTTATTTTATTTTACAATAGATTTGACTGTCAGATTTTATAATTAACAAGTACATTTAAACCTTGTAGTCAATATATGTAACTAATGTCTAGAGATCCGTTAATCTTAAGATTTTAAAATGTTGAGTTCAGATGATTAGTATAACAGAATTTAACGTAAACAATTCTGTATATGGGTAGCAGCCATAATCTTTTCACTTATTAATAAAGTTGTTTTGCCTCTTTTATTTTTTTTATTTGATTTGCTTTTCTGTATGACTAATACAAAAAACCCAACTTCGTTATCAGTTTAATTTACTCGTACAAATTTGACAATTTCTTATACATTTTGCCTTTGAGATGGGTTGAACAAAATGGGAAAATGGAGTTACTTTGGTTCGAAGGGGACCAATCCCCCAAATTGGTGAATGATGTCATAATACAACCAACATTGACTGAAGGGAGCACCACTGATACAGGTACATTATAATCTACAAGTACACAACATAATTTATTTAAAGTTTTTTTTAGGTACTTTATAAGTTTCTTACTATATATTTTCTTCGGTTTTCCTTGTTTCAGATGAATATGGTACGGATGATTCAATAAATGATGACTTTGCATCAGATTTAGAATAAATCATCTTTATTAATACTTTTATAAACATACATAGCTACTTGCATTTGTTTTGTTTTTTGTTTCTGCCTTCTTTTAATTGCATAAAACTTGTCCTTTTTAATAAAATATTTTATTGTATTTGATAAATTTTTCTATATGTACCTACCTTGTTCTCGATATATTGCAATTTTTATATGAATATCCAGGAGCTTGTTAAAAATGTTGGCATTTCCATAACGTTAGAGGGATTAGATATTGATTAAGGTAAGTTTTGTAACGCTATTGATACATGCCAATAATAAATATGAAGACTATAACTGGATTAGGGTACAAAATATTTACATTGTGGAATGACAAGTGTACTTAAGACTTTCTTTCCCTTTAAATGGAATGGTCTGTGCTAAAAAAAGCCAAAAGTCAAAAAACAATTCAGAAAAAATCCCTAAGAATACTGATCCCGAACAAGAAAAACACAGTTTTCGATATTTTTAGTTTTTTTCAAAAAGTAAGAGATTTTGACTTCTAGTTTTCGGTGTTTGACTCAAAATATATAAGTGAAATAAGAATTGGAAAAAAAGTTAGTACTTAATTGGGTAGATTTTTTGGAATAAAAACTGTTTGAACTTTTTTTGAATTTTTTTTTCAAAATTTTGTGTTTGAAATTTTTTGTTTCAAAAACTATTCATCAAAAAAAATTTATATAAAAACCAGAAAGTAGTATAACTTTTTACCTTTAAAAAAAGGTATCGTTTAGTTTTGTAAGTGTTGCCGTTATCTTTAAATACTTTTTTTTTGATTTAAGGTCGAGTTCTTAATTTAAAATTTTTTTCACATTCAAGTGCTTGGCAGGCCGTTTTTGCCACAGCTGACTAGACTTTTTTTTTTGCAGTTACATGCCTGGGGATGTCCTTAAACATATTTCATATGACTTAATACTAAGCAATGACTTGCAGGTCATAGTTTGGAATTTTTTACACCTTCATGACAAATTTTTTACATGTTCGCCACATATACGGCCAGGCCGACCAGCGGTTTCTTATATAACTCGGTGAAGACTATGAATTGGTATGACTCTGAATACTAAGCAATTACCTGCAAACTTTAGGTCGCTGGACACAACCAAAAAAGTAAAAAAACTAAACAAAATTGATTTAAAAAAATTTTTTTTTGTTTGTTTTGACTGTTTTGGTAAGGAAATTTTTTTTATAAATTTTTAAAAAACATTATTATTTTAGGAAATTTAATTCTCTACAAAATTTGTGAAGAACAATATCTCAAAATTATGCTTTGTTTACGAGATACATTGAAAAAACCAAAAAGGGGGCTTTTGCACCCCTATCTCCAGTTCCCACCCTCTCATTTAATAGCACTCCGCGGTTTTATCTTTTTTATAACCCATTGAACGATTCCTGCAATAAAACCCGTGAACATCTTACTTCCTTTCTGAAAGACATAATTAATAGCCGTAATTTTGGCGCTGGTGAAAAAATAGAAGGTTTGGTAATTTTCAGTTTTCTCAAAAAGTAAAAGAGATTTTGACTTTTAGCTTTCGGTGTTTGGCTCAAAATATATAAGAGAAATTAAAACAAAACAAAATATAATACTTTATTGGGTAAATTTTATGAAAAAAAAACTGTTTAAACTTTTTTTGAATTTTTTTCAAAATTTTGTGTTTGAAATTTTTTGTTTCAAAAACTATTCATCAAAAAACATTTATATAAAAACCAGAAAGTAGTATAACTTTTTACCTTTAAAAAAAGGTATCGTTTAGTTTTGTAAGTGTTTCCGTTGTCTTTAAATATTTTTTTTTGATTTAAGGTCGAGTTCTTAATTTAAAATTTTTTTTCACATTCAAGTGCTTGGCAGACCGTTTTTGCCACGGCTGACGAGACTTTTTTTTGCAGTAACATGCCTGGGGATGTCCTTAAACATATTTCATAGGGCTGAATACTAAGCAATTACCTGCAAACTTTAGGTCGCTGGCTCTCGGTCTATTTTATGTTAGTGCTATCACGTAAAACAATTATCGCCCGTAAACTGACTTTACAGGCAACTACTTTTTTGACGTGATAACATCTTATAAATCGATAAACCATGGCAGCGTCCACGAAAAAGTGACGCCCTTTTCTCCGTTCCACTTTAAATTTTTAGCAGTGCGGCAAAAATTTTAATTAAAAATTAAAAATAAACTATTAGAGACACAAAAATCTTTTTAAAAATTTGTCACTTTATAGGGTGAATTGGGGTAAAACAAAATTCCAAAAAAGTTGCTATTTTCTAAACACGACACGTTGCAAAAAATTTAATTTTTTTTTAATCGATAGAATAATATTGAAAAAATTCTTAGAAATTTCAAAACCAAGTTATAAATCGTTTTTTAAAACTAAAACATGAGGTAGAGCTTTGAGAAAGTAGTGATTATAAATAGGAAAATATTTGTTGACAATTTGAAAAATGTCATTAGAAAGATAATATAAAAAATGTTAGGAGTCTGATACGGATTTTTTTTTAAGTCTCTGTGTTTGGAAATATGAATTTTTGAAAAACACCTACTTTTTTGGGGGTATTGTGGGTAGGTTTTTATTTGTATAAGTTTTTCGTAGCGTTCAAAAAATCTCAAACTTATAGAACCTGTAGTCTATGATCATGCGCATGCATGCGCAAAAAATTGGTATACAAATTTTTTTACCGAATAACGGGAAAAAAAAGTTTTTTGTCCCAAGTTTTTTTGACCGTTTTAACCGTTTTTCATTTTTATCTTTTTTTCTTCAACACATAAATAAATGAAATTTATACTGTAGACAGGACTATTATATTTGTGCAATATTTGTATTCTGTATTTGTATTTGTATTTATTAGTTCATTGAAGGCTTACACAGTAAGAATTTACTTCTTTTAAGATAGTGTTAAGCTAAAAGTTGTAACAATACAATGTGAAAAATAGTGATATTAAAAATAAAATTAATAATAAAATTAAAACAAAATAATAATAATTATAATTAACATTCCAAAATTATTAATTAAATTTAAACAATAGAAAAGATACAATCTGTTTCCGTAAATGAAAAGTTGAATCAAAAACAACTTTTACAATGCTTTTAGTCATGAAAGTGGATTTGTAGTGCTCGACGAAACTCTGCTTCACCTCTCACATCTCTTAGGTGCCTTGGTAATGAGTTCCACAGTCGGATGGCGGTGACAAAAAATTGTCTCTCAGAAGTCAGACATGAGTAACGCGGATGAATTAGTTGTTAGGGATCTGTTAGAGGAAACAAACTGTATCCTATTGTATAAAGTACAGGGTTGCTTGTTTCGGATCACATTGAAAAACATTAAGATCAATTTCATTACTAACAGTAGGAGGGACGGACAGGGAGGGAAAAGGTAGTGTTACGAATTCTTGGTTCAATGCATCTACATCGATATATGTATCAATATGTTGATTCTGTTTTCCTAAGCCCATCTCTCTAACATTTTTCCATAATTGACGGATATTCATGGTATGAGATAACTTGCTGCAATATACCTAATTGGATTTTTCTACTTCTTATTTTGCAGACAACTCGGTTACGTAACCTCCGATAAGTTTGATGGTCAATGCCTACACGGAAACGTTTCCTTTTGTTATAAGCTTGGTCCCGTTCTGAGATAAGACTCCTGATCTCATTCAAAAACCACCTACGTTCACCCAGTTTTATAGTTCTGGTTCGAAGAGGAATATAACTATTAAACAAGTTGACGATATTATTATTGATAAATTCAATTTGGTCATCAGGCCACGCTAATAAATAGACTTGATCCCATTGAACTCCGAGGGTAGCACGTTCAAGACTCACATAATTGACATTTTTAAAATCTCTGTATGTATACGAGGTTGATACACCTTTGACTTTGAACTTGAAAGATAGAAAAATAAGGTCATGCTTGGAGAATGCTTCCGCTGATAATTGATCATATAGCTGAACGTCACTTAAATCACTGACAAAGAAAACATCTAAAAGTGTATAGCCGAGTACCTAGAAAAATGTGTAGCGATAGTTGAAAACCAAGTTTCAGAAACACAAATTATATCGACCCTTGATTCCTCAAACACATCCTTAAACTCATCAAATTAACAGTATAGAGGCTCTGAGCGTTTAAATGACAAATCTGTAGACCCGACCTCTGTTTACTTAAAATTTTAATCATTGACCGAAGTAGACCATCGAAGAAAAGAATCAATTTATTATGCTGCAGGCGGCAACTCTATCAAGGGTTTCGAAGTTTTCAATGTGTACTCCTCTCTCATCTGACAAATGACGTTATATAAATACAAGTCCTCGAATTGTAAATATTGATGCAATTCTTTGTTGTTTTTTTAATTGCAAAGCGGCACGCATAAACGAATTGTTTTTAGATGTTAAACATTCGCGAAGGTAAATTTGTGCATTAGATTGTAATTGCAGTCCAACGTTTCAATCAATTTTGTAGTCACAATTTTCAGATAATGGTAAAATAAAGTTCGGTAAAATAACATGTTAAAACGTTCTTATTTCTTATCTAGAGCAAATAAAAATTTAATTTAACTTTATTGAGCATGCTGATAATATTACTTTTATTTGATATATCACAATAACATATCTAGCTTGCTCAAACATCACCTTTTCCCCTTTACATCAGGGGCAATTCCAACCAGCTAAAGAAGGTGAAATTCAATTATCATACAAAAATATTAATTTTTCTGACCTTAGGTCAGATGATGTACTATCTTTCATGGACAAGAAGTACGAAATCGGAAATTCCCATTATCAATTTCTAAAAACACTAACAATCCGAATGGTATAAAAGCATACAAAATTTGTGATAAGAGATTAATTTGTCTTCAAGTTTCAATCGAACAAGAGTGACACTTTCATTCTTAAAAAATGTGTAAATTTTTAAGAATTTTTATTTTGTTCACAATTATTGTTGGTTTAGTAAATTGTGCTAAAATTAAGTTCGGAAGTGAGATTCAAAATGGTCATTGGACTTCAAAACATAGAATTTCTTTTCCATTAACCATTGATGATGAACATTATTTCTTTGGTTTAACCGACCTAACGGATGGACGATATTGGTTTATACAAAAACTAGACGAAAATGGAAAAACATTGTCGGAAACAGATACTGGGACTTGGTTGGGTATATATACCCAGGTATTTCCATTTGCTATCAATGGCAGACAATATATTTATGGAATCGATGACGACAACTATTGGTTCATTCAAGAAATACTACCTGGTGGAAAAATGGGCAACGACACTGCCAATGGGTATTGGAAATCAAAACCAACAATCATTTTTCCATATTCTATCGGCGGTAAACATTATGTATATAGTCTGTCTGGTAAGGATTGGTTTATTAAGGAACTGTTACCGAATGGCAAAATGGGATCGGAGACCGATCATGGAACTTGGAACAACTATTATACCATAGGATTTCCATTTTCAATAAATGGCAGGCAATATTTTTACTGTGTCAGTGACAATTATTATTTTATTCAAGAGCTTATGCCTGATGGGAAAATTGGTTCGGAAACCGCTAATGGACATTGGACAACAAATCACAAACTTGTTGTTCCATTCAGTATAGACAACAAACACTATTTCTATGGTGTAACTGATCTTTCTGATAATCGATATTGGTTCATTCAAGAATTATTACCGGGTGGAAAAATGGGAGAGGAGAAGTTAAAAGGATCGTGGAATAACTTTTATAACGTTATGTTCTCGTTTAACATTAATGGAAGACAATTTCTGTATGGAGTAAGTGAATATTATTGGTTTATTCAAGAAATACTACAAGATCCTAGATTACCTATTGCATTAAAGAAAAAACTTTGTCAAGCTCCCAGTAATTATCATGTTATAAGATCAAAACGACAAAGTAATGATACGAATGTCAACATTTATCAGGCCGGATTTAGAGGATTGAATGCAGTTGAAGAATTTGTTACTGATATTGAACACGATGATACCAATTATCATACTATGACTTTTTCTAACCCTGCTAGTCCCATAACATCGGTATCAACATTTCGAGTTTTCGCAGATGCTAATCACAATAGCTATATTGATTTAACTGCCGCTATGAGAGCTGAAATACATCCTCGTCATTTGCTCCAAGTAAGAGATACAATTTCTGGAGAAGTATATCAACATTTGCGAGAAATGGATAGAGAAGTGACCGATGAAGCAGGCCATTTATTGGCATCCTCTTTAGGTGGTTCTGGTGTACCAGAGAATTTTGCTCCCCAAAGTCCGGGATTGAATCGGGGGGCAGGTGGATTTTCATCTGGCTGGCACCGAGTAGAAGCAATGCTTCTCAGATATCTCCAAAGAGGCCTTGGTTATGTACGCTGGTCTCTGTTACCGCAATATGATCTATTGCCAAATTCAAGAAGGCCAACTGCCTTTGGTTTATCAATACGATTTTATAATAATCAAGGTGATTTGTATAATTGGAATGGAGATGGCGCTGTTATTGAATATAATTTTCTAAATTGTTGAAATTATTGAACTAGTTAAAATTTACCCTAATATTTTTCTTCTCACATTACATTTGCATTAATGATTTCTAATGTAGTAATATTTCTAAGCTTTCCTTTTTTTTTGTTTGTGATGGTTTCGTTTCATTAAAAAAATCAAAATTAATTGTTTTTTTTTTTTATTATTTTATAACGACATGTTTTGTTTTTTCAAATAAAGGGGAATGTCCAAAAATTTGTGGAGGAAAAACCCAGTACTGATACGAATGAGACCTATATGGCTTAAAAGAGCATCAATAGTAGATAAGAAACATGAATAAAAAAAAAAACATTCCCGGAACTTGCTATTACGTTTCTTATTTTCAAACTGTACCAAAAGTGTTTTTTTCAGTCAAAACTTTTTCAGGGAGATTTTGGTTCCATGAGATGCAGAATAGAAAATACCCTAAGACCATGTGTCATAAGCTAAGGTTAATTTTTAAATGACGCTAGCTATTGGCTTGTTTTTGGTAAAAATTTACATGATAGACAAAGGACCCACTGGAATTATGAGACGTCCCTTACTTTGGCGAAAACTTTGTGGCGGAAGAAAAAAAAAAAATTAATCTCATTAATTGTAGCTAATTATATGCTAATTTGTTGCGCAAACCAAAAATTTGTAGCTCACATACATATTTCCGCTAAGTAAAGTCTGAAGTTAGCGGACAAAATCTGAAATGATTAAAAACAATGAGTTTAATTAACCTCCAAATTTGTAGCTTTTTAAATGCTTTTTAATTCCATAAACTTAGTTTTTGTAGCCTCAAACTTTTTTTTTGTGATATTCAAAACTCCTCTAATTTTTTAAATGAACTTTAAGTTTCAGAAGTGCACTTCCGGTTTGATCAGGCCAGTCAGTGGAGACATTTTTAAAAAATCAATTTTTAGATTTTTTCTTCTGCCATTAAGCCCCAATTTTGTAGTCAAACCGTTTTTAAAATAGTTATTCAAGATTTTGTTTACAAAAGATAGCTCAAAAGTAATAAGTCACTTTTTAAATTGGAATAGAAAATGACTGAGAGGAGCTACATAATTTTTGCGCAACTAATTTTGTTTTGCAAAGCTACAATTTCTAGAAAAGAAAAAAAATTAAAAATTCGACTTTTTTGAAAACTTTCAAAAGTTACATATGAAATTGAGTAGTATTTTAGCGGAATATTGAATAACAATAAAACTAATCGAGCTACAAAATCGAGGTTTTTGGGTAATTATGAGAATGTAGGTGATAAAATAAAATGATTGGTAATTTTGTATTGAACTTAACGGTCCTGACAAAAATAGTATTCAATGTGTTTTTTTTTTGTATTTTTTTCACTAATTTTAACTTTGAAATCTATTATTTTAAAAATAATTACTATCAATTATAATTGATTGAAATAGCTTAAAAACTAAAATAAAGTGTTACTTCTGGCTTTTGGATATGGTATCATTCATAAATGTAAGTGTTGCCGTTGTTTTTTAAGGGGTAATAACACTTTGTAGACACGAAATCGTTTCACCATTTTCATCAGCGTATAAAACAAAGAAGAAACATTATTTTCTTTTGGAGTTTATTTAGTTTGTTTAAGTATATCAATAGGTAACAGAATAGGCTAATTTGAAAATTTTTAATGATGTGAAATTTTGTAAAAATGGCGGCGTAGTTCAGGATGATAGCAAAATCCTGTGCTCCCATCGGGAGACCAACTAACTCCTACAGTTTTTAACCGATTGGGATGAAATTTTGTGTGGAGCTTAACAATACTATTCACCAGTGAAGTACGCAGCCCAATCGGTTAAAAACTGTAGGAGTTAGTTGGTCGCCCGATGGGAGCAAGGAAACAAGGCCTGTTTCCTTAAGTTTTGAACACGTAGCTTTGTTTTTAGATGTTTTTGAATATTGCAACTTTCACCAAATGGTGATTTTTTTAAAACGTGTTTTTTTTTACCTATACATTATTTTTGTATCATATTGGAAGGATATAAAATCACGGAACAAAAATATGTATTCGTTATAAATTTTCTTCTTAGATTCTAATGTTTTTAGATTCTTAAGTTTTTCAAATAATACAACAACAAACAATAAGTTTTTAACTAAAAAAGCTTTATAACCAAAAATTACATTGCCAGAACAGAAAAATTACATCATTGAATCACATGGTTGTCAAAAATAAAATTTCTTGGTACCAGAAGTATACGCTCCCAAGTGAATCGGATAGAAAAAAAAATTTCTTCCATTTTATTTTTTTTACGAGTAAAACTGGTTTCGGAAATTTGACTGAAAAAAAAATTACAGAAATTGATTTCGACATCATTTTTAATCAGGTGGGTATAATATATTGCATTAAAACTCAAGTTTGTTTGCCAGTTCACGAATTACCTATAAATCAACAAAAATTTCGACATCAAATTCATTTGATCGAAAAGCATTCAAACCGGATGCGTTTTTCGATTCCACCAAATTACCAACGAAAAATTAATTTTCCACCATCCACCGACCACCACGGTTAAACGTGCCTCACAGTTACACATATACTTGTGTGTAATTCTGTTTGCACATAATTAGTTTGTCATTCCTACGTCATTACTGCTCATTACTTTTATCTCGTTTTTGTAGTCAACGAAACCTGAAATAAATTTTACGTAAAATTCAATTACAAACAATTATTCCATTGAGCCTGAATTTACAAAAAGCCAACGAAGCCAATACCAATCTAGAACTCATGTAAAAATACGTATGTGTATGTATTTGTGTATAAGGAAGAATTTTGTTGTGAATTGTGTTGTATCAAATACCAGGAACCTCATCATCTACCTGAATTTTGGACAGTTGGGCATTAAACGTGTCACCTGCATTTGCATAATTAATGTAAATGATTGGGGGAACAGAGAGTAGACCCAACTGAGAGATGATTTTGATACTGATGTTCTATAGGTGCTGATTTGTACAAAATGCACGTCAGTTTCTCTTGAGTCCGCAATCACCGATTCACCTTCAAAATGGCTTCATTTACATTTTGGTTCAACAAGAACCGAGGATACCTACGCTACGAATATCACAACACTTCTCCCCAATCCTTCAATATTCAATCCGACACAGAAATGTGGTCCAACAGGAAGCCACTTTGCTGGCATAGTTCTATCCACAATACCAGTTTCAGGTAACTCTACATATATTTTAATAGGGTTACCATCTGACCATATTTTACGTTTTTTTCTTGAAACATAAATTAGTAGTTAGCATGATATAATATCATGGATCACGATTTTTTACGGAAAAATAACGAGTTAAATTACTTATTGAATCGGTAAAAAGTCAATGTTGGTCTGTACAAAGCTCAGAAACAGTTTGTCAGAATGGAATTCTTAAATTATTATTATTTTTATAAATTTGGTTTTAATAACACTGGTCTGCAAAATTTATCTTTTTTTTTCTCCTTCAAATAATTTTTTGATATTATGAAAGATTAGACTTTCCTGAATCTAAATCTTGTTTCAGAAAAATTCTATCAGGTATCATTTTTGTAAAAATAATTTTTGAAAAATGTGGGTAGTTTCTAAAAAATCACCCTTTCAGATTCATTTGAACTTGTATAACATTAAAACTATTTGTCGCATTGAGCTCAAATTAAGAGATTTTATTCCTCATAATATGAATAAATAATGTTTTAATTTTAAAATACTGATTGACAAAAAATAGCAGAAATATCGAAATCCTTCACTTTTTAGTAACTTCTAAATGAACAAAAACACCTTAATTAAGGAAAATGTAAAATATCAACGCCCATTATATTTAAAAAGTCAAATATGTAAAGAAAAATACAATAAAATACATTAAACAAAATTTTTCGTGTTTTCTGATTTTATATACTATTTTTCTATTTAGAAATATCTTATTTGTAATAAACTGCCTTGTAAAGCTTCAGATTTGTTTCTCCTAGAAACAAAAGTATACTTTTCTTATGGTTTTTAATGTGCTGAATTAGAATTCAAAAAAAGTCAAAAAAATTCAATCACATCAGGATTTTGAGATATTTGCATTAAAGTATCACAAAATAAAGTTTTTTTTTAGAAAATCTCAAAAAAACTACTATATCTCAAAAACCAGAGCTGACCCAAAATTTTTTGAGTTTGGATTCAAAATCAGCACACTAAAGTCTATTAGAAAAGTATACTTTTGTTCTAGAGAAAAAAATATATGAATTTTTAGAGATCAGTTTCTTTATGGTAAGATATGCCAAACCTTCTAAACTTACTTAAATTAAGATATCTCGGAGAAGAAAAGAGATATTGAGAAGATTGAAACTGAATTTGAAAGAATAAAATAAGTTCTTTCATGAACCGTATTAATTTTAATTGAAAAAATTACATTACATTAAAATATTTCTTCGAAAACAGCAAGAAAAAAATGGGTTTATGAGATTTTCTAACGGGAATATCTTAAAAACGTGACGTGCTAGGTCAATTCTGACTTCGGACTCGGAATCAGCATACACAAATCCTCTAGAAAAGTATAGTTTTATTTAATCAGTGTAATCTTCGTACTGGACTGGTTTGATTCTTTCCACGAAAATGATCAAACTATATTCGATGATAACATAGTTTGTCCATTTTATAGTAGGTACTTTTTGCTAAACTCTGTGTGAATTGTATAAGCATTAGGCACAAAATATAATTTTTACTTTGGAAGAACATTTGCACAGTGCAGAGAACTAACTTTATGCGAATATCTTCTAAACGGTTAAAGCAATTAATTTGATGTTTTAGGCCTTTACAAGAATACATCTTGCTGATTTGATAATAATGAATTTTCAGTGAATTAGAAAGTTTTGAAAAGTAAAAAAATGATGTAACATTTTTTTTTTAAACTTTGACCTCGAATATCTTTGAAATAGTTAGATCAATAAAAAAATTTAAAAAGACGTTTTTTTATGGAGAAATCTGTTTTTTTTTTTTCAAGAATATGTCTTTGCCCGTTTGATTATTATAATTTTTAAATTTATTACAAGATTAATAACAAAAATCGAATTTTTAAACGGTTGGATAAATGTGTCTAAGACCTTTTTTGTAGAGCGTTTAATTTCCTATACAAATATGTAAAGAAATTTGCTTAAAAGTCGATGTACAAAAAAAAATTTAATTTAAGTAGAAGATTGATGTAAAAATGGAATGGAAAACCTCATATTTGGTGAGTATATTCTAAAGGTGTCTAGCACTCGATTTTTCGAAGTACCTATAAAACGAATTTCGATTTTTTGGACCCACTCTAATGGTTCAAATGAAATCTATCTCTGTTTTGGTTAATTTTCTTAGTTCAAAACTTACATCGCAAAAAACTTAGGTATTTAAAAAACATAGCAGTAAAACTTGTTTGTTTTGCTTTATATTTCAATTATCTAAAGTAAGTGTGCTGTACAAAAAAATCCGTGTTTACCTTTTCTAGGTGCTCATAATGGCGAACCAAAAAATCAATGATTTTTACACTTAAAAAAATATTTGTATTTTGTGGTTTTTAATTTGAAATAAAACAAATCAACTTAAACTTCTTAATAGGAATATTAACTATATGGACTACATCAAGTAAGAATTCTAAGTCAAATAAAAACATTTGAGGTGCAGTGCCCACACCAGTGGATTTACTTATTCTAAATTGTAAATAAAAAAAAGGTCACTGTGGTGTATGCGTACTATTTTTTTTTGTGGTGAATTAAAAATAATGCTTCTATTATTTTTAAGCTAATAATAATAACGATTTTTTCACAGGATAATAATCATAATTTTTTCGGTTTCTGATATGATAAAAAAAGCATTTATTGTATCTTTTGAAAAAATGATGGAGTGAAGAAAAAAAAAAATTGGGCTAACATTGGGCAAACGAACCACTGTGCAAAACTAACAATTTTTTACTTTTTCCTTATGCTTAACCGGAAAAAAAATTAAAATTTCAATTAGGATCCCTTCTCCTGAAAACATTTCCCCGAGAGTATTTGGTTCGAAAAGGCCTGCTTATGACGATTAAAACTTAACTACAACTTTTTGAATCGTTATACCTCAAAATCGGTGGCTCTTAGAAAAAATGTTTTCATTGCAAATTTTACTATAAAACTTACCGTTTTTGTGACCTTTGACCCCCAAGTAAAATTTTTTGCAGAAGTCGGATCGATGAGAACTTTTAAGGTATCATGATGGTGTCTTCAACAATCCTACCAATTTTCAGCTTGTTGCGAATTTGTACAACATCACCCCTTTTTTTGGTCTAATTTGACCGGACCAAAATTTCTAACAATACAAAAATATTCCAAATTACCCCTAAAAATAATTGTTTTTCAAAAATTTCACGATCCCAGAAGCGAAGTATCGAAACATTTTGTTTTATTTCATCGAAAAATGCCATTGGAAGATTTTTGCAACTGAGCTTTGTTGCAGTTATGTATATTTGAGGATTAATCGAAAAGTCAAATCTATGCAATGAAATGTTCAAAATTTAAAGATTTGTCAAAAAATATTGCAAATTCAATAAAATTCTGATTTAAGTCTGGTGCAGATTTGTATAAAGTCAAGTCAGTTGATACAACATAGAGGAATAAAAAATTGAAAATCAGTTTTTTTTGGGTAAATAAAAACAAATGGTAACCTTATAAAAATCATCAGTAGCCAGGTGCAAGGTAAACTGTACAGGAAATGCTTTTGCCACTCATCCTCTCTCAACATTATGTTGAGTGCCTATCCGGGAATACACTGTTTGAATGACAATTTAAATTAATTCGAATCTGATGAAAATGGGGCCACTATGGGCATTAGTTCTGCATCCGAAATTTATCAAGAAACAGACTTTTCAAACTGTATTTTATAAACATGTAGGTATATGTGTGTATAAGAAAATAAACAAAAAAGAGAGAGAAAGAAGGTAGGAGGGACAAAGTTGTTGGCTTTAAAGTAGAGAAAGATTTCTAATTGGAAGAAGTGGGCAGTTTTTTTTTTGCAATTTTTTTTTTTATAATACAATCCCTTAATGGTCAAACAAAAATCCAACCAACCTTCGCATTCTCCTTAGTATAGTAGAAAAGTGGAAATTTTTTAATTTTTCCATTTCCATTTACAACTCGATTCGAACATCCTTCACTCAGGTTTGTTTTTTGTTTTTAGCATAAAGCTTTCGCTAGAGTCGTATCTACATTATACATGACACTTGTGCTTCACGCCTGGCAAAGCAAACATTTTACCGGATATGGATAAAGAAAAAGAAGAATCTTTCGTACTGTCTATATAACTTTGCTATCTGTTTCATTTTACCAGGGATGTATTTATTCTTACAAATTTTTTTGTAGAGTGTTGATTTATTTTTAATTTTTTTTTTCAATGTTTAAAATGTTGTTAAGTTTAAAATTATGGTCCTAAGTGGGCTGTAGGTCTGTCTTGGTAATTTTAATATTTCGTCGACGTTTCGGGCGTGATTACACCCTTATTCAGGACTCTAAAGTAAAAATTTTTATTCTAAAAATACTAGAAAAATCTAAATTTAAATCTATACTTACAATATTATAAAATAATAAATTTTAAGATAATTCTTAAAATTTGTTTTGGTAAATTTTCTGGTATCTCTTTTTTATTTCTTATATTTTTGCAAATATTTAAAAATTCAAAAATTGAAGCCTTGAAAAAGATGTTTCAATTAATCGAGTTTCAAAATAATGAAATCTTAATTTCACATTTGGTAAAAAAGTCAAAATTTAACTTTCAAAATTCACGAAAATAGGATAAATTGTTGTTAAGTTTCTTAGAATTTATACAAAACTCATAATTTTTAAAAATTTAATAGGATCTAAAAACTCAAAATAGAAAACTTCCTTGATAGTTGCTATTTTAAAATACCATTCCTGATTGTTAATAACAAAAAATTCTAAAGGTTTAAAATTTAAGCTAAGAATCTAAACAATTAGAGATGCTACATTTTAGCTCGAGCTAATTTTTAAAAATTTGTAAAAATCTGTTTTTAAACCTCATTGATTTCTCTTTGAAATTACTATACAAAAATCGAATGAGCCCAAATTTACTCATTGTCAATCCAACTCTGTACACTTGAAAGCTTAATTCAGTTTTACTCTTTGCGAAATTACTTTTTGCGCTTCGAGTATGGAAGTCCATGCACTTTCTGAAGTGCAGAAAAGGCCCACTTGACCTGGAATATAACAAGTAAAAAACCAGAAAAAAAAAACTGAAGAAGAAAATATAAAAGAAAAACCTATACACAGCATTCAAATCATAGGAATAGCCAGCGGCTTTTATCACATCATATACACATAAAAATACAGTTCTTGAATGGTGGAAAACAATTTCTGAAAAGGATCAAACATGCAGAATGTTTTGTGTTGAAAGTTTTAACAAATTGTCTTTGCGGTTTGCCGACACGCAAAAGCACCCACAATTAACAGTCGTTTTACACTCATAAAAGAAGGATATGATTTAAAAAAAAATTTATATACCTACAGTTTTTTAGTTGCCAACGGAGGGAATTTTTTTTTTCTGTTTGTGTTTTCAAGGCTTTGTCTTTTATTGTTTAGATTTTGAAGTTTAATAGTTCTTGAAGGTTTAGGAAACAGTAAACTTATATTTGAAATTGTTTACAGTAGCCCGCAGCAAAAATATACAAATTAAAAGAGCTGGAAAAAAACTAATTTTGTTTCTTTTAATAATATTATAGAAATTCTAAAACATTGGATATTTTCGAATCTATCTAGTTTCAGAGATATTCAACGACATTCAATTTATAAATATGACTTTTTAAAGTATAAAATAAATATTATAAACACATTTAGAAATTAGAACAAAAGTAGGTACATTACTTAGCTACACGGTTAAAATTTCTGTTGTTGTTGTTTTTTAATACAACCTTTAAAATTAGGCTTTTTTCAAAACAAAAATTATTAATTTTTAATACCTATTGCGATTTATTTACACAGTTTTTTAATAATTTTTGTTTTAATTTTAAATAAAAAGCATTTAAATCAGAGGCGTACTTCATTTTCATGTTACTATAGTTTTGCGTCTATTGAAGATATCGAGTTGATTTAAGTTCTATTTTGTTGAAAAATATCTATATTTAATATTTGGTAAGTATAAGCCTCCAACATATAATAGCCAAGGTTCGGGAGCCAGTCAAAAAACAATGAAAAATCAGCAAAATTACCAGTTTTTCAAAAATTGTCTTTAATTCAGTAATAATTAATACTTAATTTTGTAATAATTATTCAAAAATTACTATTCTTAAGCTTTAAAATGCTGTTTCAAAAAAAAAAGATATCTTCAATAGACGCAAAATTATAGTAACATGAAAATTACGTTTTGCAAAAGTTCGGATGCGGGTAACGGGGAAGCCACGCAACTTAAAATTAAATCATTATGGATTTGCTTCCTTACAGTCCTAGAGAACATCCCAACAAAGTTTGAGAAAAATCTAAAATGAGACAGCAATTCCGATTGAACGCTTTCATACGGAATGACAGTAAACGGTCCTTAAAAATTATTGTAATCGATAGCGGTGGATTTTTTTTTTATTTTTCCAAAAAATTATTTATAAAAAATTAGTTTTTTAAAAAACGGCTCTAACGATTTTGAAAATTTTTTTTATAAAAATGAATCTTAATATATCAATCAAAACTGCATACTTTTTTTTATTTTTTTTGTACCTATGTATATGGTAGGTACCTACATTTTCTAAATTTCTATATAAAAAGTCTTAAAAATTTAAGCAACTTTAACTCTAAGAGCAAGTTCGTGCGAACCAGTCGTGCATTTTATTTCTTAGACACATTACACGAATGTGATGTATTTCGGTTCTATACATTATCCAATAATTCTTCCTATGTACAAGGAACATAAACACACTAGATTTCAGCTTTATGGTCTAGCGTCTAGCCAGTAAAACACAGACCTATGTATTGAGAACAGGTTGTCCAAAAGAATATTTAATTTTTTCAAAAAAATAACCTAGAGTAAAATTATTTTTAAAACACCTCACATAAAGTAAATAAATCGCTGTAGATTCTTTAAAAATCAAAATCATATAAACAGTAAACAAAATCCTTAAATCCATCTACTTTGTGATGCACAAAATGTGTCTTACATTTTATCAACACATACATTTTTGATTTTGTTGTTTTTTATTTAATTTTGTTTCAAGAATTATGTCCTTGACTTTGAATGCGGAACATTTGCAAATCTCTTTTTTTCGGTTTTGTTATGCTAAGGCAAATGGTGCACATATATTATGTCCTTGGCCTAAGGTCCTGCACTCACTTATTTTGTCCAGAATAGCAAAGTGAGAGAAAGAATAATGCACTTTTCTTTATATGCAAAGACTTTTGTATGTTTAGATATACATACAACAACAATGCCCTAGGCATCGTTATTTATGTTGTCTTTTAAAGAAAAAATAAAACTCTGCAGCAGGTTGGTTACTATATAATATTTGGCACTGAGTTAAGCCTACGGGGATTTGTGTCAAATGTAACACGTGGAAATGACATGCAAATTAAAAAAAAAAAATAAAGAAAAAGAAAAAGTTCCTAGGAGTGCGGAACATTTATGAAAATAGGACATTTTCTTGTTTATTTATTTTTTACTTGTGGTTTAGAAGGGGTATCGCACTGGATTTATAAACATGAGATTTTAATGAAAACTGATTTTATTAGGACGTTAAGAAAAGTAAACGAATTGAACGCATGTACTTGGTTTTATACATTTTATTTGTTAAAGGTGTTTTAAAGTACCTACATACTTTTATTTATATATTCTCATTGGCAAAAAACTAAGAAACAAATCATTATTCATCGTTGGAATACTGTAAACTGAAGTCTATGTTTTTTTTTCGTTTTACGAAGCTAGCAAACTATAAACACAGATATCAGTATCCAATATCCATTTTTCAGTTTCTAGTATCCACGATCCAGTATCCATAATTAAATATCAAGGATCCATTATTCATTATTCAATATTTATTATTCATTATCCATTATCCATTATTCAGTTTCCAGTTTCCTTTTTCCTGTATATTGTATTTTGTATCTTGTTTCATGTATTCTTTGTCCTGTATCCAGTATCTAGTACCCATTATCCAGTGTTCATTATCCATTATCAAGTACCTATCCATTATGCAGTATCCAGTATCCATCATTCATTTTAAATTATCCAGTATCCATAACCCAGTATCCATTATCCAGAGTCCAGTATTCTTTATCTAGTAAATATCCATTATTCAGTATATATTAATCATTATCCAGTATTAAGTATCCAGCATCCAAAGTACAGTATCCTTTATCCAGTATCCAGTATATATCCATGATGCCAGTATCCAGCATCCATAATTTATTTTCTCTTGTCCAGTATCCATTTTCAAGTATCCATTATCCAATATCCAGTATCCATCATTCATTATCCAGTATCCAGAGTCCTGTATGCTTAATCCAGTATATATCCATTATCCAGGATCTATTATCCATTATCCAGTATCTATTTTTCATTATCCAGTATCTAGCATCCATAGTACAGAATCCTTTATCCAGTATCCAGGATATATCCATTATCCAGTATCCATTATTTATTTTCCATTATCCAGTGTCCATTATCCAATATCCAGTATCCAGTATCCATTTTTCATTATCCAGTATCCAGAGTCCTGTATGCTTAATCCAGTATATATCCATTATCCAGGATCTATTATCCATTATCCAGTATCTATTTTTCATTATCCAGTATCTAGCATCCATAGTACAGAATCCTTTATCCAGTATCCAGTATATATCCATTATCCAGTATCCATTATTTATTTTCCACTATCCAGTGTTCATTATCCATTATCAAGTATCTATCCATTATGCAGTATCCAGTATCCATCATTCATTTTAAATTATCCAGTATCCATTACCCAGTATCCATTATCCAGTATCCATTATCCAGAGTCCAGTTTCCTTAATCTAGTATCCATTATCCAGTATATATTAATCATTATCCAGTTTCCAGCATCCAGAGTACAGTATCCTTTATCCAGTATACAGTATATATCCATGATGCAGTATCCAGTATACATAATTTATTTTCTCTTATCCAGTATCCATTTTCCATTATTCATTATCCAGTATCCAGAGTCCTGTATGCTTAATCCAGTATATATCCATTATTCAGTATCTATTATCCATTATCCAGTATCTATTTTCCATTATCCAGTATCCAGCATCCATAGTACAGAATCCTTTATCCTTTATCCAGTATCCAGTATATATCCATTATCCAGTATAAATCATTTATTTTCCACTATCCAGTGTCCATTATCCAATATCCAGTATCCATTATTCACTATCCAGTATTCAGAGTTATATTGATCTAAGTGTGACGGTAACAAAATCAACTGTCAGCCCATATAACCTAACCTAACCTAACCAGAGTCCTGTATCTTTTATCCAGTATATACCTACCCATTATCCAGTATATATTATTCATTATCCGTTGTCCAGTATCCAGTATCTATTATCCAATACCCAGTACCCATCATACATTATCCAGGATCCAGCATCCAGAGTGCAGTATCCAGTATCTTTTATGCAGTTTCCATAATCCAGTATGTATTTTTTTTTTAACTGAAAGTTTTTTTGCTACAATTTTGTAGTAACACTCAAAACAATAGGGGGCGTATTCAGAAACACTGGCTAAGCCTAAGCTGCTTTATAAAAAAACTCGAACTTTAGGTTAAACAACAACTAAGAAAAGAAAGAAGGGAAAACACCTCTACTCTACTTATTATACTGTAACATGTATCAATCATCGTTTTACCTATCCTGGACACAGTGTTGCCTAACAAACACATTTGCTGATTAACAAACTGGAAACTCCTTCATTTTAATGTAATTAAAATCATCTTTTTCTTAGAACAAAATCAAAGTCAAATATGTACCTACTCCACTTGTATTTACTTATTCACGACAAAATTGTGCTCTTTACATTTTTCTTTTAAAACTTTTTTCTTCAACTCGACGTAAACGATTCAAAAAATTTTAATTTCATAAAACACACCTGGAAAATATCACATCCTATCCAATGCACATATAATTTGCATAAAATTTACAAAGTACATCATCAACGACATTATATGTATATATGTCGTCTTAGCCAACAGCCTAAGGCGATAAGTAAGAACCATGAGAAGATGGGAAGTTGATGGGATACAGGAGAGCATAGTAGGAGAAACGGGTATAGAGATATGTACCTTAATAAAGCTGCAGTAAAGGCAAATCAATTAAACTTCACTTCATTGTTTGCTCATTAATTTTATGCGCTTCAACTGTTTACATTTCTTTTTGTGTTCGTCACCCTCATCATCATCATGGTTCTTGTCTCTACTAAACTATGTCACACGTAAACGAGCTACTCCAAAAAAATCCAGCCAAAACTAAAGCAACCATATCTAATGTGATATTAATAAAGCTCCACGATGTTTACCTAGCATCGTGACGATGATGACGACGAAGTCTGTGCTTCTGCCTTCATCATCTAAATTAAACTTTTTTACTGTTCTGCTTTCAAAAACTTATAGTACCACCTTCTTTTCATTCTTATTAAAAAAAAAGTTAAAAAAAACATAAAATAAAAACTAGAAAACCTTTCTCACGGTGACAAAGTAAATTATTTGCCACCACTTTCTTCAGGAAAGGAACTACTTTAAAATTATGTCGTCGTTGTCGTCGTGTCGTCGATTCAACAAGTTTATCCTCAAACCATTCGTGCGATATCGTTGTAGTTGTAGTTGCCGTCGCTCTCTGTTGGGTTGTCATTGAGTCGAGTCGAATTCATGGGTGCATCAGGCGCGACTGCCATTGCTGGCGTACTACCAACCAACTAAAACTTCACATAGCTATAAAGACAAATCTCAAGGACAATGAGTTTCCTGTGATGAACAAATATGAGTGCGCATAATATTTCCATTGGAATCATTTCTGCAAAATTGAATTTGTAATATCTTTGGCCATGAACATTAAAATGGGTGAAGTCCTCATTCTATTTTCAGCCACCCGTGTGCAACATGTTACAACTCAAATGCAAGTGTGCTTGAAATGCATATATTGACAAAAGACAGTAGTTGCTGAAGGTATTTTACCAACTGATTAAAATTCCTTAGATATTACGCATAAGAGTTCCGTTTCTGTTTTAAAACCTATATATTGGCCATGTGTCTTACATATTTTTTATCTCAGTTTAATCTTTTTTTTTCAGAATTTGTGCAGTTTTCGTCTTCTTCATGAAACAATGGCGGATTTTGAAATAATTTAATTTTTCTTAGCAAAATAAAAAAAAAAACCATTCTGAAAGGTTCATGAAAAACTTTTTTTCAGAACTTGTAATTAGCCCAGACACATAAGACAAAAAAACTTTTGTTAAATTGCAAAAATTTGAACTGTATGTGTATACTATACACCTCTACACAGAGAAAAATAGACCACATAAAATAGAACAAAAACAATAAGATTTCTCTATGGTTTTCATCCAAGAAGGAAACCTTATTAAAACAATCGGGTTTTCCTTATTGTTTTAAAATGCAAAAAAATAAAAAAAACGATGACCAGGCTGGGAATCGAACTGGAGACTTCAAATCATTAGTCGCCCACCTTACCACCTGAACCAACCTGCTATGAAAATATTGATCGCGATTTTTGTTCTAGTGCTAAGTTGCAAAAAAAATCAACTTTTCAGTCAAATTTTAATAAGATTTTCTCTATAAAAATAATAAGAAATCTCCTTAAAAAAACCTTATTAATCGTTGATTTTAATAAGATTTCCTTATGAAATGTATGGACGGTAAAACAATATGGCAATCTGTTAGTTTTTAGCGGGTCATATTTTTCTCTGTGTAGATGTTGTTATAATTGGCTAAAATTTTGGCTGTACACTTTTTAGGTCAAGGATCAACGATATACCTATAATACAGGACACACGAAAATCGAAAAACATGTTTTTTCACTCCACTCTACTGTATACTGTATAGGTACTGATTTCTTAGGACAGATATTAATAATGTAAAAAGATTCTAGTTGCAAAAGACCTCTGATATCCGCAGTTCATTCTATATGAAAAAATTTGCAGGCATTAGATAAATACGACAAAATTAGCTTCCAAATTTCTATGGTCCAACAGCATTTCCAAAGTTGAAAGTTTTCCCCAAAAATTTCGAAAAGTACATCGGTTAGTGTGATGTACACCAGAGGTATGGATTCTAAACCCAACCTCCAATAGCTACACAGAGAAAAATATGACCCGCTAAAAACTAACAGATTGCCATATTGTTTTACCGTCCATACATTTCATAAGGAAATCTTATTAAAATCAACGATTAATAAGGTTTTTTTAAGGAGATTTCTTATTATTTTTATAGAGAAAATCTTATTAAAATTTGACTGAAAAGTTGATTTTTTTTGCAACTTAGCACTAGAACAAAAATCGCGATCAATATTTTCATAGCAGGTTGGTTCAGGTGGTAAGGTGGGCGACTAATGATTTGAAGTCTCCAGTTCGATTCCCAGCCTGGTCATCGTTTTTTTTATTTTTTTGCATTTTAAAACAATAAGGAAAACCCGATTGTTTTAATAAGGTTTCCTTCTTGGATGAAAACCATAGAGAAATCTTATTGTTTTTGTTCTATTTTATGTGGTCTATTTTTCTCTGTGTAGGTTTGGTTTTTATTTTTAAATAAGCGGCCAAAACATTCTTGAAATCAAAGGGAATACCAATTTTATTATGGAGCCATGGAACCGTGAACAATTTTTTGAAAAAAATATCTGAAATCTCGAGTTTGAGATGAGCAACTTCAACCTCAAATATCTCGACTCTCCCAAGAACGATTTGAAAAATATTTCACATACATAACAAGCTCAACGTCACCTTTCATTTGATATCAAACTCATCTCTGTACACGCGGGGCCGAAAATGGGCTTTTTCCTTTGGGAGTTTGGTCCAACCCCAGAAATAAAATTACATAAAAAAGGTAATTTGAAAATGTTGGGTTTCTTTGCAGAAAATTAAATGTATTCTGCGAACAGCTCAAACAAAATTCCTGAAACACATCAATTGCATTAAGCTCTTTATGCTAATATTTATTTAATAAAAAAACATATTTGATAGATAAAGGACATTTTAGTGAAAATATTTTAGAGGGCACATTAAAAAAAAAAAAAACTCTACAAAAAAACCGCACCGTTAACACAACATATTATTTTCATCAAAAGTTTTTTGTTTCTCTTGCTGAGCAATTCCAATTGGCTCAAATCCTATCCGGTACAGCAAATTGTGCAACCCATCAATAACATACTCACTTTTATTTTTATAAAAACAATTCCTTTTTTATGTTAATACGCTTTTTGTAATAGAAAACACTTGTGTGTACGAAACTAAGGGATTTTAATAAAAATTTGCGTAAATTCCTTTTCCGTCCCACCCGGGACGGAAAGAGGAACTCATCTTTATGATATATATACAAAAGCTGACATATTTTCTTTTGCACATTTTAATTAGTTAACAATTTATACTCTGCAAATCAGTGTAAGATTTAACTTATTCTGGGTAGAATTTGAAAGAGAAAGTGTCCCACCCGTGAACACGGAATTCTCCATCTCTGATTTCAATTGGTTAAAACTGAATTTATAAATTTTTCAATTAGAAAAATTATTGCAAAAAGTATTGTAAAAAAATTATAAAATATTGATTTTTAATTTAATTTTATTAGTAATATGAACAAAAATAATTTTTTTTAAGTTACAAAAACTTCTATTTGAATAATTTATAATTACTAAACGAGAGCTAGACGTTTCATTTTTTTACCGACTTCCAAAAATTAGGAGGTATTCAATTCGTCGGTATTTTTTTTTTATGTTTGTTACCTCATAACTTTGGACTGAGTGAACCAATTTTGATAATTCTTTTTGTATTGAAAAGCTGGTGCCTGCAGTGTGGTCCCATTTTAATTTCGTAAAGTTATTGCTATAGAAACTAGGGATGTTGCGGATGTGGATTTTTTCACATCCGCGGATGCAGATGCGGATGCGGATTTTTGAAAGTTAACATCTGCATATGCGGATGCGGATGTTTTAGATCTTATATACAAAAATTAAAATAATGATACAGTTATAAATAACATTTTTATTGTTTGTATTATTAAAATAGGTGCATTAGACTTAATAAAAAGTAATACCACTACCTTCTCTGCATCAAGTCGGTTACACAGAGGCTAAATAATTGTTCTCTACTAGGAACACTGCCTTGTGTGTGGACTGGGTATAAATTGTCGTTAAAGTCTTCACTGGCACTGGCTCTTTTTTATTTGTCCGGAAAGAAAAATCTCTATTAATAGCCTGTTTTCACCCCAAATTTTATAATTTCGCAAATTAGGTCAGTTCGCATTCCAAATTCTTAAAATTTCCTATTCAATTTGAAATTCGAAATGAAATAATTTGAGAAATTATCTCATTTGGGCTCTAGTAAAAAGGGGCTATAAAATTAAGCTTTGTATTATTTCTATATGTTTTGCCTAAAAAAATCAGTCACAGTCCATTCGGTGTGACTCTCATTGGTACGCGCCATTCGCTGGCTAAGACCAACTTCTTTCTTTTCTTAACTTCCTTGCATCCGCATGAAAATCCGCATTGATTTTATTGCGGGTGCGGAGTTGGATGCGGATGTCCCAATTCATGCGGAATTTCCGCATTTGCGGATGCGGATGCGAATATTCGCAACATCCCTAATAGAAACTGTGAAAAAAATCATAAAACGCAGTTTTGATCCATGGAAGTCGGTTTTGTTTTTTTTTTGATAAAAATGATTATTTTCTTGAACAACCAAAAAAAAAATATTTTTATGTAAAAAAATCTTGAAATATTTTTTAAACTACAATGTTGTATCTACTGTTCAAATTTGTATTGTATTGCCCTGAAAACAAAAATTAAATAAATAAAAATTCATAAACCTGTTTTCAAAAAAATTGTTTTTTTTTTTTTTTTGTAAAATACAAAAATTTATACTTACCTACCTATTTTTCAAAAAATTCATCTATTTTTAAAGTATAAAACCTATGGAATTTTTCATTTCAATCTGTTTTTGAGTACCTAAATCAGAAATGTCAAAACAGGTTCAGTTAATAAAGGTTAAAAAATATCTTTTTTGCTTAAAAAGTTTGACTTTGTTTGCTGTACAATCTAAAATTGTTAGTACCATTTTTGAGAAAAGTAAGTTTTTCATTTTGGTAACATGGCAGGTACCGTTAATTTTGATCCTAAAATATAATTTATATTTTCCCTCTGGAAATTTCATAGAACTCTAAAGTACCTATGAAGGAAATCGCTTTGGATTTAGGAAATTGTGGGATCCATTTTTTTATATTCTCCATTAGGTATCGTATAAATGGTTAATTCGATATGGACTATAAGAACATTTTACCTAAGTCGTTGGGACTTCGCGAAACTTTGAAAGTCCCATTCATTCTTTTAACTAACAACCAGAAAAAGCATTTATTTTTGTTTTTATTCTTGCCTTTTGAAAAATCGGATATGGCATTTTATTTTCGAAATATCTCGAACGGTTTGCTAGCATTTATCTTGCAACAGAAGACAAAATTGATCTTTTCTCTGCGACAAAAATCGAAGTCCACATTACCACCTTACCACCTTACCCACTGTACCATCAACTACATACCAATTATGTGTTACACATTATGTGTAACACACATAATGTGACACAATGCACTGTGGGCTAGAACGCTATTTTAGCTTTAATTAATTATAGAAATTCTCAAAATAGTCTAACATTGCAATTAAAGGAATTAAAATGATGTCAAATGATATAATAATGATAATTTTATGGCACAACAGACACTAATGATAAGAAAAACAACAAAAATAGGCGAATTATTATATAAAATGAGGTTTTCAAATTTAAAACACATATTATTGGTCTAAAAAACAAAAAAATGGGGTCTTTAAGGTTTGAACGCATCAAATTCGAAAATGGTATCATTGAAGCGAACAAAAGTTGTTTTTACTTAATATGGAATGTAAAATGTTAATGCAAATAAAAAAAACCGTTATATGAAAACATTCAAATCGTTTTGTTTTAATCGTAAGTGGTTTTTCTGAATATTTTGCTCCCTATACTTTCGGAGTTACAGCGACAAAAGTTTGCTCTTGTAAGACAAAATTTTATATAAAACATAAAGCCATATAGGCTAGCTTATTTTTAAAATTATTTCTAGAGTGTGCCTACGCGTGCCTTTTTTAAAGCTTAGGAACATTCGTTTTATATAAAATCGGTGCTAGTAACATACTTTACTTTAAAATTTATACACAAAAGTTCAATATAATAACAATTTACTAGCAAATACTATATTTGGACACATCACTCGTTGATAAACTAGCAAAATTTTCGCAATCAATCCGTTAAAACAAACTCAGTAAACGAATATCTGGATAGAGGAAAAAGAGTTTTTTTTTCGAAAAATTGCTTTCGATTGTGTTTTTTTATGTAGCCAATGAATGTTTTGACCTCAACTTTGAATGAGAAATTATAGCTAGTTCATTTATCTATCGAATGAGACCAAAATTATCAATTTTGGAAACAGTTGACATTTTTAATTTATTCCAGCTAAAATAGCTTTCTAGCCCACAGTGCAATGGTTTGGAGGTTCAATCCAACTTCCAGAATGCAACTCAGTACTTAGGTCAAAGCTGAGTAATGCATTTTAGAAAATTATAAAGAAGATCCAGGTTGGTTTCTAGAACTCAAGTTAGTCCGATTGAAACTTTCAACTAAAACGGGTTATTTCATTAATACGTCTAGAAAAACACGTTAACAGTGTTATAACATTTTTAAACCACCTTATTTACGTTTTGCTTAAATTTTTTTTTTTTTTTTTTTTCAATTGCTATTTCTTCGGGATTACAAATCATTTAAGCAAGCCGAAATGCCCTGTAAAAGTCCTTTATTATTCGTTCCTTTTTGTATGGCACGGTATCATTGATATTGACAAGAGCTGATGAAAACCCTTTTGGTTGGTGCATTCCTCATATGTATAGGATAAAATTAAACGACGATGTGTTACAGCGAAATAATCCTGGTTGCATTTTCAAGCTTTAAATGAACTTTATGTCACATAATTTAGGTAGTTTAACAAACACCACAAAGCAAATAATCCTCAAGTCATATAAGGTTCCAATTATAACCCACATGGATTTACCACTCTTTTAAAGAATGTATTTATCATAAGAAACTATAAAATTGCATTTCCTTTACCATTGTCAATTATCTTAAAGATTTAAAAAAAAAGATTCAACAGATTTCCCTACAAAACTTTCAACACTCAGTGTATAATTGAAAAATTTAACTTCCTCTTCGGCTTAACTAAGGCACATGCAAACAGTACCTCAAAGCTAAAAAGGAAAAGAGCTCCTTGAAGCAAGCAAGTACCCTAGACCTAGTATAGTAGGTTCCTTTTCTCTCTATATGTACAAAAAAAACGAAAGTCAAAGTTATACTCGTATATATATCTATGCGGTACAGCCGCTCATCGTTGTGTTGTTGTAGTCGACGTCGTCGTCGTCGTCTTCATTCTAGCAAAAATGGTTAGCTTAACTTTTGGAAGGATAAAATTTTTAAACTTTTGTGAGCACGTTTTGAACAAAAAACAAAATGAAACAAAAAAAAAAGAGAAGAGGAAAACCTGGAGTGGGCTCATTTGCCCTATAACTTCATCTTTATACCTTTTTTTTTGTTCTTGTTCTTTCACCTTATACACTCTTATGCTCAATGTGGGGTATAAACTTACCTTGATTTAGAATTCATAAGAAAAACTTGAACTTTGTACCTATCTTCAAGGAGGAGGGTACCATATATGAATGATAGCAAACCGAGGACGAGAGAGAGACTGCTACCACCTTTATATCCATATCAGAATATGACTTTCGAGGTTTATTGATTTACCTGTTCAACTAAGCAAACTCAACTGCATATCTGGCTTTGGGTCGAATGAAATTTTATCGCCTAATCTATGCTCCACGATCCTTAAAAATGAAAAATAACACATTCCGTAACTCAGAGTCAATCATCCGAGTGATGATACTGCAGTGACTTTGCAAACTTTTCAGCTTGCATCCCGGTGCCTTGGGAGTTCTGTTGGCATTGCTCTATACAGGTACTGGTACATATTGTATAAAATGCATGGATCTCTCTTTAGAGAAGGAGGATAAAAAGGAAGACCTTGAGCAGAATGCGGGAAGGCGTAGTTGAATTATTCATAAAATCCACTTAAAATTGCAGCATGGTCGTGCATCCTGTTGAAATATATGGGTGTTGGATGGAATCCAGCTTTTTTACAGCCAGCCATATGATGCGCGAACGAGAGCGAATATGCGGGAATGCGGGCTTGGGAACGGGTACTGGTACGGGTACGGGAAGCTCTGGGATCTGAGAATATGAGTGCGCTGTGTGCAGTGTGTCGAAACCATATTAGTGGCGGAAAATGGGAAATTATGAGAAATTAAAGACTTGCAGTATTCGACATGAGGTCAGCGCATTATTTCGCTGCTCTGGTGCTTCTGTTTCTATACTGCAGCAGCAAGAGCATGCACTTGCACATGGAACATAATTCATCTCGGATGAGGATATGCAGCTTGAGAAGCATGACAGCACGAACGTCGTTGTACACACATATAAACGTTAACGTTTGTTGGGTGCGCACTTTTCTCTCTCTTAAATGGCGAACATTCTGTTTACGTAGCCTTAATTTTATTCATTAAGGGAAGCATTTGCCACCATGCTATTTCTCGGTCCAGGTGAAAATTTCAACTTTCCTGTACCTTTCCTACTACCTCTACTTTTATATCCAAAAAAGAGTGAACGAATGAGTGAGATGATATGGAATGCTTTGCGGTGTATAGTAGTTCGGTACCTATCTGATGCAAAGTAGATTACGATACGATACATCTACCGAACATGCACTATGCAACAACCTTAAGTTGATAGAATTTGTTTGGTGTTTATGTTTATCCATGTCCTTGATTAATTTTGCCAAAGGAATGATTTCTTTTTTTCACTACTCTATCGTGCGATTGAGTGGCTTTCAAAGGATATGGCAGTCGTTTGATTTAAGTTTAATTTTTTTTTTGCGAAGGTCAAGTTGTGCGGTTTATTCAAAGGACTGTTGTAGGTTAAGCTTTTGAATGGGTTTTCGCTCTTTTTTGAACCCCAGAGGCACTTTGACTTGAGATTAATTTTGTTTGAGTATTGGAATTTACTTTGATATGTCAAATCGTTTGAATCGAACTTTTTTCGAACAAAATAAAAATATCATCTTCAGTGTGAGGAAACTTTCAACGCCTATATACATAACGTCTGTGTGACATATTATTAACCTTGATTATTTAAGCGAAATTGTTAGTGAAAATTCTTGAACTTGGTAAATATAAATCTTATGTACATATGTAGGTGTAGGTATATAAAAATTAAAGCAAAAACATTTTTTTTTTAATTTAACCAATATTTTTTTCAAACTTTTTAGTACTAAAATATGAAATTATCTTTAAAATTTTCATAGTCATAAATATCAATAGTTGAAATTTTTTTGATACAAACTGATTTTTACGAGCTATTGAATGAAGTAAAAATAATTTTATATTTAAATGTTGAACTTCGAAAAAAAAATGATTTAAAATTTTTTTTAAGCAGTTTTTGTTTGCTTTTTCGAATTAAGCGGTTATTGGTTATGGCCACAGCAATACTTATTAATTTTTTTTATAAAGTGAAATACATATTGTCATTTTTCCTCTTCTGAATTGAACTAAATCAATATGGCCAAAAATTTTCAAAAATAAAATATAAATATAATATACAAATATTTTACATTTTGAAAAAAGGCATGTTAAAATTATTTAAATTTTTTTTTTGACGTGATAACGTCTTATAAATCGGCAGCCACCACAAAAAAGTGACGCCATTTTCTCCCGTTCCCTTGAAATTTTTCGCAGTGCGGCAAAAAATTTCAATTAAAAATTAAAAATAAACTATTTAATTAGAGATACAAATATCTTTTATAGCTTATTTGTAAGATAACAACCTAAAGCTTAATACAAATGAAGGATTTTTACAAATTCCATCATTTTATAGGGTAAATAGGGGTAAAACAAAATAGCAACAAATTGGCTATTTTCTAAACGCGACAATGTAAAGAGTTGAATTTTTTTTTATCGATAGGTACATAAATTCATTGCAAGACTGACAATGGTATTCAAAAAAAATTCTAAAAAATTTCAAAACCAAGTAATAAATGGTTTTCTGAAACTAAAACATGAGGTAGACCTGTGACGAAGTAGTGATTATAAATAGGGGAAATTTTGTTTAACAATTTGAAAAACGTCATTCGAAAGATAATACGGATTTTTTTTTAGATCTCTGCGTTTTGAAATATGAATCTTTGAAAGACACCTACTTATTTTGGAGTATTTTTGGGTGAGTTTTCATTTTTTTAAGTTTTGCGTAGCGTTCAAAAAATCTCAAACTTATAGAACATATAGTCTATGACCGTGCACATACATGTGCAAAAAATCTATTTTAAAATGATTTTTGACTGAATAACGGGAAAAACAAGTTTTTTCGTCCCAAGTTTTTCGACCGTTTTTAACGGTTTTTTATTTTTATCTTTTTTTCTTCAACAGATAAATGAACGAAATATAAATTTATTTAAATAAAAGACAGGAATATATCTGTGCAAAATTTTAATCAATTTTGTAGTCACAATTTTGAGATAACGGTAAAATAAAGTTGTATTTTTAACAGATTATATCTTTTGATCTAAAGCACATAAAAATTTAACAATTTAAAAATTTAACTTTATTGAGCATCCTGATAATATTACCTTTCATTTGATATATCACACATAATTGTACATTCACTACAAGCTACACAATGTTAAATTAAAAAACTTGCGAAATACCTCAAAACACCTGTGGAGATCTATTGATCATAAACAGCTACCAGTGTGGGAAGTACCGTAATCTCAGTTTGGAATTTCGACATGGTTGGCTTTAAAAAATTCTAACTTTTTTTCTATACATCGCAGAAATAAGATTGAAACGTCATATGAAAGGTGAAATAATGAGCTTTCACATGATATACAATTTTTTATAGGTTGTCATTGAAAAAAATTGATTCAATAGTGTGAGAAGATAAAATTATATGTTTTTTTTTTTTTGCTTTTTTTGATTAAAATAAATGTAGATGTTTAATAGACATGAGACTGAAGCAATAAGCTTTCAGGTGGTATAAAATTTATAATAGGTTTTAATATAAAAAAATGGATTTTTGGGTGATGGAAGTGAAAAAAGGTAGCTTTTCCTTGTAAATTATGATTGTTTGAAATAAATAAACGCTTAAATTGACTCATTTTAAACAAAAGCACTCTGTTTTCTAACGACGTTATCACGTAAAATCATCGTCCGTAAACCGGCTTTTCAGACAACCTCTTTTTTTTAATGTTGAAAGTTTTGCTTTGAAGTGTTTTTAAAAAACTGGCCCTTAACTGTTTTTCTCAAAAACACTTCAAAACTATCGTGATAACCTAAAACATACCCCTTTTTATAACTCATGTTATATTTCCCTCTCTAAACCATAGTCTACTGTGGATAAAAACATAATTTTTTTGTATAAGTTTACTGAGCACTCCGCACATAAAAGAATACAAATCTTTTACTTCAACAGAATATTTTTTGTTGACTCCTCGGAACCAACATAATGTATTGGCTACATAAACAAAAAACTGTGGACGTAACAAATTTTAAGTTGTTGATAAAACAGATTACTCACTTCCCTGTTAGTTATAGTGAAGTGATGTCACAATAAATGGTATGTGAACTTAGTCCACCATATCCTTTAAATTATGGATAAAAACAAAATTACATTGTAAGCAATTTAATGAAGCTTTTGGTTTACTTTTTAAATATGCGTCTTCCTATTTACGATGTAAATCAATTCTTCTAACTTTCGTCACTTTATTTCTTTCTCATATTTTTCTTTTAAATCAAAGGTAGCTAGTATTTAAAAAAAAGGCAATTTATTGACTTCACTTTGAATATTTGTTTTGGTGATAATTGTTCATTTTCATCAATTCAAAAGATCGGCTCTTTAAACATTGCCTGTTTGAGAAAGTACTTGCGTGATTAATTTTAAAATTATTCACGTTATCTCAGCACACAAAAGCTTAATTTCCATCGATTTGTTTTTCTTCTTCTGTCAACACAAACATACCAAATAATCAATAGCTATACTATCCAACTATATTATACCTTCCGCCCAGCTTACACCTGGATGAGTAAAAGATAATCAATTGCATCGATTAATCACTTCAATTCGTTTAACTTCTATTAAGGGATCAAAAATATAAGTACATATACATTCATCAAACTTTACCCTCGTTCTCTCTCAAGCTTGATTGCCTTAAATGCTACATAATTGACATCTGCAAACATCACAACAACAACAAGCCAACACCATATTATCCATCGCATCTGTCTTTCGGCCTTGCAGAATGTGTGTCGTCCTGATTCTACATTCGTACGAGTCCTGCAAACTAACAACACTCCGTTCCATATCGAAGTTATGCTTTTGTCATGAATATAACGATCCAGGAAGTGAAGTTGGATAGCATTCATATATTTGCACTTGCTCGTATGGTCACGATATCGCCACTCAGGCAATTAAAACGTTCGCCTTTAGAGGGATTAGTCATGCCGCGCGCCGGCCACCAGCCAGCACCGTGCTGGCACACATCAAAATGTACAACCCCGATTCCCATAACACACATATGTTACGCAGTGGGGCAGGTGACCGATGCCTGTCTCAGGCAGTCCGTCATTCACATAAAGGACACATTCAATTATGCCTCGGGGCAATTGAATATATGAGAGATGCTATCACCCTCTACCACCATCACACCGACCCGACCGTTGGGGGGATTAAGAAAACTGTGCCAGTGCTATACGAAAATCCAGACAATAGGTGTACGTGACATTTGTTGCTCCTTTAGGTGAAACCCCAAACTTGTAAGCATCAGGAGGTAAGTAGGTAGCAGGAAACTAATACTTAAAGGTCATACGTATCAACGAAAAAAAAACTGCTTTAATTGGAAGTCTTGGCTTTCGCAACTCCTTTTTTGGGTTTGGCGAGAGGGTAAAAAAAAGGAATTAAAGGCAGACTTTTAGGTTGTTAGGACTTGCTCAATTTTTTTTTTTTTAATCAATTAGAAAGCTACATGTGGCCTGTACATGATGATGTACCTTTTGCAAGGACATCAGCCTCCTTTTATTAGTAGCCCCATCCTTTAAATGAAAGCTGTAGGTAACTTAAACTTTAAGGCCCGGTGCAAACATGCGTATTTTGACGCCATTTGATTTCATAAGAGTTATACACAAATCTGCGTGAATTTGACGGTGACGCTGCGTCAATTTACTGCTTTTGCGGTGACTCTGCGGGAAGAAAACGAGAAAACGTGCGGCAAATTTCCACACCGTGTCGCCGCAACACCAGTAAATTGACGCAACGTCACCGCAAGATCGTCAAATTGACGCAGCTTCGTGTATGATTCTTATAGAATCAAATGGCGTCAAAAATTGATGACTTCACCTACACCGGACCTTAGGAGTAAACGGTTTTGTCCTATTTTACTTTACAAACCCATAACTTACCCTTGTGATTATTTATTTAGTATCTATAAAGCGAACACACAAAGAAAAAAAAAAATATAAGGTGAAGAGGATGAATCACAACCGAAACGTAATCCTGTCAGCAGGAGGGTTTCCTGATGGAGATTACGAAAGTCCGTCCTCGTCGTCGTCGTCGTCGACGAGGAAATCAGGTCATACTCATTACGAATTCATTTCATGCCATGTTTTTAGAAAACCGGGTTAGGTATACCTACCTTTGGCTCATTTTCGTTTTCGTTGTGTTTTGTGTACGCGATACCTAAAAATATCCACGTGAATGCTGATCTAAAAATTATTTCCCTCTTCGTGCTTTGTCCTTAATGGCCAACTGTTGGCTAATTGGCGTTAAGTGAGACCTTTTATGGTCCTCTTACACCATCTACCGTCGCCATATCATCGCATCACCACCCATCATCACAAAAACTCGTTCAACAAAAAAAAAGTTACGATGTCACGCGACAAGCGGAAGGAAGGAAGCATCACTTTAGGAAGAATCCAGTTTAAGCATTTCCCAGCTATGCCGATGTCGGCCAACAGAAAGTAGATGTTTTTATGTGCTCTCATCTTTCAATTAGGCCAAAGCAAGGACACCAATCTTTTTTATTTCTTGAAAGAAAATCGTTCTTCTTTTTTTTTGTCTCCTTTTTATGGGTTTTCTTTTTTTTACCAATTTCGAATGATGATATCTACCAATTCAGTTGACATTCCACAGGATACTCAGTGGCAAGGCAATCGAATCTATACAAGATTCGAAATTCTTGACAAATCGAAGAGGTTTACGGAAGTCGAAAAACAACGGAATGCTAAAGGTACCCGAACGATAAAGGTGGAAGATGAAAAAAATCTATTTTGAGGATTGGATGTGTGTGTTTTCGTCTGTTTTTTTTTTTGTAGCTACAAGTTTTTTGTGTGATAGTCCTTTATATTGGCATTCGGTATATCCAAAGAAATCCATTCCTATTGTGGGAAGCTGTGCTTTTTGTCACCTCGGTCTGGAGTTGAATACCATGGCAATGTGTCCTCAATGTTTGTGATTGGGGGGGATGGCTTTACAGTTTATATCAATTGATATGCCAAATGAAGGGTGAGCTAAGAGTTAATACGGATCTAGGGATAATAGAGTTGCATAAACAAGATTTTTTTTCTTGCTTTGCAGGAGAGAAAGTTATTTTTTTTTTTGAAATTATTAATGAAAAAAAAAAAAACCTTTTTGTAAAGAAAATTTCTTTTTGAAGTGAAAACTTCTTTAGTAGTGATTTGAAACAAGATGAAACGAAAAAGCGACACGAAAAATCAATTGATCATAACTTTTTTGTTTTAATAGATAGATGAATGAAATTTATAAAGTAGATAGGTAATTAAATAAATTATGATTGTGCAGAATTTTTTAATTAATTTCATTTTCAAAATTCTGAGATAACCGTGAAAAGATGTTCTTTTTCTAAACACGTTATATCTTTTGATATAGAGCACATAACAAATTCATTCAACTTTAATACGCATGCTGATAATATTAAATTTCATAAATCACACATAAAGGTACCTCTACAAGTTATATAATCTTTAATTGAAAAACTTTAAAAATACCTCAAAAAACCTGTGAAGATTTGTTGCCGATGACCAGCCAGCAGTAGAGGAAGTACCGTAATCTCAGTTTGAAATTTCGACATTGTTGGCTTTAAAAAATTATTACTTTTTTTGTAGGCATGGTAGAAATATGATTGAAGCGTCATATAAAAGGTGAAATAATAATGATATAAAATTGATTATGGGTTGTCTTTTAAAAAATGGATTTAATGGCGTTAGAAGAGAAAAGAGATTGATTGTTTTGCCTTTTTTTATGAAAACTAATTGGGTTAAAAAAATTCTAGCTCTTTTTGTAGATGTTTTCAGCTCACAATATTTATATCGAATATGTCTATAATATTCGATATAAATATTGTGAGCTGAAACAATAAGCTTTCAGATGTTATAAAATTTATTGTAGGTTGTTATATAAAAAAAAGTGATGGAATAAAAAAAAGTTATATTTTTTCGATTTTTTTAAAATGATTTTTAAGGTTTCACTTCAACCACGTGTGAACGTGTTAACAAAATCACTGACTAAATTCTGGCTTCTGAATCCAGAGGGCTCCCGATACGGTTGCATTTGATAAATAGATATATCTACATCTTTTCCAGGACTTCTGAGTCCGCTAGGGCTTTTGGTTGAAAATGTTTGAACATGTTTTTTTTGGTAGAAAGAAAAATTTGTTAATCTTTGTGCCGTTCGTTTCGCTGGTAAAGGCGATGTCTGGAAAAGCCGCGGACCTGGCTTTATAAAGTTTTAACATTTTAGGCGATTATCTATACGGAGATTTTATGGAGATGTTACGCTGTGAATATTCAAAGTATGAAAGGCAATTGCCACGGAATTCGCTTAGTTTGCCAGTACGGGTGCGTGTTGGGCTTTTGGAATCACTGCCGAAAGGTCATATCCAAAGCGGAACTTGACTTCTTTTATTGACCTGGGGAATTTCAAGGCCCCTGCTACTGATGATGGGGTCGGTCGATTTCATCTTTGAGGCTTCATATTTGGCTTGGTTTTTGGATTGGCAGTTAGCTCATGTGATGAAGATGGAATTGCTGATGTTTAGGGTTGGTAGCAGTCTTTATAATGTTGGCTTGGAAGTGCTGTTCTTCTGAACTTTTACCATAAAGCTTATAGCTGGTTTTCTAAGCCGCAAGTTGACTGAACTCGGGATCCCATAATTCGTGATCCAAATGTCTTTCGTGAAAGACACGCTATAAATTGTGCAGCTGGAAACCAGATCCTCCGAGTAATTGATAGCATGCACACGCACAGGGTTTCGTCAAGAATTGGATTTCTTTCATCGTGTTAACATAGAAGTCACTCCCACTATCTTCTTCAAACCAGTTAACTTTTTAGATTTTTGAACGAGTTGAGTACCATCGGTACTTCTCGTCGAGCTGCATCAGAAGCTTTCACAGAGATTGGAGAATAGGAGAAAATTGCTGGAATTCTGGTAAATTTCGACATAAACAAAAGAACATGGTCTCAGAAAACATCAGTCTCTCGACTTTTTATAATTCGTTATGCGTTGATTTAATTTCTCTTGGTCCCCTCTGTTATTGGCGCGCTAAACAATTCCTGTTATCTTAGAAATTTCTGATCCTTATCAATAAAAAAATATGAATATTGGCACTTCATGGTTCCACTAATGACAAGTGACAGCAGTAAGCATTGCAGAAATCTAGGAAACTTTTAGGCATTCTACCATGTCAGTTAGGTTTTCCCCTAAAATGTCTTACCTTAAACCTTACTTTTTTCTTCAAAAATTAGTACCGGTAACAGAAAACAACAATGCATGCAGTTTTTCTATTATTTACAATAAGTGTAGTAAGGAATTGGATTTAATTCGGTAAGAACTACAAAAATCCATCATCATGCATAAGATTTACAGTAATATAGTAAACTTGTACGTAATGGTACCTTATACCTTTACTCTACTATATGTTTGGAGGTACTTACTTCGTTTTTAGAAGCATATGTTTTTAGTTGCTGTTAACCTAATTACATTAATGCAACTCACATATCTTCAACTACAAGTCCTCTCCCTCAACTCGTATAATACCTACCTACCAAAAAAACTTACACTCTCACACAAACTTGTTCTTTCTATCAAAAATAATGAACTGACAGCTGCACAGTCCCATGACGGATAGCCTTTTGGTGTCATAATTAGCTCTTTTTGCTAAACAATAAGAAAAATTAAATTTCATTTCTACCATCAGAGTATGATGGTAGTATCACTTCATCCATCCAGCTACGAAGCATCTTTTTTGGCAAAAAAAAAAAAAATGAAAAAAATAAATATAAATCCATTCGAAACACATGCTGACTCAGCTTAACTTAGTATAGTTGTAGTGTAGTACCAACCAGACCAACTCCTCTAGTCCTTCCATGTCAGTCTAGAAGCCGGCGGCAACGCGTCGACACTGGTTGGCATGGTGGGCTATATGCGATAGAAGATTCAAGGACCGAAAACAGGGCTTCCACAAGAAATATACAAAAAAAAAAAAAAAAAAAACTTTTTAAATTGGACAAAATAGGAAAATCCATGCCATGAGTGCTCTCACTCTCGGCTTTCAGTGGCTTTCGACTAGCACCAAATGGAATTTGCTATGCAGTGCTCGTGACGGCACTCGTCGTCGTCGGTGGCTTGTCCCAAGTACGAGAGTACATCTCTGTACACAGATGTCTTCTGTTCACGTACCACACATACATATATAAAATCCCAACAACTATACGATTGCTGGACAAAAAAATAAAAATCTAGATGACATACTATCGTATAACCTAGGTGAAGACTGAAGAGTTGTTGCAAAATGCAACTCTCCAGTATCACGAAGGGACTTCTTATCCCGCAGCCCCCTGCTGTTTCCATGCTACTAATACTCACACTGGCTGACTGTGACTCCGACTTTGACTGGGTGTATTGCTCATGTTCACATATTGTTTTATTACCCACCTCACGATGTAGTAGGGATATCTGTCTATCTGTCGCTCATAGATGCGGGATATGATGTATTTGGAATGCATTTATCGCTGTCAGCCAACAGCAGAAGTTGCACGTACTAGCTGTCCCACAGAATTGAATGCTAGCAGTAGCTCCAGCTCCTGTTGCGTGGGAGGGTTGCAGGGTTGCGGAGTGGCACCTTCTAGATATTAAGCGACCCTATGCGACTCTTTCTACCATTAAGTTGTTCATCATCATCATCGTCAGAGTTTGATAGGGTATATAGAGGGAGGAGGAGGGTTTTTGGTGGTATTGCGCCTGAGGTGCTTCAATTTGAGGATACCAGCTGGATGTGGCGACCAAACAATTGACTTTGTTTTTCCGAAACAGGTAGCTTTTGCTTATCTTTAAATATTGACCAGGAGCAAAAAATAAATAAATGCCTTTGGATTCGGTTTTGCAATCTGATGCTTGGAGGGTTCCCGATGCAGTTTAACTGTATATAGACTGGGGATATTAAGCATCTGTCATCCTCATGAAGTTTTTATTGTTATTTCTTTTTTGTTATAATAATTTTTATCTTAAAACCACTAACACTTTTCTAATTTTCCTTAACTGTAAAAGACTACCCTTCCAACCCTTTTGAAGTTTCATCTAAATGAACCATCAAAATAATTGAATATTCTATAGAGGAAATGTAATGTATTCGCGTGCAGATAAAAGGGTTTATAGGATGTTTTTTTGCTGCTGGAATGTAAGATAGTCATTTGCAGTAATTTTAAGTTTTGATTTCCCCACAGAGTACTAAGAACAAGTGAGCAATTGTTAGAAAGTTTTGTGGCTTTCGAAATGCTAAAAATGGAAATTTAAAGAGGTTAGATGGAATTGTTAAGGTTTTTAGATGGTCATACAGTTTTCTTGAAGTTATTTGTATTTTGAGAATATGCATAAGAATATGAAATAAGAATAAAAAAAAAATTCTATAGAAGTCAAAATTCTTTTTTCAGGATTCGGCTTTTGAAAACTCTGCTTTTAAAATTCAGGTTTTAAAAATTCTGATTTTCAAAACTCTGCTTTTTATTATTCTGTTTTACAAAATTCTGCAAGAAGTTAAAAAAAGTCTAGGAAATTGTTAAAAAGCGAGCAATTTTAAACATTTTCCAAACCGTTTTTTAATTTTTGCAGAATTTTGTAAAATCATCTTCTCCCAAATTAACAACTAGCAGAATTTTTTGTTCAGATAAATGCTGGCGGAGTTTTGAAATATAGAAAAGAAAAAAAGCAGAGTTTTGAAAAAACTGAATTTTTATAAAAAAAAACAGCATTTTGTGAAACCAAAAACTTTACCTTATCAGTAAATAGATTTTTCCTAAGACGAAGCTAACGATGTACAATTTTTTCAAAATCGGTTAATTTTTACGGCACTGACATAAGTCCAAAATTTCTGACGATAAATTATTATTTAGGGAACTTTCCGGACTCTTAGCCTAAACTCTATTACAATGGTAATAGTCCACTTCATGTAAGATGTTCATAATAAGGGAGTACCACCTTCGATTTTTTTTGCTTATTCGATAGAGACTGATTTTTCGCACTCGTGAAATTCACCTTTTGGCCGCCATCTTGGATTGATTTTAGTTTTTAGTTTTTACTAAATATCTCGACTTCTGTCCATTCTAGGTAATAGTCGGTTGGATAAAAAACATTGACAATTAAATTTCGCGCCTTTTGTGATGTGAAAAACACTTTTTCGATGTTCTGAATATTAAAAAAGTTACAAGCCAAAAAAAGTAAAAAAAAGCAACATTTTTAAGTTTTAAGCACTTTTTATCAAAATTATGAAAAAACCTTTCGAGAATAGATTGTTCACCTTAAAATTAGCTACATTTCTTCCATGCAAATTTTTTTTGTATCGCTATAAATACAAAAGTTATAAATAATTTTTGTTAAAAAATGTTCAAAACTTGAAAATTTCCTTTTTTTTTTTTTGTTTTTTTTTTTACTTTTTTTGGTGGTAACTTTTTTAATAATGCTTCTATAACGCTTTACAGAAGCAACAATTGCATCTGTAAAGCTTTATAGAACCAAAATTGTTTGTCGGGTAGGGTGGCCCATTTTTTTGGATTTTACATTTCCGTTGTTCCCCGACCAAAAACTTGTTAAATATGTATTTTGTATTAAATACGTGAAGTATCAGTTTTTTAGCTGAAGTGGAACAGGGCGCTCAACAAACTCAAAGTTTTTGAGGAGATGATGTTACAGGCAGGTGCTTTTTTTTCAACTTTACCTGGTGAAGTTAGTTGGGATTGTGATTCATGATACCTATGAATTTTTCATTTATAAAAACCGTTAATTAGTTGATATTTTTGACAGTTTAATTTTGTTTATTTAAATTCGTCTGCAAACTTTTTTTTGTCCAAAAGTAAAAAAAAAATTATGAATGAAAAATGTTTTATTCAACGCGAATGAAAGATGATTTGTGATGAACTTGTGGACTTATCATTTTTAAGGCCGAATTCCAACTTCAAGACAAGTTCTATTACGGTATCATCAGATAATAAATTCTACAAAATTCGACACTTCAAAGCTGATAAGCGCCCTCTTCCCATGACTTAAGAGGGCTAAAACTTTCAGCATAATGTTGGTATTGATATGTCTGAAACAATAAGAGGTGGGGATGTTATAATTTATATGGTTTATTTTTTAGCCTTGTAACGTGGACCACACTAATGTTGGGGTTATATTTTGTTTATGATATAAAATTAAGTTTAACATTTAATGTGACTTCTTCCTCTTGTAGTTTTAAAAGTGGTGTTGAAAATTGTATGACTTTTCTCTTGAACCTGAAAATTACAAAAACGTAATGCAAGCTAAATCGATAGAGATATTACATTCCCTAGAGGCAAAGTCATTGAAAAAAGTTTAAAGAAATCAAAATTCATCAAAGCAAAGTCAGCATTATCAAAAGTACTCAATTAAGTAGGCGGAGTTATGACCATTACATTGGTTTCTAAGTACAACTACCTCAATGACTCTTCACTACTCTATAAATGCGGCAAAAATACTCTTGTTATAAACTCTAATCGTCATAGTAAAAGATTTGAATCGCGTGTGTATTGTACAATAAATTTGGCAAATCCATTGTTGAAATGAACATAAAAACATTTCCGTCTACTTCATGTTGGTAAATTACCAAGTACCTACCTGATTTTATTGTGAGGTAAAACCCATCTGCGTGGGCGCCTTTCGACACTCATGTTGGCTTGTTAAATAAAATGACTCTTTGCAGCATGGTAATGGGGAAATGAGGGGTGAAAAAGCTGTCTGTGGTTACAACGAACTGCAAACCCTGCAACTGGGAACGTCAACGCTCATGCTAACACCAACACGCAATCCCAAGTTCTAATGAGTCGCAGATTTTTACTGAGTGAAATATACCACGCGTTGGTTCCTGCCTGTCAAAAAGGACGAGAGCGTTGGTTGGAAAAAAAAATGTGTGATTCTCATTTAGAGAAGCAGAATAAGAAAAAAAGAACAAAATAGAAAAACTAGTGCAATGTCACTTTCTGTCAAATTAAAAACTTTAACCTACCATCATCAGAGACACAGAGTGTGAGAGAGCTCCTCCGTACAAAAAGCTATGTGATGTGATCACCCATAGCTACACACAATTAAAAGAAAAGTATAAATGAAGGAGTTTCCCCCTTGGGGCATTAAAAGAACAAACGAGGCGGGTTAGAGGTAGAATGCCCACCAGAGAACCAGAGAACAAAAAGAAATAATTATACGGAACTTAAGATCCTTACAGAATTAATATATCGTTCCATCGTCGTTGTCGTTTCTGGTAGTGGCGGGCGATGCCAACACCAAGCAGCAAGAATGTTTCTTTTTGAATCTTCCATAAGGATGAGTCAGACAAATGGTAAAAAATAAAAAAAAAAAAAAAATACCAACGAGGAAATTAAAAAACTTTCGACTTTTATGGGTTCCAGGGAGTTCCTAGTTTGAAGACATCGAGTAGGTATATCACACAAAAAAAAAGAAGAAAAAAATATATAAAATAAAATAAAAGATTAAAAAACAAAAAATCAGACTTTAAAAAGTAACTCACCGTGCTCTCACACATGAGTCCTTCCTTTTTCGACTTGCAACTCGTCGCTTCGTCGTCTGTTCTTTTCCATGTAGATGCAGTTTAATCCAAGAATTTATATTTTCATTTAAACTGTTAGCCAGATCCATGTCGCGTTGAATATGTGGTGAACGTTGCGGTTCGCTGCAGCAATGGATTCTCTTTCTCACAAAAATTAAAAAAAAAAAAACAAACGCAGTCCTTGCAACAATTTGACTGTTTGGTGACGTTAACTTTAGAATTTTTTTTTTACTTCCTCAATATAGGTAAGGGCACGTAAATGATTCACAGGAATATTTCATAGATCAAGGGTTTCTCTCATTTTTTTTTTTAAATTTTGGATCAATGTTTTTTTTTAAGTAGTGGTGAAATTAGCTTTGGTGTTGTATTATTTTTCGACTTTGAATTAATTCTTTTTAATTCGACTTTGGGATCATGTACCTAAATAAAAAATGAACACATACATTTAAATCAACAAAGAGCAAATTCATACGACCCAGTTGAGTCTTTAATTTTAAGTCTAACCAAAGTGAGAGGAAGAATCGAGGGTTTACGATGACAGGATACTAATTCTTTGAAATATCTACCTGCGATAGTGGCACCGTTAATGAAATATTATCTTTAGAATAGAGGTGAATTTGTGAAATATTAAATTGCAGAAAAAATGAGGATGTTTGCAAAAATTCTGAATGAAATTGGTTGGTGGATAATGGAAAATGATAATAGTTTTAATGTTTTATTTTTACGCATAAGAAAAAATAGCATTTTATTGCATCGGTGCAAAAAAATTTGATACTATGTATTGACAATAAAATGCTCATGAATACTAAACAAACCAATTAAGTAGAGTTTAAGGCATTCTTTCTCAAATTCTTATCACACAACATAATAAATAACGTGAATGTTAGATACTAGCATATTTTCTCAAAATGACAATTAAATCTGAATTAAAGACTGTTTTTTTTTTTTCGTTCACTGTGGTGTATGAGTATCATTTTTTCAGTTTTTTTTAATTATACAAAGTATGTTAGCTAGATTTATATGAAATAAGTGTTTTAAACCAACTTAATTGGAGTTTATCTAAAGTATATCAATAAGTATATATTTAATTTAAAAGAAAACCTAGTGCAGGTGAAATTGTACATAAAATAAACAAATAAAAAAAAAAAAATAGTTACACTGATAAAACTTGGCAAAAATATTGTTTTTGGTATTAAAAAAAATAAGTATAAGAAAAAATTGGATGGAAGTGTGTTTTTTCGCGGACAAGAGGGAGGGGGTGAAGGTAACAAAAACAGTAAAAAATTGTTTTCAAGGTACTTTTTGATGCTGAATCTAATGACATACAAATAGGAATAGAAAAAATATGGGTATATTGGAAAAAGTGAGTAATAATAAATGGTACCGTATAGAAATTCAGCAACTATGTTAGACATGCTCGGGACATGCTCTGGACATCTTCGGGACATGCTCGGGACATCTTCGGGACATGCTCGGGATATCTTCGGGACATGCTCGGGACATCTTCGGGACATGCTCGGGACAGCTTCGGGACATGCTTGGGACATCTTCAGGACATCTTCGGGACATGCTCGGGACATCTTCGGGACATGCTCGGGACATCTTCGGGATATGTTTGGGACATCTTCCGGTCAATTTCGTTACATGCTCGGACATACTCGGGACATCTCCGGGACATCTTCGGGACATCTTCGGGACATGCTCGGGACATCTTCGGGACATCTTCGGGACATGCTCGGGACATCTTCGGGACATCTTCGGGACATGCTCGGGACATCTTCGGGAAATGCTCGGGACATCTTCGGGACATCTTCGGGACATCTTCGGGACATCTTCGGGACATCTTCGGGACACCTTCGGGACATCTTCGGGACATGCTCGTGACATCTTCGGGACATGCTCAGGACATCTTCGGGACATGCTCGGGACATCTTCGGGACATCTTCGGGACATGCTCGGGACATCTTCGGGACATGCTCGGGACATCTTCGGGACATCTTTGGGACATGCTCGGGACATCTTCGGGACATGCTCGGGACATCTTCGGGACATCTTCGGGACATGCTCGGGACAACTTCGGGACATGCTCGGGACATCTTCGCGACATGCTCGGGACAACTTCGGGACATGCTCGGGACATCTTCGCGACATGCTCGGGACATCTTCGGGACATGCTCGGGACATGCTCGGGACATCTTCGGGACATCTTCGGGACATCTTCGGGACACCTTCGGGACATCTTCGGGACATCTTCGGGACATGCTCGGGACATCTTCGGGACATCTTCGGGACATCTTCGGGACATGCTCGGGACATCTTCGCCACATCTTCGGGACATGCTCGGGACACATTCGGGACATCTTCGGGACATCTTCGGAACATGCTCGGGACAACTTCGGGACATGCTCGGGACATCTTCGGGACATGCTCGGGACATCTTCGGGACATCTTCGGGACATCTTCGGGACATGCTCGGGACATCTTCGGGACATCTTCGGGGCATGCTCGGGACATCTTCGGGAAATGCTCGGGACATCTTCGGGACATCTTCGGGACATCTTCGGGACATCTTCGGGACATCTTCGGGACATCTTCGGGACACCTTCGGGACATCTTCGGGACATCTTCGGGACACGCTCGGGACATCTTCGGGACATCTTCGGGACATCTTCGGGACATCTTCGGGACATCTTCGGGACATCTTCGGGACATCTTTGGGACATCTTCGGGACATCTTCGGGACATCTTCGGGACATCTTCGGGACATCTTCGGGACATGCTCGGGACATCTTCGGGACATGCTCGGGACATCTTCGGGACATCTTCGGGACATCTTCGGGACATCTTCGGGACATGCTCGGGACATCTTCGGGACATCTTCGGGACATCTTCGGGACATCTTCGGGACATCTTCGGGACATCTTCGGGACATCTTCGGGACATCTTCGGGACATTTTCGGGACATCTTCGGGACATCTTCGGGACATCTTCGGGACATCTTCGGGACATGCTCGGGACATCTTCGGGGCATGCTCGGGACATCTTCGGGACATCTTCGGGACATGCTCGGGACACATTCGGGACATCTTCGAGACATCTTCGTCACATGCTCGGGACAACTTCGGGACATGCTCGGGACATCTTCGGGACATGCTCGGGACATCTTCGGGACATCTTCGGGACATGCTCGGGACATCTTCGGGACATCTTCGGGACATGCTCGGGACATCTTCGGGACATGCTCGGGACATCTTCGGGACATCTTCGGGACATGCTCGGGACATCTTCGGGACATGCTCGGGACATCTTCGGGACATGCTCATGACATCTTCGGGACACCTTCTTGACATCTTCGGGACATCTTCGGGACATCTTCGGGACATCTTCGGGACATCTTCGGTTGTAATAGGGGCCATTTTTTCTTACGCTGAAGGTCATGGCTTTTAATTCAGACTGTTATTTTTAGATGAGCTCAAGAAGTGATAAAAACATTAAATTTTGGCAAAAAATTTAAATTTTACTTTGTTCCTGTTATTGAAATTTTTAAATAGGTAGGTACCTACACCGTACACACTGAGCCTTGGTTTTTCCACGAGCTCTTGTGAGACGATTTTAATTTTTTTATTGTCTCAAAACGCAGAGTAAAAATAATCCTTAAAATAATCAATAAAAAAAAAAAAAAATTTCTTGATTTCATCTATAAGAAGAAGGGATTGACAATCTCTAATAGTTTAAGTTTAAATATCCACACTATTTTGTTCAGGCTTCTTAGCAAAAACAAAAGTAACAATAAGCTCTAATCTTTTCTAAATGCGTCTATTCTGCGCCACCTTCAAAACAAATTAAAACTAAAAACTTCAAAAAAAAACTTGGATTTTTCTTTAGGAAAAAATTTCCCTTCAGTTAGGTTTTCATTGTCTACAAACAAAAATTCCCAATTACAAAGTTTTTCTTCAAAATTTAGTATTTTTTTACCCCAACTTCCTGTTGGAGTATAATTCTTTTTACTGGTTTTGTTGGTTTCAATTGCAGTTAGCAAAAGCGGCAGCAGTAGTCAGGGAGAAAGCAAAAAGCAGCAAAAAGCAAAGCAACCCATCGCAGCGCACAAAATTAAACTATGAAAATGAATTGTCCTTCCGTGGCTGGTCTGGATGGACGGACGGACGAAGTAGCGTCCTGGTAAGGGATATGTGCGGTATGTAGAAACATATACATAATGCTTAGCTCATATATAGATAGGTACTGCAAATAGGAACGTTATCAAATGTCCTTTTTCATATATACACACACAAAAACACACATATGGCCAATTGGTCCCCATGGATGCGGAACAGGGCAAACGGAGGCAAACTTGTGCCCAGTTATAAATCTTAACTTTTGCGACATACGAGCTGTACGAAGTCGAAGTCCGTCCCGTCCGTTGTCCTAGGTTCATTTTCTTCGAATATAGCTCCTCTTTTTACTACTACGGATGTCCCAGGGGTAAATGTATTTTCTTCTTTCACTTTTAGCTTCTTGATATTCATGCTGTTCTAAGCTGATATCGTAGGAGGAATGGTAATGGATACATAGGGCTAGAGGGTTGACAAAAATAAAAAGAAAAAACAAAAAAAAGAGCGATGGCGGTAGGTGAGAACGGATAGTTTTCGGCCCTGAGGCAGGGTGAGGAAAATTTATGTTCTCTGGCACTCGTCCAGATGAATTATGTCTATGTGTATCATCCCTATGCATGGATTACGTTACGACCAACGACCGGCAACAGTATACCTATAGAAAATATAGGTATAGTAAGTTATCGTTAGTCCCAAAAAAAAAAAACTCTACTCAGCCCTTCGTCAACACTAACGAAGCCAAATCAGGAAGTGCACCACAAAAATTAATTTTACGCGAACAGCGAGTGGTTGATAAAACTCAAACATGGTGACACAGTCTTGTTTGCCTGGTTTTTGGCTTCTGAACGCTGCACCGCACCATGACTACGACGACATGCATGTATACCAGGATTAATCTGTCTGGCAGGAAGTTAGTTGGTCGGGGTAGATTTTACATGACTCCGAGGACATAAATTGGCAACAATAATTACCTACCCATAGACTATGTCTTTTCTACCTTTTGTACCTGTCTGATGGTTAATGGAGGGTAAGCTTCGGTTTGGTGTTCGGTGTGATATTTCTATTCTGCGAACGTTTGGCAAATGGGCAATTTGGTAGTTTGCACTTTTCTGACAAACGAAGGGTTATTTATTATGCCAGGACTCCTTGAACGGGGATGCAATTTTCAATTGTCTTTTGGAGCGCCTTACTGGTGTTCTATTAGCCAGGTTCCCATTTGGTATAAGGCCGTCATATGAGCGCACTTGAAATAAACGACAACGCGACGGCAAGAAGAGGAGAAAATCGAATAACTCATGGCTGAAACATGTTGCCGGGAAATCGGAATGTTGCCGGAGTAATAAATACCCACACGTCAAGTGTCGCAATTCCCTGTCCACCCAAACACAGGGCTAAAGTGACAAACAGCAGGCGTTTAGCTTCATACCCCCTCAAACTATGCAATTGCAATTGATTACAAACGTCTGTTCCAAATAATATTGTCTAGCAAAAGGACATGTTTGTGTGTGTAGTGTGTGTTTGTATGTGTGTGTGTGTGTTTTAAAGGAATACAAACAAATCGACAGGCAATATGCGGCAACCATTACGGATTATACGGAATCGTTAATTCGGAGTGGTTGCTGCGGCAAACTGTATCCGGTCTCTAGACGAACGAGAGACTAGCTTCCATATTCCATTAGCAGATTGCTGGCTTCTGTGAGAGGTGTGATGTTACAATACCTGACCGACCGGAAGTCATCAATATCGCACAATGAACTGGATGCAATTGAATTTTCAAAATCCGCCTACAAAATGCACGTACCAACTCTACCAAGTATAGATAGAATAGTAGATATTCAATGTTTCCATCCTTCAGTTACATCGAAAGCGAAACAGCCCCTGATGTGTACAAATTGTTGTCGCTTAGACAGAACGATGGTGGTCAATTGATATGTATTCCGAATTTATATTCACATCCGTATCCGTATTCATTTGGATGTAATTCAGAGAACTTGAACGTGCAAATAAGATGTGTTGGACCGTTATAGCAGTTGAATGAGGGGCTTTTGGTTTTAGTATGTGGCTTCGACTATATTCGATTTGATTCAATTGTTTTGCACGAAGGATATTTTAATGGAATTATGAAAAGGAATAAAGGGAATTCCAATGATTGTTATAGGTATAGGTTTGAAGTTATATTGAAAGGAATTTGATTTGCTATCTTGTACATTGGTTTTAGATGGATAAAGTGGTTAAGATTGTTTTAGGAAAGATATTTCTTAAGCTAAAGGCTAAGTGAGTTCAATGTGTTATGCCTATATGGACAAGAATTAATAAGTAAATTCTGATTAGAAATATTAGTTCATTTTATTCAGCATACAAATGCTTGGATTTCTCATGATAGAAGGAATGTAAACTTTACTGCTTAGATAATAAAGAAACAGCGGTTGACAAAAGCTATTTTTATTGTGTATTGACAGGGGCGAACGCAGAAAAAAAATTCAAAAAATTAACTAACCGTTTTTTTTTTATTAGTAATGAGCCTTGTTCTGAGTTTCACGTGGACATTCGCCCGAAATATTTTTGCTCTCCAGGAATTTAAAAAGCTATTGCAAGTTTCATCGGAAGGAAAATTTTTACCAAAATTTCAGTGAGCTGCTTACCTCGCATATTAACTGAAAAAAAAAAAAAATACGAGGAGTTTTCAACTTGTCGCCCGCAACTGACAATAGAGCAAAAGTGAAATTTAAATTTTCCCGTTCGAGTCTTGTTAACGTGAAACTCCCAATAGGGCTGAATATGTTTTTCGGGGAACATATCGTCGCTTGAAAAATAAAGTGAATGTTGCCAACTTAATTCGAAACTAGTGCGAGCTTGGCCTTATGGTAGTCGGGTTGACACTGGAACTCAACCACTGGAACGACTCAGAGAAAAAAACCAAGCTTTATCAATTTTTACACCGATCGACGAAAATACTCTTCCGGAACACCTTCATAAACATCTCGGTTTCTCTGTTTTGCGATAATCATTCTTCATAAAGTAGTTCAATGGGAAAAAATCTGAACAAATTGTGACGTCAGATTAGTTTGGATGCAGCATTGAAGAGGGGTTTCTAAGTATAAATCTCAATTTCTCGAGAACTTGTCGCACAGAAAATTTGTAAAATTCATAACTATGTATCTTAACTACTCTCATACACTATGCAATAGCTAAGATCGTATTCTTTTTTTGTAAACAAATCACTTAGATTCTTCATAAGGCAAAAAATTGGTGGATCACTCTTAGTGAAGCAAAATGGCTTGAATCCATCAGTTTTCAATTTGTTTTCATCAAGAACCCACAAATCAATCCACATTCACATAGCGAAATTATAATATCTACTTTATAAGTGCTAAACTTTGGGAATTTCAGCAGCAAATTAATGTTTTTTTCAGTTTTTAAAACAAAAAAATTCGGGTGGGGGGGGGGGTTCAAACACCAATCCCGCCCCCCTGCGTTCGCCACTAAGTGTTGATGATGTATAATAGTGAATCAAACTTGTTGAGTCTGATGTCTTCTCGATGACATTTTATAACTGAAGGAATTACTGAAAACATTGCCAAGTTGTCAGCTGGACCTATACTGAATAGCTCTCTCAAACGTGGAAATCCTGTAGAAATGCACCAACAACTAGATACATGAACTACAATGAAATATTCTTCCTAAACAACATTTGAAAAATTCTGGAAGAAGTAAGATCGAAGAAGTCTCAGATCGAAAATTTAATTAGGTACTTTTACGAAAATACGATAATTCCTGAAGTTTCGTTTTGCTGTTGATAAGGACTCTCAGCATTCGAACTGAAATATCATATTCAGTTTAATGTGACGCCACATAGGTAGTCCATAATCAACAAACAAGCAAGATGCTTTAATAGGTTCTTCCCTTTTTAAAATACGATAAATAGTTTATAAGTTATGATGGTACAGATAAACATACAACATACTGATCCAATAGCAATCAACCAAAAACTATTTTTTCCTTCATTCTTTCATTTTTTTGTAAAAAAAAATTTTAACGCCGCACAGTGTGCAATTTTACATATCTAGTGGAACTTTATTAAAATTCGAAGTTTTCCGAATATAAATATTTTGATGTATAATGAAAGGTTAAATTCCATACAATGAAATGTTAACAAAGAAACAAAAATGAACATAAGATTAAAATAAGCAAAAATATATTTAAAGTTAGTTGATTTTTTTGAGTGAAACTAATAGTTGTGTATTTTATTATTTATCAAAGCTAGCTGGACAAACATTTTTCTGTATTATTTTTTGGTATTCTATTATGATGTTACCACAACAAAAATGTGTTGTTAAGTCTTAAAATGGAAGAAAATTTAATTTTGTTTCAAGACCTTAGGCCCTTTATTTCAATTATTTGTTCCGACTTCGTCAAGCGTTTTAAAAATGTACCCGCATGTATCCTTCGTGAAATGGTGCTCAGGACCTCGCTCAATATTCTATTTATCAGAATCCGTTAAGGGTTTTTGTGAATAGCTGCGGCCCCCATACAATATTTTTTTTTTGTTCAGATTTATAGGCCAAAAATGTATTTTCGATATTTTCAAAAATCGTAAATCAGATTTTTGTGAATCGAAAATTATTTTTTTAGACTCCTCATGATGAATTTTTCGATATCTCGCTTCGTTTTCGAGATATAGATAGTTTATACACTCCTGCTCAAAATTAACGCACACTTTTTTCTTCTTTAGCTATACCCCTGCATCTTATTTAAAATGGCCTTAAAATTATTTGTTGTATTTTTTTGTGTTTGCTTATTGTTTAGCAAGTCAGAAAAATGCTAAACTGAAACAGTATTATCAACCAAAAAAAAGATGAACCAAATTTAGCAATTCAAGGTCTGAAAACTGATATTAAAATAATTTTTGTTTTTTAAGAAAAAAAATGTTAAAAAATGGAAGCGCGTGACAGTTCTTTCCAATAATTTTATTCAATACTTGGCATTGTCTCCTCTAGCGCATATGATAATTTGGAGTTGTCTATTCATTCCACAAATTAAATTTTGAAGGTTTTGTTGCAACTTTTTTTTTTACTGCAGTTTTCTGTTGATCAAGAATGCTTAGAGGTGGATTTCGGCCGCAAATGCATTTTTTTCAACATCTTCTAGACATGTTTTATTGAATTGAAATCCGAATATCTGTGTGGTCATTTCAAAGCTGGCATATTTTAACCTTGAAGATATTCTCAAACCACTCTAGCATGCATTATCGTGCATCAGACTCAACTGTGGACCAAATCTAGGGGTGATTGGAACCGGATGCTGTTCGAGGATATCAGTCAAGTATCTTTGGGTACTTAAAGTAGGTCTAGGAGACCTCACTAACTCCGTAGGTGTTGTAAAGCAGAGTTTACTCCAATAAAATTTATGACTCATCTCTAAAAGGTTCGCGGGTTGACAGATAGACTTCAGCATACCGCTCCAAATCTTCCCCACAAACACTTTATTCCATACATTCAATTTAAGCTAACTCCTGTCTTATTTGAGAAAATAACCACGATACTGTGAGATAAAGTAATAGTAGGACTTTTTTGTAAAATAAATATGACGTGCGTTAAATTTGAGCAGGAGTGTATAAACAACTCCCAAAATGGATTGCTCGATGTCGGCTCTTCTCCATCTATTTTGTACATTATGTACTCCGATACCTCATAATTAGATATATATACCTAAAAATCAATAAGGCACTTGTAGAAATACATATTTAATATAATTAAACTGGTTTTCATAGCAAAAATTAAGTGTACTTGGAACCACGAATTTAGTTCCGCTGGATTGGCCAAATTGCACACTGTGCGCCGTGTTGACCTTTA